>NC_085997.1:25749231-26074231 GCF_030014385.1 Trichomycterus rosablanca
TGCTCCCCATTTACACCTGGGACCTTGACACATGGCACCAGGGAGGGACAACGACACATTTGGGCACAATTTGGACATGTTCACTGTGGGGTGTACTCACTTATGTTGCCAGCTATTTAGACATTAATGGCTGTGTGTTGAGTTATTTTCAGAAGACAGTAAATCTACACTGCTATACAAGCTGTCCACTGACTACTCTAAGTTATATCCAAGTTTCATGTCTATAGTGTTGTCCCATGAAAAGATATAATGAAATATTTGCAGAAATGTGAGGGGTGTACTCACTTTCGTGATACACTGTATGTCAGATTGTAGGTTAGAATTTCTCCAAATATTGTAGATCAGCGGTGCTTTAGGTGGGATAAGGCGTAGTTATTGTAACAGACTTTTCTGTGCTTGTATCGTGACATTTGATGGACGTTTCTACACGAAGTGAGTGTGTTTTGACCCCTTGGGGCTTCCATAGTTCATGGACTAGCATGCTTGGCTAACGCGATGACTCCAGCTGTCCGGTACCGTAACAGAAAAAGTAATAAAAGTTTTCTGCTCCCGACAACTTGTGAATATACCGTGTATTTATTTCTTTATTAAGCAAGTGCATCACTACACGCTTGGTTACATTATGATAACAAACCGCAAATGAAAAACGCTGGTAAGTCTCAACATGAACTACGGATGACTCGCAGGGCCAAATAGAATTTGCGTTAACGGCACTATTTTTTAAAAATCGCGTTAAATTGAGATTGCGTTAATGCGTTATTATCGCGTTAACTTCGACAGCCCTATTAAATACCTTTAATTTAAAGGTATCTTTGAATCATACAGATACTGTCAAAAGTTTGCATAAACGTCTAAAGGACATGGTAGCCTTTAAATGATTTTTGCAGCTGTACATTTCATGTGACTGGAAGATTGGAACACATTCTGTCGGAAACAGCTTTTTTCTGGGTTTGAGTTCCACTGAAAGGTTTGTGGGTTTTCTGAAAATTCGAAGAAATCTGACATTTAAAAATATACATACAGCACCTCCTTAATAAGAGCACCTCCTTAATAAGCTACACATAAACATAATCAAACTTCTGGCACAAACTGGATTGGTTCTTTCACCACTTCACATGATGTAATTAGAGTTTTACCATTTTATTGGTTCTCTGAACCTGACATTTAGGTTAGTCTACATGTTTTCTCTGTACTTGTACCCAGCAACAAGCTTCACTTACGTTTTAATGTGCCAATTATGGAGCAGAAGCTCCTTTCTGAGCCTCTTACCCAATGGTAATGTAAAGCTTGTTTGACTGCAGACAGTGACACCTGTGTTGTAGTAGCTTCTAATTCAAGGTAGGCCTGTTTTAGTGGTTCATTTCTTTCAGCATTAAGTGTCAATTTTGTCCCCATCTCTGCAAAGACCCCACCACTTCCTGTGCCCTGTACTTAACATTACTTTAATATTACTAACCAAGATCACAAAGTTTTCCAGATTTTCTTACTATAGTGGAGCTGAGCTACCCCTATTAAATTAAGCACAGATGTAGTGAGTCATTATCACATAATAATCAGTTGACCATGCCTTTTTTCAAAATAAATTTGAGTATATTTTTGACCAAGCAGGTTTTGTTATATTGTCAGAAAACCCACAATAAACTGAAAACTACCTAAATTTGTGAAAGATTTTTGGACAAATAAGTTTTTAATTGTAATTGTATCATTTAGTAGGGCGGCACAGTGGCTTGGTGGGTAGCACTGTCGCCGCACAGCAATAAGGTCCTGGGTTCGAACCCCTAGATGGGGCGGTCCGGGTCTTTTGTGAGCAGAGTTTGCATGTTCTTCCCGTGTCTGCGTGGGTTTCCTCCGGGAGCTCCGGTTTCCTCCCGCAGTCCAAAAACATGCAGTCAGGTTAATTGAAGACACTGAATTGCCCTATAGGTGTGTTTGTGTATGTGTGTGTGTCTGCCCTGCGATGGACTGGCTGCCCGTCCAGGGTGTTACTGTATGCCCTGTGCCCATTGAAAAGCACCCCCCCCCCCCGCGACCCTAATCGGATAAGCGGTTAAGACAGTGAGTGAGTAAGTGTATCATTTAGTCACAGACATGGAAAAATAAATTTGCACAGGTAAAACATTTGGCTAATGGCCATTTAACATTATAGCAAATGCTAGGTACAGTGTGGGATCCATATTACTATGGGCAGTTGTCTGATGGACCTGGCGTGGTTATGTCATATCCCAAAAATTTAAAGTAATTTTACAGGACCAAGTGCACCCACATACAAGTTCTTTTTGGTGATGTTCTCATATTCCAGGATAAAAATACCACAGTTACCTACTGCAAAAATATTTTAAAAATAAGAGTGGCTATTAAACACCAGAAAGCCTTTCATGGCCTCCCCATTGAAAAGAAGTAAACATCACTGAAACTTGATGGGATGTTCAGGAGTGTAGACTGTGAAATGTATCCATCCCTTAAAGAAAGATTCAACCCTTTTGAGGAATCGTTCAGCATCCCATTACAAACCATTCTGTATGTCTGTGATAACACTTCAACAATGATTTAAGCTGTTTATGGAGAGAATGGGTGGTTTTACTCCTAAATAGGCATGATATATTAATGTTTTGACAGGTTTCTGTTATTTTGTAATTCTTTAGTTAAAAATACACTCTGAATTTTTTACCATGGCTCTTTTAAAGAATTAATGAGTTCTTTTTCAACAGTGTATTGTGTTTCCACATGGAAAATAAGGAAATGCCTGAATCTGCTCAACCACAACTCAAACCATCAGAAATAACGTTTAAATGGAAAAATGACCTGAAATAGGAAAAGACGCACATACATTCCAATGTCTGCCTTAAAGATACACTGTATCACTACTTAAGTACTGTAGCACACAGGCATATACACTGATCAGCCATAACATTAAAACCACCTCCTTGTTTTTACACTCACTGTCTGTTTGATCAGCTCCACTTACCATATAGAAGCACTTTGTAGTTCTACAATTACTGACTGTAGTCTATCTGTTTCTGTGCATGCTTTGTTAACCCACTTTTATGCTGTTCTTCAATGGTCAGGACTCTTCCAGGACCACTACAGAGTAGGTATTATTTGGGTGTTGGATCATTCTCAGCACTGCAGTGACACTGACATGGTGGTGGTGTGTTAGTGTGTGTTGTGCTGGTATGAGTGGATCAGATACAGCAATGCTGATAGAGTTTTTAAACACCACACTGTCACTGCTGGACTGAGAATAGTCCACCAACCAAAAATATTTCCAGCCAACAGCGCCCCGTGGGCAGCGTCCTGTGACCACTGATGAAGGTCTAGAAGATGACCAACTCAAACAGCAGCAATAGATGAGTGATAGTCTCTGACTTTACATCTACAAGGTAGACCAACTAGGTAGGAGTGTCTAATAGAGTGGACAGTGAGTGGACACGGTATTTTAAAACTCCAGCAGCATTGCTGTGTCTGATCCACTCATACCAGCACAACACACACTAACACACCACCACCATGTCAGTGTTACTGCAGGGCTGAGAATGATCCACAACCTAAATAATACATACTCTGTAGTGGTCCTGTGGGGGTCCTGACCATTGAAGAACAGGATGAAAGCAGGCTAAAAAAAAGTATGTAGAGAAACAGATGGACTACGGTCAGTAATTGTAAAACTGCAAAGTGCTTCTATATGGTAAGTGGAGCTGATTAAATGGACAGTGAGTTTAGAATCAAGAAGGTGGTCAAAATGTTATGGCTGATCGGTGTATGACTGTCTTTTAATTTCTAAAATAAATTTCATTTATTGAACCATATTATGTTTAAACAGATTTCTATTGGATGGGTAATCATTTAGTTAAATATCCAAGTGTGAGGAGCAAGTTAAATGGTGGGATTACGTTTGTTTTAAGTTTGTTCATAGTACAGCCTGTATAAAGCAAATCATGTAGGAGCCAGGAGTATGGCTTAGGTTGCCAGGGCAGGATGACCTAAGTGTGAAAATGAGAGCAGGACACATCAAAATGTCTGTTGACAGGCTGCTGTGGTTTCCTTGTGGCATGAAACTCACTTTTAAGTTTTTACTGGACATGGTTCAGTTGGACGGAGTCTTTTATAATGACCACTATTCATGGCCACACATAAAATTCAGCATAATATGGTTTTGCATCTTGTGTTCTATGATGTGACATTTAGGATTAGTTTGTAGTTTGTGCTACAGCACAAAGTCAGTCTAGTTCAAATACTGAAACTGCCCAGTCAGGATGGAAAGCTCTTAAAACCGCAGCGGTATCCTGCTGAGTACTCAGACATACTGAGCATCTGAAATCCTGCTTACGCAAGGAGTTTTAAAAAAAGCTTTCTTTTGTATTTTTTTGAATAAAATGTGCATATTATAAAAGTAAATTATTGTGTACTGTGGATTAAAAGTTCTGACATTCAGAGTAAATCTAGTGAACACCGTACTACTGAAAAAAAGCTCAGAACTAAAAGTTCCTTCCAAAAAAAAAAAACATACGGACAATCCCCCTGGAGTGCATTTATAGCTTTGTTTTTAAAGTGTATTCTCTCATGAAGTAATACAAGGAATTAGTTTGGTCTTTGGATGCTATAAAAACAGATACCAGAAAGTGGTAAAATTTTCCATACTTCATTGATATACTGTACTTTAGTAACATAAACTGCTGGTAAACGGTCACTGGCATGTTGGTAATCTGAGAGAGATACAGCCTGTAATAAATTGCAGCTGATTTGAGATAAAATGTTTTCATCTAATTCCTATTTAGCAACAGCAAGTACAAGATAAGAATGTTATGACTGTAATATATTTCACACATTAGAGGATTAACCTTTCCTTAGTTTTCTAATAGTAATTTAAATACTGTTACTAAAGGAGCCTATTGGAAAAAAAAACACACTTCATGCTTTCTTTTTGTATGTTTTTTTCTTGCCTTTGGTCAAGTTTTACATGTTCTTCCTGTGTTCCAGCAGTTCCAGTAAGTACTTTTCTTTGGTGATTCATATATTTCTCCCTGGTGGTCTAGTGGCTAGGATTAGGATTCGGTGCGTTCATCACTGTTCATCTATCTATCTATCTATCTATCTATCTATCTATCTATCTATCTATCTATCTATCTATCTATCTATCTATCTATCTATCTATCTATCTATCTATCTATCCATCTATCCATCCATCCATCCATCCATCCATCCATCCATCCATCCATCCATCCATCCATCCATCCATCCATCCATCCATCCATCTACATTTTTAATGACTGGAAAGCCACATGCAAGCCAAGATTAGCTTATGCAATGCCAGTCATTAGCTTAAGTTGTGTATTTATTAGGATTTTATTGACATGTTTTACACACTTTGGTTACATTCATGACAGGACAGGTCACACAAGATTCATCAATTCAAGTCTTTTTATTTTTATTTTTTATAATTTCTTTTTTAATTTTCCCCCTTTTTCTCCCCCTTTAGCACAGCCAATTGTTCAATTTGCATCGTGCTTCCTCTCTGTCTATGCCGAACTCTGCCCTGACCGAGGAGATCGAAGCTAACCCATATCCCCTCCAAAACATGGGCAGCAGCCAGATGCATCTTTGCCACCCACACACTGATGAGTTTGGCACCACCCAGCGTTGCATGTGGAGAGACACACCCTAAGGGCACTCTTCCTCATCCCTGTGCAGGCGCCTCTAATCAGCCAGCAGAGGTCGTAATCGCATTCTGAGAGAGACCCACATCCAGTTCTTTGTCCCGCCCCCCCAACTGAGCAACCGGCCAATCGTTGCTCATACAGCCGCCCAGCTTCGAACCGGTGAAGCAGAGCTGGATTCGATACGGTGTATCTGGAATCCAGCTCTGGTTGCAGCATGTCTTTTTACCGCTGCGCCACCTGAGCGGCCCTAATTCAAGTCTTTTAAATGTCAAACACAGTCACAGACAATTTTGTATCTCCAATTCACCTCACTTGCATATCCACATAGAAAGGACCCAGACCGCTCCACCCAGGAATCGAACCCAGGACCTTCTTGCTGTGAGGTGACAGTGCTACCCACCGAGCCACCGTGCCTCCCTGAAGTCAGGTAAAGCATATGAAAGCATAGGAAAATGCACTCTCTAAAGTAATGAATCATTCTTTACCACCTGGCCACCTAATTAATCCGGAGAACTCATGCAGTCTTGTGGCGATTCTCAGCCATCATGATGGAACCGCCCTGGATGTGCAAGTTGCCTTTAGAGGCAGCATGACAGCCCTCTTATGAGTGGGTCCCATAATTGAATCCAGGCCGGATGCAGCTAAATTCATTTTGGCATTAATTAAAATGTAAACAGTTAGGCAAGCCCTATTACCAAGAATTGGTACCCAATACTATTAATAAGTTTGTGGCTAAAACAAAGTGAATGCCTGTTTTAAATTTCGTGGAAAGGCTTATTTGGAAGGATGAGTCTATAATAATGTTCATGAGTTTTCACAAAAATTTGTTGATTTGTTGATTTTTTTATTTGCTTCTTAAATTGTTAAAGGTTTTATGAGAAACATATGTAAAATGTTATAAATTCTAATGAAAACTGTTATTCTGTGTTTTTTTCCATCAACACAAAAATGATAAATTCCTCTATCCCAAGTGATTAGACTAAATAAAATGATTAATGAACTCCTACAAATCGTACACCAATTTTTCATGATTTGTTTTGAATATGTTGGCCAGATGAACCATAGTAACAAAACAGAAGACATGCCACAGTTCATTTAATGAATGCACTGTTCTGAACCATTTCATTTTTCACTAGGCACAAATATTTCTAACCTGCGAACATAAATGATAATATGCAAGAAAGAAGAAGGGCTGTGTTTACAGATGGTACTATAAACTGAACGATGGCTTTTACCGCAGTGTCAGCACATTCCTCCAACAGGCCATATTTTCTCCAATACCACTTTTTTCTGGTTTTCTTGGTACACAGACAACAGTGGCCTCTTTGTTATAGAATATTAGGACTTAGGTATATTCATGAGATTTGTGTCATACGAAAGGCTTTAAAACCCTTTCAAAATCACTTGGGGCAGCACAGTGACTCAGTGGGTAGCACTGTAGCCTTACAGCAAGAAGGTCCTGGGTTCAATCCCCAGGTGGGGCGGTCCGGGTCCTTTCTGTGTGGAATTGTCCATGACTGTGTTTGACATTAAACTTGTGAAATGATGAATCTTGTGTAATCAGTAACTACCGTTTCTGTCATGAATATAACCAAAGTGTGTAAAACATGATGTTAAAATCTTAATAAATAAATAAAATCACTTGGATTTCTGCATTTATTTCTCATGTATTTAGATCAGCCATATCAATAGACCAACACATTCTGGAAAGACTAAACACACAAATAACATTCATTCATTCATTCCTTTTAATTTTTTTGACCAAAGCTTTATCCTGGTCAGGGTTGCAGTGGTTCATATTTTCCTGGAATTACAGGGGAAAATGCAGTAACACACCCCAGACAGCACTCCAGTCCATCACAGTTCCTCCCCTCCAGACATAGCCATACATGTCTGTATGTAGATACCTGACTGACTAGTAGCACAGCTGGAGATTCAAACCCTGCATCCCAGTGGGCTAGCGCATTTTATAACTGTGCCACCAGAGCACCCAACACAAATAACAATTGTTATTAAACATATTTAACGTAAAACAACCGTTGATCAGACTTGTTGGGTTAAGGTCTGGATGCTGACTTTGCCATTGCAAAATGTCAATTTTCTATTTAACAAACATTCTGTTGTTAATTAATTAATTGTTGTTTCATTGCCCAGCATGAATTAAGCTTCATGAAATGTACTACCACTGTTACGTGGGAGGAATAAACAGGACCCAGGATGCAGAGAATTATAACAAAAAATGTTTTATTAATAAAAGTAAACAAATAATAACCAGGGATATAACATTTAACTAAAGAAAACTTCACCGTGTCGCGAATCCCCATCGCGGCTTGCGAGGCCGTCGCAACCGGTGCTGAAGGGATGGAGCTTCTCCATGGTGGAAACAAGAGAAAAACCCCGAGCTCGCCGTCGCGCAGTTCGGGGATCAGATGGCTCTGTCACCAGCCGCGTTTTACAGCACAGCTGGTGATGGAGCCGATCTATAGGAAAATGAGAGTAAGGTCCGAACTCGCCTCAGCACAGTCCGGGCAAACCGGCGGTTCCGTCTCCAGCCGCACCATGCTGCTACCGGGCAGAAACACACCTACAGGAAATAAGAAAACCCCCCGAAATCACCTGTGGCGAAGTTCGGGGGAACCGGTGGCTCTGTCACCAGCCGCACCATGCTGTCACCGGGCAGAAGCACACCTATAGGAAATAAGAAAAACCAAACTCGCCGTCGCGATGTTCGGGGAAACGGATGGCTTGCTCGTCAGCCGCAACTGGAACGCAACCAATCCGTTTAGCGCAAGGAAAACACCGAACTCGTCGTTCGGAGCGATGACTGTATTCCCAAAGACCGCTTAAGCGGCGGGGGAAAAACAGCCAACCCGGAGCGCTTGCATAACGGGTTCGCGGGCTGAATTCACAAAGACCGCATAAGCGGCGGGGGAAAACAGCCAACCCGTATAGTGCAAGGAACACACCCGGAGCGCTTGCATAACGGGCTCGTGGGATGAATTCCCAAAGACCGCATAAGCGGCGGGGGAAAACAGCCAACCCGTATAGTGCAAGGAACACGCCGAACTCGCCGTCGCGATGTTCGGGGATACACCGAACTCACCGTTGCGAAGTTCGGGAATCGGGTGGTTTCTCACCAAGCCGAAGCTGGAATGAAACCAACCCGTATTGTGCAAGGAACACGCCGAACTCGCCGTCGCAAAGTTCGGGGACAGGTGGCCATGTCACCGACCGCGCCTCAGCACGATCAGGAAGCCGCACACCTGTTTAGCACACGGGACACCCCAAAATCGCCGTCGCGAAATTCGGGGAACCCGTGTGCTAAATCACCAGCCAATCCTTGCTGTGGCTGGGAGTAAAACAAAACACGTCGACTTAAACTAAAGAAAACAAACCAAACGAAACAGGGACAAAGGCATGACAACCTGTGGCTGCATGGTGCCTGCTTAAATAAGCAGGTGCAGCTGCAGGTCGTCAGCCTTAATTAGGAGACCTCTAATTTAAGGCCTTTGTTCCAGAGGATCTGTAATTCCTGCAACGCCGGGGACCAAGCTAGGTTAACCCCAACGCCACAGGAAACCTTACAACCACCCTAAACTTCTCATGTAAAGCTCCTTGATCCCATATGAAAATCATTGTTCTCTTAATAAGACTGTCTTGAAAATGCAGCTGCCCGATGCATTTTTAAATAGGACAAGGTTTTTCAACTACCCAGGCTTAAAATGCATTTGTGTCAGTGGGCTACTGCACACGTTGGAGGGGATGTACATTACACATGGCGCTCCAATTTGATGCGACTAGATTGGGAGGAAAATTGGTATGAATGAACGAGTGAACGAGAGAAATGCTGAAAAATGGACTTGTGCTGTTAAAATGAGCATCAGACTCTGATCTGGATGAAGATCAGACCGAATTAAATGTGTACTTAATGCTAAAATCTAGTTTGTTCCAGCAGTATTTGTATGCAATGGACAGCGTGACTTGGCACACATTAAATAAACCTCCATCACACACATGCTTCTCTTTCTCAACAGATCCTACCATGCTTTAGATTTGGCTCTACATTCCTGACTGTAGAGTCATTACCATCCTTCTTTGTTCTCTAAAGCAATGCTCAGTTTATAGCTAATTTATTACATTATGTTTATAACCTTTACTGTTCAGCAGGGGGGAACTGCCATAGATGTAAAAAATAGAAACAAAAATGATATGCTACTAGAGGAATGGAAACTCTTGGCAAGCTGGTTAAAATATTTTATTACAGTTAATAAAAGCTATTCCTTCTTCCCCTTTCATTCTTAGGTATAATAAGTACCACCGTTTTGGTAGTGTGGTCTGTGTACTTGCCTCACCCTGCAATTAGCCTGCAATGTTGGATCTCCTGGACACTAAAGAAGTGCTGCTCTCACCGCAGATACCAGCTTGACAGCTCTGTCATGCATTTAGTGAGCAACAGTGGAAATATTGTATAAACACGCATGTACAAAAAGCTCTACAGGCTGCATTGTGTAAATGACTGGTAAAGTAAATGGCTGTATGATATCAGATTTATTTATTTTCCGCTCTGAAGAAGTCTTAAATGTTTGAATGCGGCAAAGCCTCTTGCCAGAAACTTTTAAAGGCTACTAGTGGAAGCTAGTTAAGCTAAGGAAATTCTGTTGATTATTTTTATGCTACATGTTGGCATACTGACGGCCCAACTTTCATACTTTCCAGACTGCCAGGGCAACAGTTTGCCAGACAAGTGGAACCTTACTGTTCTAGCAATTCGTCTGCCAAGTAAAATGAAGAGTTGTTACCTAGAGGATCAAAGTACAAAGTAGTTACCTGTAAACAACCTGTACCGTCTCGTCTTCCACATTCTCAGTTTTCCACTGGTCTTGTCTGTTGTTTAAAAAATTATAAATCATAAATTATAAATAAAGTCCCTAATATCAACTTAGAATAGGATTCATATCAACATGGTCTTGTCAAGTAGGCTTGCAAGTGACTTTCCAATTCTTTCCAAAAAGTGTTAAATGTGGTTGAGATTAGGGCTCAGAGTTACAACACATCAAACTTGTCAACACATGTCTTTATGGACCAGACCATGTTTAGTGCATGTGGGCACAATTATGCTAGAACAAAAAAGGCCATTCCCAATCTGTGACACAAAGCTGAAAAAACATTTTTGATTATATATAAATTATTCCGTCTATCTGTTAGCAATGGTTGTGGCTAAAACACCTGAACTCCATAATTATCAGGGGGTGCACATACGTTTGGCCATATAGTGTACAATAGCTGCATGCTAATAGATGTTAATGGCTCAAGAGCATGAAGCTGCATTGTTCACACTTTGGTTCATATCAATGGCCCTTCCAGTTGATTAAAAAACACAAGACATGCAGAGCAAAGACTACCAAGATCACATTACTTAAACAGGGAATCTGACCAAAAAGTCTAAAATAAAGACACAAAATGTTTCCTTTTTCTCCCATGGGCCCAGACCCATGCACAAATAGTTTAATGTGCTTGATGAGTGTATTGTTTTCCTCTATCAGATGATTGCCAGAAAATAAATGTGCATTTGGACAAACCAGGAATCTGTATAAACTCCAAAAGAGGAAATGCAATAAAAAGTTTCTAGCTGAAGCAACATGTGGATTGAGAACTGAAGTGTGTAGTGGTTCCCAATTGCTGTTAAGGGGACCCATATGCTTTTAATGTTTGCGCTAGCCAAATGCTAACTCACAGAACTAAGCTGAATATGGAGACTTAGGAAAAAGCATACTTAATGCTAATGTGAAACACATTGGGTTTTTCTTGAAGGACAGGACGGTCAACATTACTGATTATTTCCAAATGATTGTAAGAAAATAATCACTATTTTATTTTCTTTGGCAATCTTTATGAAGCATAACACATTTGGATTAGAAACTTACTGTATTTTACAAAACCATCCCTGTCACACTCGCATACACAACAACTGACTATACTGAAATACTATTCATTGAGAACAAGAGTGACAGATTTCAGGAAAAGTACAACAGGTGAGCATTTGGCTAGTGCAAACATGAAAAGCATATGGTCCCCTTAACAGCAATTGGGAACCACTACACACTTCAGTTTACAGTTCCATTATGTGTAACATGCAATAGGACCTGATTCATTCACTTTTAGTAATAGTTTTATCCTGGTCAGGATTGTAGTAATTACAGAGATATTGACAACTCATCAATATGCAATTTGAAAATAATCCCAGGTGCTCTTGCCGTAAAATAACAGAGCTAACAACAAGCTAACAGATAATAAAATACATTAGCTCCCATTGGTTTTATGTCAAGTTCTTATTTAACATAATTTATTTTTATTTTTATCAACCACTTTATTCTGGTTGGAGTTGTAGCCAGTCCAGTTCAGCCAGAGAACACTGGGCGCATGGACAGTGTGCTGGTCTGTAGAGCTTTGTCTTTACAGGTAAACAATGCAAATTATGGGAAAACCAAGATCTGTCAGACCAGTTAATTTTCTTTCATTGCTATGATGTCTATTTCTCATGCCTGCATTGCTTTCAGTGGTGGACAGGAGTTAGCATGGACACTTTGATTAGCCTACAACTAAGTTTAACCTGAAATTCAATGTGTGTTGTGACACATTCACCTTATCAACAGTATTAAAATTATCTGCAATTTGAGTCACAGTTGTCATTGTGTTGGGCACTAGCCATCATGTCATGTCATGTCACGGCCAACCACTGACCAAATCAACAAGGCTGCCTGTGATCAGAACCTGCTGTTTCAGAGATGCTTCATCAGCCCAACATTGAATATAACTTTTACATGCAAAATTGTTATGAAATTGGCATTGCTATGCATTTTTTTTGGGGAGGAGGGGGGGTGTTGTAAGTATTCTGAGACAGAATATGCACTATGCACGTCTGTCTTTTATCACTAGCCAGCTTAATAAAATGACTATCTATTCTGGCACCCGTTACAAGGCCAGACTAGATTTCAGTCAGTCCCAAAAAATGTAAATCTCGTTCATCTTAAACCTTACCACGAATGTCAAGCAGTTACCATAAAGTACAACTGGAACACCAAGCCACAACCTAAGGAAATTTTTAAAAAGGTGAGAAAAAAAACTATATCAGTCTGGAAGCTCTAGGAGTCACGGAAATACAGTACGAGTCATTATTTCCAAATGGAGAATATTTAAAACCGTGGTGAATCTACTCAGTAGGGACTGGCCGGCTTAAATTTCTTCAAGTGCTCAGTGAGATCCAGGAAGTCACAAAAGATCCTAGAAAAACATCTAAAGAACTGCAGATGTTTCAAGCTGCAGCCAAGGTCAGTGTTCATAAGTCCACAGTACAAATGAGACTAGGTTAAAATGTGATTTATAAGAGGGAAGCAAGAAGGAAACACTGATGACCAAGAAAAATATCAGTGTTCTTCTGACATTTACTGCAGAATGATTTGGGGTAATGATTCATGGATCGTAAAATCCAAACTTTTAAACAATCTTATTTCTATATCTGGGTAAAAGATAATGCAGCATTTCATAGTTTTTATTTTACCAACATTTAAACATGATGGTGGTGGTGTGATGGTATTGGGGATGTTTAGTTGTACTAGTATTTGGACAACTGCAGTTTCTGACTACTATTTAAAGTTTTCTCCAGTTGGAGATCATGGTTCTCACTGGCATTCAATGGAGTCTCAAATCCTTGATTACAAACTGGCTTTGTAACACTTTCCAAAATATATTTTAATATTATATTTCAGTATACTCAGGTCTAATGTAGTTCTTTCTTTTTATCTCTTGCTGAATTTCTTTTTATCACTGCATATTATTCTTTAGTGTAATGTAGTAGTGATGTTTAGAACAGGCAGGCAGAAATACTTGTTTCTAATTGAACCAAATTATTAATTACATTTGATATATTGGCTAGTTAATAAAATAAGGGGTATGTATCAATAAATATTCTTTCTGTATTTAATGAGACTTCTTCTTGCATATCTTCATTCAATTCTTTACACACCACCATAATACCTTTTAAGTTGAGGGGGCTGAATATGTCTGATGGCAGCTTGTAAATGATATAGTTACTGAAACATTTCCAGTTGGCAGACATACACTTACATCGCAACTCATGTGCATAGTCTGTTTTTCTGCCCTAAATCCAGTGACTGAGGGGAAGCAGTTAGAGAGAGAGACTCATCCACTGCTTCTCCCCAAGGTCGCAGCAATGTCTTAGTCTTGAGCATAATTACTTTAACATACTGGAAGTCCCATCTTTCAGTCCAACAACACCGCTTTTAGAACATCAGCCAAGAGGACCGTTAAGCCAGCCAAGGTTAGGTCACAGTGATTCACATGGCATATCTGATCAATGTAGTTTCTGTTTTGATTTATTTTATTCATATTTATAAAGTTTTTATAATGACACATGCTGTTCTAAAATGTAAGTTACTTATCAGATTTTATTACAGTGTTGTCCATAAAGCATTTGATTTTAATAGCTATCTCGCTACCTTTCTAAAGTTCATCTGCATGATGGTTTTATAATAAGACAAAGCAATGTTTGATACTGAACTGTGATGATACATAGTGGGTTTTACAAGGGCCTTAATACAAAAAGCCAATCACTTGAATATTCATCAATTGTGATTAAAAAATAAACCCTAAAAACTCTATTGTAATTAGTTAGTGCTGTAGTTAAAACCTAGTTGATGGGTGTAGCCTAAGTGACTTGTACAAATTGGTTGCATAGTGCACAACTTCCAATGTAAAAGCATTGTAGCTGCATCTAGTAATGTGCAGGGTGGTGTTTAGTTGGGGCAGCGGCCTAATACGCTAGTCCACCAGCTCAGCTCTGAGATTTGAACACGACCGAGGGTCTCCAAAAACTTCTTACACAAGTGGACATATTTCACCAGATGGCTCCCAAGTTCCCAAGTATTATTATTATTACCTATACTTCCTGGTGGGTGAGTAAACCCCATTGAAAGTAATAGAGGTAAGTATATACCATTTGCCAGTTTTTATTTACTCTCCTTTGTACAATAAAAAATTTTTCGGGGTACTTAGTCTGGGTATTGAATTAGAGCTTAATGGTATAATCATGTTGTTCAGACATAAACCGGAAATAATTACCCTTTTTTCAAACATCCTGAGGCTGATTAATTAAACCTTTCTAAAACAACATTTACAAATTTTCACATGGATGGTTAAACAAAACAGCCACATTATAGAAATAAAAACAGGACTTGTTTAGTTTAACTGAGGTTAGGTGAATATCTGTTTATTTTGTGCTTGAATAAAAAGGAGAAAATGAGTTTTGATGAAAGACTCATAGGTTTCTGTCTGCTTTAGGAGCTTTGCCTTAAATCATCATAACTTCGTTTACATAATGTGTTAGACAAGGATTTATTAAGTAATCATGAAATCGCTTCCTTGTTCATGCCAAAGCATTTCAACACAACTAGAGCCAGTCTGGCTTTACTCAGACAAATGACTTACTTAGACCGAGAAAATACTTACATTTTAAACTGGCTGGTTTGTGCATAATCAATAATTCATTTTTACTAACTGCTTTATAGTGGTCAGTGGGTCATATCTAAAAAACAGGCATAAAGACAAATTTACAGGGACAATTTAGACCAGCCAAGCCACATTTGAGAGAGCTTTAGATCATCACAAAAACATTTATTAAAAGGTTATTAAAAAAAAAAAGTGTGTTCCATTTAATTTCAGAGACGAGTTTTGGGGGGCAAATAGTTGTCCAACACTTTATTTAGACACTTTATTTAGATAAAAATAGTAAATATACTTAAAAATGTTTTCCTTGTTGTTAGCTTCTGCTTCTTCTTCTTTTTATTACAATTGTTTGTGACAGAACATATACTGTATTGTCAAAAGTAACTATAACAACCTCCACTGTTCTGTTAGACTTTCCCATTTACCTCTTCAAACTTCTGATCCATTAACTAAACTATGGCTCTATGCTAATTAACTAACCATGTGTATTACCCTGTAAGGATGTTCTTAGAAAAGGGGCTAGTCTATAATGCAAGATAATTGACATTTGTTGGCATCAGCACATTTAGTCTAATGTAACAGTCCATTGCTGCTACATAAATTTTCAGTGAGTTCTTCCTTGGTTCACCATTTCCAGCATGCACATTAAGAGATTTATAGCTGTTTGTTTTGTCCAACATTTGAGAATAAAAAATGCTACATCTCTATTAATCATTACTGCTGCTGTGCAAGAATCCAGACAGGGTTTTTTCGTCTGCTCTCATTGAGAGTCAGAGAAGAATGTTCCATATGAAATTTAAATTAAAAAAATAGAAAAGAAATCCGATGAAGCGGGGGGACACAAGTGAGTGCTGGAGAAGCGGACAGGGTTTTAGGAATGATTCACCATCTGTATCAATTTTAGATGAAACCAGATGGAGAGTCTTTCCTACCAGACACAGAATCACCAGGATTGTGGCAGGTGTTTTTCATTATGGCTCTGCTAAAGCAAATGCTGTGAAAGCATATAGTAAACAGTACAGCAGTGCTCAGTTTCCACAGTTTTAGAGGGGCACTGAATGGCAAATGTCAGTAATGAGGCTCAAAACCTCTGCTGTGAAGAATTACAAATTGCAGTGGAGCGTTAAGTGGGATATATGGCCACATTAGCTCAGATTTGTTTGTGCTGCTGACCTAATCCCCCTATTTCCCCCCAGCGGTTTTGTCTTAATTCTGTTTTGTGATAAAGTATTCTTTTTATGAGAGTTATTTATGCCTATTTCTTGCATCAGCAAGTCACCTGGGTATTCTCACAGACTACTTTCAGTACATCCATCTAATGCTGCAGTAGCTGAGAACATCTGTGGCCACACATCACTAATCAACACTACAGCCACTTATAAAACTTATGATCTGGAAACTCAGAAACAGCCATCAGCTTTCTTTTGCATTCTGAAATATTAGGACAAGGGATGAAGAAGAGCTCTCTTGGTAGCCCTAACATTTGGCTTGCAGTAAATAAAAAAAAAAAAAGGTATGGTCTTTATGGAAATTTTATGGATGACTTTCTGTACTGCATAGCAGTATACAGCATTTATAGCTAAATGAAATGAAATATATGATACTTGGTATTACAAGTGTACTGGTCACTCGTCTGTTTTCTTTTTTTTAGGAAGCATGACTTTTAAATGGTTACATTTTTCCTCGATGACAGATGCTGATAAGGCACAATCCCAAATCAGGTGGTCTTAGTTCTGCATAGCATGTTTTGCATGTTTAGATGGGTTTCCCACCTCCTAAATGTGCCAGCATGTTGATTATCTACTCTAAATTACCATTGGGTTTAAAAAAAGTGTTTATTGCTTTGAAATAAATGGTCTATTTATAGTACACCCCTGTCCAGTGTTACCAGAGAAGGCTCTAAAACCCCAGTGATTCTCTTCAAAAGTTATTAAATTGGCTGAAAGAACAGAACAAAAACAAAAATGCAATTATAATGGTTCTTGGGAGTGACACTTCACAATAAGCTGCATACATTGAAGGGTATAGTATTGAACCACTTTTGTTTTTGTATTTCATAAACTTCTAACATATCTACTTCAAATTTGAATTTAAAACTTAGACAATGACTTTTGACATTGCATTTATAAATATATGACTAAAAGCCTAATGTAAAAGTAAAAAAATAATTAGCAAATAATTAGCAAACTGTCTTCAATTACAGTTCAAAGTTTGGCCTTCTTCCTAATTATTCCTAATCATAATAATAATAACAATAACCAATCCTTCCTAATAAACTTCATGGTTGCAAAATATTAATCAAATTGTCAATGATATTTGAGGTGTTTGTTTGCTTAGGCTAAGGCTTTTTTATTCTAAGTAAATATTGTCCATGAGAACTTAATAATAATTGCCTAATGATGTGTGCCATCTCTCCAGCCAATTACAGTATCGTTTATAACACAACCAGATGCAAATGGCACAAAATGTATATATATTTTTAAATGCTACTACTTTCGTTTTATCTGTTGTGTTATTTTGTATTTACTCATAGCATGTTGTGAGACCGTTGCATCCCACTTGTACAATGGCAATATTATTTAATTCATTTATTTATTAATATTAATACATTTAATTATATGTAACCTTTACATGAAAAACATCTAGTTCTCTTGACACATGTTCATGTTCAGTACTCGGTGGAACATCCTTTTTCCTTGATAACTTCTAATAAGTGATTCAGTAATTGCTAACCTTTCTGACACCTCTCTTATGGAATCTTTACCCATTCTTCTGGTGCAAAAGCTTCCAGCTCATTGAGATTTGATAGCTTTTGTGCTGCAACAGCTATCCTTAAATCCCACCAATGATATTCTATAGGATTTAAATCTGGAGACCAAGAAGCCACTCCAGAATATTCCAGTACTGATTCCTTAACCAGGCTTTAGATGACTTGAAATGTGCTTGGGCTCATTGTCTTGATGTAAAATCCAGTAATCATCAAGGTTCAATTGTGACATTTGTCCTCAAAATGCCTTTATATTTCTGTGCATAAATGATGTCATTCATACAATCGAAACTGCCAGTTCATGCAGCAGAAAACATTCTTATTGCATCATACTATAAGTGTTTTGCAGTAACACTGGAATATTTATTCGTTGTTTTGATGAGATTTCTAAGGCGGCTTTCTCTCACGACCAGGCAAGTTTGCTACTGCACCATAAGTTTTAAACCTTCAGACTAAACTCCCAATGGTGTCTTTTTGGTGCAATGAAATTATCTTCTCTCTCAGCTTTTGTGACAGCTCCTTAGTTTCCACCATGGTTCCAACACTTGAACACATCTCTGTGTGCTGTTTATCTAACATATCACAGCTGAAGCAAATTACGGGTCAATATTGAGTTACCAATGATTTAATCATATCATAACATATTGTAGATTTTAAGATCAGCACTGTTATGGAAAGGTTGAGTAATTGTGACCTGGTAGTATTAACAAAATATACTGCTACTCTAAAATACTACATCATTCCTTTTCTATGTTTATTTGCTGTATTATTCAACTGATAAAGACTTAATTTAAAGCAAAATCTAGCTATATATATTATTATTATTTCCAAATTATATATATAAATAAATAAACTTAGCACTGGTTTTCAACTGTGTTGATGTAGAATATACACCGATTAGGCATAACTTTATGACCACCTCCTTGTTTCTACACTCACTGTCCATTTTATTAGCTCCACTTACCATATAGAAGCACTTTGTAGTTCTACAATTACTGACTGTAGTCCATCTGTTTCTCTACATACTTTTTTAACCTGCTTTCATCCTGTTCTTCAATGGTCAGGACCCCCACAGGACCACCACAGAGTAGGTATTATTTAGGTTGTGGATGATTCTCAGCACTGCAGTGACACTGACATGGTGGTTGTTAGTGTGTGTTGTGCTGGTATGAGTGAATCAGACACAGCAGCGCTGCTGGAGTTTTTAAATACCGTGTCCACTCACTGTCCACTCTATTAGACAATCCTACCTAGTTGGTCCACCTTGTAGATGTAAAGTCAGAGACGATCACTCATCTATTGCTGCTATTTGAGTTGGTCATCTTCTAGACCTTCATCAGTGGTCACAGGACGCTGCCCATGGAGCGCTGTTGGCTCAATATTTTTGGTTGGTGGACTATTCTCAGTCCAGCAGTGACAGTGAGGTGTTCAAAAACTCCATCAGCACTGCTGTCCTATCCACTCATACCAGCACAACACACACTAACACACCACCACCATGTCAGTGTCACTGCAGTGCTGAGAATGATTCACCACCCAAGTAATACCTGCTCTGTAGTGGTCCTACGAGAGTCCTGACCAGTGAAGAACAGGATGAAAGCAGGCTAAAAAAGTATGTAGAGAAACAGATGGACTACAGTCAGTAATTGTAGAACTACAAAGTGCTTCTATTTGGTAAGTGGAGCTGATAAAATGGGCAGTGAGTGTAGAAACAAGGAGGTGGTTATGTCTGATACATATATTCTACATCAACACAGTTGAAAACCAGTGCTAAATTTATTTATTTATATATATTTTGGAAAATTTGTCTAGATTTAAATGAAGTAAATGTAAGGTAACTGTTTCATCTTTACTGTTAAACTGTTAATCTGCCTCACAGCAACAAGGTCCTGGGTTTGATTACCAAGAGGAGTGGTTCAAGTCATTTTTGTGTGAAGTTCTCCCTATGTCTGCGTAGGTTTTCTTCTAGCTTTCTTCCACAAGTCCAAAGACATGCAGTCAGGTTAATCAGAGGTACAATAATTGTCCTGTATGTGTGTGTTTGCCCTATGATGGACTGGGGACCTGTGTTTCCTACCTTTCGCCCAGTAAATCAGACCCACCCTGACCCTGAATAGGATAAAGCAGTTGTTAAACAGACAATGAATAAATACATATAATACTCTGGGTGTAGTTTGGGTGTAGTAATTTTTTCTATTAAAAGACAGCTTAACATTAATATATGGAAAGCATGTTCTGTTAGAAGAGCCAAATGCAAGCAAGAAGTCTCCTGACATTAGGCTTCTTGAAAACTCATTACATGCCTGTAAGAGGCATACTGATCAGGTGTAGATTTACTTTTGAGTGGAAAAATGGATATACTATATAATATACTTTTATCTTCTTTAACATTAAAGCTAAAAAAGTAATAAAATTGCATTCCAGAACAAATTGTTGTCTGTCAATTCAGCAGTAAGGCATTCTTACCCTTTCAGTAAAGGGGTCCAGTGTGTTTGATGAAAGGATCACTGTATATCAGTACAAAGTTTTCCTGCTTGAAACTGATTGATTGATATAATTGACCATTTTAATCCTAATTAGTGTGCTCTTCTTTAGGATGACTCCATCAACAGGGTGTCAAATAGAATTTTGTGCTGAATGACAGCAGCCTAAAATCATGAAGCTCAAACACATAAAACTGCAGGCACATTTTTGTGTTTTAGGAGAGCCAACTATGTTTATCATCAGAGATTGTAATCAATATTTCTTTTCTAGTCATTTGGTTCACTTCAATTCAGTTTAGAGAAGTTTGACTGCTAGACAAAGTCAGTTTCATAGGTGTTACAGTGGAGAGTATGTTGACGTAAGTAATCATATGAATGTGCTAGAGTAATACCGATCGAATGTTTATTTCACTGATTGAACCTGAGCTCATTCCAGTTTACAATCATCTCTGATCGTGCTGTTTTAGAAGTTCTTAGTAAAAACTGTATTGTGCTTTGCCTGGAATGTTCTTTTCCTTTGACTTCAAACATCTGGACGACCAAATAAAAAAAAAAAAGATTTTATGCAGACATTGATCTAAATCACTGAGCCATTTCATCAAGCGTCATATTCAAAACTCCCTCTGGTTAAAAATGCAAAAATCAATCATGAGTTCCAACTACATCCCTGTTCTTCTGTCAGATATGTACAAAATGTACAAAAGGAAGTGCAAGTAAGTCATAATTTAGATTCATTACAACATTGAAGGTTAAACTTGACCCACGATATCTCAATTCTAACACAGTGCTGCCTGCAGACTTTCAGTTATAAAGGTTATCTTTACTACCAAATGTTATAATTTGTGGTGGCAATTTAAAATAGCAATTTGTTAGAGAAGATAGGTTGTACAAACTTGGATTTGTAAGACAGAGCCCTAAGTTTCTAAGTGAAACCATTCATGAAGTCCATGAAACCATTAGAAATCCACTGGTCTTGATGTTCCTAATTATATGTAGCTACAGAGAGCCAGGTCTGTGAAGCATATGGGTCAAGGAAATACCAAAGAGACAATACACAGGTACACACATTATAAATTCACACAAGTTATGAAGAATCAAATGCATTGCAACCAGCATATTAAAGTTCCATATAATTGGTAACAGCTAGTTTAAATTGTGGGTGTTTTTATTTTTAAGCAACATACTGTTTAAGTGGTCACTTGTTTACCATAGGTGAAGTTAAGAGCAGTAGAGTGGTACAGCAGTGTTTGTACCTCTTAGGTCCAGGTTTCCAAGTGTAATGGGTTGACCAGTGGTCACTACCTCGACCATAGCACAAATTGGCTTTTCAGTAAAAAAATACAATATTTCCCAAGTGAGGCTGCACTCATTATTAGAGCTAATATGCCACACCTGAGCTCAGCATTATAAAAAGCCATTGGTAGCACAGAGAGGTGCTGAGTGTTTTCTCTTGCATGACCCAGATAAGGTAAGGTAAGGACATTCTTTCTGGTGGACCGAGTAGCTGGTTTGTTGGGTTTGGTTGTGGTACCAATTTGCTTTTGTTGTTTGGGTTAGTGTTTGGCTTTTACGGCAAACTCGGCTCATGATATGGGACGTCCGTCTCCATTCTTAACTTTAGCTGTTCATCTCCTTTATTTTTTGAGCTGTTGGTTAATGCACGCAGTAGAGTGCTTATTCACGATGCTCTACAGTATTGTATTCCACCTTGGGCTATAGCAAGATCTTTTTTCTTTTCTCCTTTTTTTGAAAGTCATACTTTGTGTGAACATTTCTTTGGCTTCCTTAGTTCCTTAGATTCTTTTTGCACTTGGGTTTAGAATCAACTTGGGATTGATTATCCTTACACTGCCATTGATCCTAATCTGATTTCTGTGGTATATTGTTTTCAAAACTGGGTAAATTTTCCAGAGCACTCCATATAAGATCCTAAAAGAAAACAAATCCCTAAAAGAGAAGTCTGCTCTTATTTATATGTGCAGTGTTTAATCAGTGAAACGGCATAACAGGTAACCTTCTCATATTGTTTTATTAAAGCATCCACATCTATAGAAAATACCTTACATAAATGTGATTAGAGAACTAAAATTACTAAAGACAGATCAGACAATAAAAGTTTTAGTTCGTTTTTAAAAGTAATAATTCAGAAGTATTTTAAATTTCACCTTTTGTTGACTAAATAACCCTTATTAACCATAAGCAGTAGAAATGTTTCCCATCTTGCACCTAGTTCCACATGTCCGGGTGGTTTTCTCTGTATACATTTCTGCCATCCCTCCTATTTCTGCCTTGCATGCAGTTTTTCTGAGAAAAGGCTCCAGATCAAATGTAGCCATAAAGCAATTTTGGAAGATTATGAATATGATGAATGATTCATTGCATAGTCCAGATGTACTGTAACTTTAGTAACGAGTAACAGAAGAAAACAGTTTGAAGAGTGATGGAGATCTGGGTTCTGCATGCTTTAAAGATTGATTACTGTCACTGTACATCCTGCTAGTCCACTTGCTTACAAAGAATTGACTATTTGTTAGTTCCTCATACACACTGCACACATAAAATGTACAACAGCAGATTTGGGTTAATGACCAATCTATTACTTCTTTGCATCTTAGCTTAGACTTACATTTGATAAGATGTAGATGATTTCAACTTTTTTTAGGAACTAAACTAATTCAAAGAAATCATCGTACATAATATAAATCTGCTTATGATATGTACAGTTGCAAAAGAAAGTTTATTAACCTTTTGAAATAACCTGACAGTTCTGCATTAATAAAATGTGGCATGATTATCAGTCATAACATTATAGACAGGCCTTTTCATCAAATTGCATTCAGGCAAATCTGATTGTAATCAGGGTGTAAACATATTTTACTAAAAGTGTAAGTATAATAATATTAATAATTATAAAATGAAAATAGAAAATAATCAGGGTCAAATTGGATTTGAAGTCACACTCACTAATACCAGAGGGAAGTTGAGGTAGATGGGGAAAGTGGTTAAAAAAGGAACAAAAAATTATTATATGCATAAAAAAATCCTAATGTTGTACTACATTGTAACTAATTTAGTTTAGGTATTTTAAACATTTGTAAATAAGCTTTGGTATTTCAGTTGAGTAGAAGTTTAAATACAGAAATCCTTGTGGATCAGGCTGACCAACATGACACATTTGACGTGCTAAATTATTAAACTGCTTAATACCTGGTAGAATCTCCAATAGCAGAAATTGGGTGTGTTCAAAAACCTATTGAGCTCTCTACATAGACAGCATTTTACGTCATCCTATGCGCGCTCCAGAGAAGAAGACTGTTCGAAGTCCTAGATGCCTTAATATGCTCACTGGTAAGGTATCTTAAACGCTATTTTGACACAAGAACGAGTGAGCATCCGATGCTGCCTTAGCGGTGAAGGCAATCCCAGCATCCATTGCGGCACAACTTTTCTCACAGAAAAATAAAAAAACATGGCGCACAGTACAGAGAAACGAACGAGTTATTTTCAAATGTAAATGAACTATTATTGAATTAGTGAATTTAAAAGTTTTCGGTACATGAAGGGAGATGTTAGTTGACATGCTAGCGCGTTGTGCCACCTCATCCCATTGGTTTGAATGGCATGCGGTTAGCTTTGTTAGCAAAAATTGATGGAATTGCTGTCTAAATAGTGTGTTCAAATAACCTGCACTATATGTCAATGACATTTTAGAATTCTCTCTACTTAGGCAGCTGCCTATGTAGACAGTAAGACAGCAAGGCAGCTCACTACGTATTCGAACACACCCATTGTGTAGCTGCTGATCAAACTTTTCTGAGATTTCTAGCTTGAACAGCTCTCTTCAGGTGATGCCACACCCACCATACAAGGGAGATCTAATATCTGGACTTTCTCATCTGGATAATCATCTGGATGATTATTTTTTTATATATAATTAACATTGGCAAGCTGTAGCCTAGCGGCTAAGGCACTGGACTAGTAATCAGAAGGTTGCTGGTTCAAGCCTCACAACTGCTAGGTTGCTGCTGTTGGGCCCTTAAGCAAGGCCCTTAACCCCTAATTGCTTAGACTGTATACTGTAACTGTAATGTAAGTCGCTTTGGATAAAAGCGTCTGCTAAATGCCAAAAATGTAAATGTAAAAACATTGGTCCCTAGCAGTATTAAGTATTTTCTTCTTTTGTGGACAATTTGTCTTATTGGGAACTAAAAACATCCATGTGTTGTTGCCTCTATAGCCTTCTTATTTATTCTAATGGTAACAGAAATGAATTTCAACATGCACACTAACTGTCATGCTACAAGTACTGAAAATGTATGGCAGACTCAAACTAATTACAGGCTTTTTGTGTGATTGTACTGTTGTTTTGTAAATTCACATTAAGGGTAAATATAAAAATATATAATTACTTTTATTTAAATTTACTTTATTATGTTAAATGTATGTTTAAAGTAAGTGTTTATGAATTCTGTCTTTCCAAGTATTCTGGATTAGGTTATTCATTGTTTTTGCAATGTAGTGTCCACATCCATAATATCCAGGCAAGCCTCAGACTCCAGCTGAGCTAGTGTTTGTAGCTGAATGAGAAACAGTGAAGCAGGGCCTCTCTTCTTTAATTTCAGTAGAGCATAAACCCTGGTGAGAGAGAGAGAGAGAGCTGCCACTCACAGAAAAGGCAGGAACTGCTATAGGAAGCATTGGCTGATGTGTTAGGGCTGATTTAATGTTTGGCCTGAGTAGACTTTCTTAAAAGAATTACAGCTTTTCTTTAAGCACCATGCTGAGAGCTGGGAAGTCAACCGTTTTTTCTTTTTTGCTTGTTACTCTGTACTATCAAACAGTTTAAATTTGCTTGCTAGATTTGTGGTGTAAATTTTAATCCCTTTCTCTATAGTTCTATAGTTCTCATGCTCTGGATGGGACTCTATCTCTATCCTCAGTATGGGTGAGTCAGGGTATAAAGACTATGACTCACCATCTCCAGGCTTTCTCCACAAGAATGTTCCTTTGCCTCCCTGTAAATCAGAATCCCACATATGGCCGAGGTAATGTATCCAGTCTGCCAATCTCTGCACTGTAACTGTTCCCTGTGAGACAATTCAGCTGAAGTACAGCAGTCTTTATTCATTTGCTTATACAAGGTGGTGTCTTATCCTATATCTACAACATATAATATATATTTGTATGTATGTATTTTTAATTTTGTTTAAAAAACAAAATCACCAGCTCCTTTGCCTCCAGCTCTGTGGCACTTTACACTGTAGTCTCCTTAGAACAACAGTAAAAATATTTTTTCTTTTTTTGTCCTAAAACATGTTCTTAAGTGTCATTTGTTCTGTTACTTCAAATCAGCTTTTAAAATCTTTACTAATGTAACTGGCTCACCTGCCAAGGAGATCTGCAGTGGGCTCAGATTACAGAATCATATCCATCTGCCCTGCCACTAATGGCCAGTGGGAGGCATAAATGCATAGATGACTGTCTGTGGTGGTCTCTTTATTCAGACAGTCTCTGTGTCTTATCAGCAATAATGCGCTGCACCCGGAAGAGCATTTAAAAAACTGTTCCTTTTGGGCTTTTGCTTGCTGGCTCAATGACTGTGCATAGTGTGGTGTCTGTGCCTCAACATCACCTGACATGGCTGGTATCTTTATTTCGCTGGCTCAGATGTTGGCAGTTTTGATCTTTTCCTGTCACACAGTCTTTGGTCTTTCTCGAGTAAAAGTACAGTATAATTAGAGAAGTGCTTGAGGATCAGGCTCACCATCATGACACATTTGACATGCTAAATTATTAAACTGCTTAATACCTGGTAGAATCTCCAGTAGCAGCAATTGTGTAGCTGCTGATCAAACTTTTTAGAGATTTCTTGCTTGAATAGCTCTTTTCATGTGATAGATGATCTGTGGTGGTCTTATTATTCAGACAGTCTCTGTGTCTCATGAGCAGTAAGGTGCTGCACCCGGGAGAGCATTTAAAATACTGTTCCTATTGTGCTTTTGCTTGCTGGCTCAATGGTTTTGCATAATACGGTGTCTGTGCCTTATTGACACCTGACACTAACACGGCTGGTATCTTTAGATTTTGCTGGCTCAAATGTTGGCAGTGTTTGATCTTTTCCTGTAACAGAGTAATCGTCCTGGATGGGCAAGCTGCCTTCAGTGGTGGTGTGACCACACCCTTTTGAACGGTGCCCCACAGATGAATCCACACTAGACACGGGTTACGCCAATGATGGTGTGGCTGCTCTGTTACTGTTGAGTTCCTCCATTTGCTGCTCCACCTCAGTTTGAAATGTAACCAGTATGTGCTAAGGTGGGAAAAATGTGGTTACTTTAACTTATTGGCTTGTTATTTCGATGTTTTCACCCAAATTGTTTTCTTTCATCCAAGCCCACACAGGAACCACATGGCTATGATTTTTCTTTTCCTTTTCCAGACCCATAAAAACAGTCAAGCTGGAGAATCTTTGTGAGCACCCCAAACCGACAAAAAGTAAATCCCTAATAAGTTGTCTCAAAGGCTAAAATGTTTATAAGGAGCAAAGCCTTTATGTTTTAAAATGTGTATGCAAACAGGCTGTGTTCAGGCTGTGTGTTGACCTGATATTCTCTTTTCAGTTTAAGCTTTCCTTAGAGATCCAGTAGGAGATCGGGATGATGAAAGAGCGTGAGAGGACCTGGCTAGCTGCAGTCTGAGCTCCAAAACCAACACTGAATGTCATGTCTGGATTTGGTTAGTCCCAATTAACCCAGTTCAGGCAGGCTTAAGAGGGAGATGAGGAGAAAAAGAACGGGTCCAAGTCAAACACTTTTCAAGTGATTTTCATGGACAAACTTCACTTATGAAATTACATATGATCATAAATATAGATCATTTCCAAGTCCAAACTAGCAGGCAAAATTAATTTTGGCAATTGATTTTTTTTTTTACATCAGTTGCTGAACAGAGTTATGTAGCTCACACCCTGTGTGTTTATTCTGAACACTTCTTAAAATGACATGAGTCTGAAAGCTAGGGTAAATATTTTGGTTAAAGCCCTGAGGTTAGGTCATATTCTTCCATTATTTTCTTTTAGCAAACATTTGCCATTTTGACAAGAGCCAGTGAGCCAGTGTGTCAGCATCAGATCAGAGGTCAGGTCTAAAACCATCAGTTTAACATTTCTCTTGAAATGGTAACCTTTAATGACCTCTTTGCAATAAAAAAAGATCTCATCACAACTAGGTAAAATCTAAATGTATTATCTCATTGTAGACCTATATTAAATATTCATTTGTCCTACAAAATACAACAATTGTTTTCCAACAATTATGCTTTTATCTGCACAAAAGCAATATTCATAAAACATTTCAATCAGGATGTAGACCCAACCATAGTGCCTAAACTGGTTAATTAGAGAAGTTAATGATCTGTTAATGTCATCTGATAATAAATGTGTTACCTTTCTTGTTTTATTAGATCTCAGTTCAGTGCTTCATACTATGGATCTCTGGTAATTAGAACCCAGGATCCCATCAGTAGTGGGTTACAATAATTTACCAAGTATGCTTTTCCATTGTGAAAAGTGCTGTATAAAACATTTGAATTAAATTGAATTGAATTAAATCTCTTGACAATTCAAATCTTTATTAATTATTGTTAGAGTGTAAGAGTGTTCAGCATTATACCCTCTATTCATTTCAGTGATATTTGTCCAGTGCTGCATTGTCCATCAGAAATACAGCTCCAGGGCTTTTCCTATCTTCTGTTCATGGGGTTTCCATCCTCTATGTTTTCCTGTATTCTAAATTAAAACACTCCCACTATAGTTATCCACAGCAAACAAAACATTGAAGTCTGTAAACAATCATATTTGCTTAATTGTAATTAGGAAATGTATTTGACTTAACTGTTGCAATCTCAGTAAATTTTGTCTGAGTCACTTCAAAATGAATGTGGACAGAGATGAATGTCTCCATATCACAATCTGATATCATCTGACTTACTTCAAAAAACTTTGGTTGTTGGGCCTGCCGCTGCCCTTAACCTAGGAAACACTGAAATACATCAGTTGTGAGAAAAATAATCAAATGAAAGAGGGTGGCTTTAAAGGAAGTCTCTAGATTTAGTATAGGAGTACCAGAAGGCCAGAGCAAATGCAGAAGTCATAACAGAAGTGAAAGCCCAGGTATGGAAGAACTTTCTGAAGGCCTTAAAGATGTTTTGGCAAACATTTAGAGGTTCAGATGTTCTCAGACAACTTAGTGTAAAATGTTAACCATTAATAGATATATAGCTAAGATGTTTAATAAACCCTAAAGAACATACCCTCCTTTTAGGAAATATCAGTCATCTCCTAGGTGCATACTTGTAGTTGAAGTCATTGTCCTTAAAACGTTCAAGGGGGATAAAGTGCTAATTTAACATCAGACAGAGATGTTGAATTCACTGTCCTTTAATGGACCATGGAAATGCTGCAGTGCCTTTGGAGTGGTAAACTAGCATGGTGCTACTGCTTTTAATGTGACAAAGTTGACCAAAAAGATTAACCTTATGGCCAAAAATATGTGAATGCCCCTTCTAAATACTGAGTTCAGGCGTTTCAGACACACCCATTGCTAACAGGCATAAAATTAATATGGCGAATTTGCTGGTTTGGCATGACTGTGTCCCTGTGCACAGTGAAGGCTTCATAAAGAAATAATTTACGTCAATGCCATTGAACACCCTGGAGATAAATTGAAACATCTATCATTAACAAGGAATTTCATCCAATATTAGCACCTTATCTTCCAAATTCTCTTTTGACTGAATGGGCACAAATTCCCAAATATTGGATAAAGACTTCACAAAAAGATTAAAGGCCATTAAAGCTGCAAATGGGAATAGAAGGGAGGAAGGTTAACTGCATATAAATGCCCATGCTTTTAAAATGGGATGTCCAATTGTCATGGTCAGGTGTCCACATACTTTTGGCAAATAGTATTATGACCTATTATGATTTCATGTCATGTTTGCTTGCAGAGGTTACTTTGTACATTGTTATTTCTACATAACAATGACAACAGGGCAGACCCAGGACCTAATGGAAAAATGTATCTCACAGCAAATTAAGCAATGTTTGGAGTTCTCTAAGGAGGAGCTGGAATCTGTTGCCAGGAATGTCTTGGCTGACCTTCACAGTGCAATGCAAGTCTTATCAAGAAAAAATGAATGGAAGAAATGAAGAGATGATGAAAATCTTTAAACATTTACTTATTACACTTGACACGATGTAGAAATTTAAAGTGGTCTAAAAAATAGAATGGGAGAAAATATGAACCTTATATAGACACAGAAAATAGATCTACTAAATCTGGTGCTAACTTTTGGAAGTGTGGACTGTTAAAGACTCACAACTCGTTGTGCAAGTTAAAAAATTAATTAGCCTGTATAAAACTACACAGGATTACACCAGTCTTTACATGAAATTAGACTGATACTGTACATTTACGAAAGTGGAAAATTGTATGGTTAAGGGGTGGCATTGTCTCTTGGTGGGTGTTGCTGGGTTCGATTCCCAGGTTGAGAGGTCTGGGTACTTTCTGTGTGAAGTTTGAATATACTCCCAATGTTGTCTGTGTGGCTTTCTTCTGGGTGCATGTGTGTGTATGCACTGTGATGAACTGCTGACCTGTCCTGGGTGTTTCCTATCTTTAAATTGTACCCAGCCTGACTCAAAATAGAATAAAGCGGTGGTAAAACAGACAATAAATGAATTAATACATTTCCTTCTATTTTGGTTAAAAAAAGGCATAAGGGTTTTCTAGATTGTTTAGTTCTAGATGATTGAATTATTGATTTGGTGCTCTTTTTGCCCATTTAACTCATCAGGGAAAAGGTAAACCGGCCCCTAGGACCAGGTGAAGAAATTAAGTGCTCTTGCCTACATGTCAAGATCCTTACCTGCAGCAGGATGACAACCATAACAGGTTATACACAGGGTGCTTTTAAGCCAGCTATCATCTGTGGTACAATCTAATGGCTGTACAGGTGATAATTTATTTATTTATTTATTAGGATTTTGGGATTTTATTAGGATCTTGTTGTGAGGAGACAGTGCTACCCACTGAGCCACCGTGCCGCCCATACAGGTGATAATAGGATAGCAATACAATGCTTTCTCCAGGCTATACTTACCAAATCTTACTATTAATCATTGTAACACGTAAGTGCTTCCTCCAAAACACCTGGATGCAGCACCTCGGACAGCAACTGCAGGGCTACCTTGAACTTTCTTTCGCATCAAAACAAATGCCCCTTTACCTGTGGCATGAACAGAATCACCACTAACACAGTTTTTCTTCTGTTTGTTTAGTCCATCACACAACTTTGACTAGAGTACTATTTTGGAGTCAGCTTGTAAAGTCTGGCCGGCTGCATTCACCTGGCAAACGATATGAGGGCATTTTAAAACACCTTTGAATGTATCTTTACAAGTAAGTACTGAGAACATGATGATTTTACCAAATCCATATTCCCTTACCTTAAAGGTTAAGGGTAAGCAATTTTTAAGTCTTTGTATAAATCCTGCCTAAATGAAGATTCTTACTAGCATCATGATGACTCAAGCTAACTTCCTCAGCTCTGTTTAAAACATGGTGCAGGTGAGGCAGCTACTGCATGTGGTTGTGCAGTAATTTCTCTAGATTTAATACAATGGCTCTATCACACTCTCCTTAGGTTTAAATATAAACTGCTGCACGAACGTTATATAACACATGATATGTTACACCCACCATACAGACACAGTTTGTCAACATACAATTACTGACTGTAGCCCAGTACCGTTAGAGACCAGGGCTTTTTCCTGTTTTCTTTTTACTGCTTTTACCCTGAGATGATTTTGATATGAACCTTTTAACCTATCTGAGGCTAAAGCCTGTAGATTTAAAGCTGCCATGTTAACAATGCTGTTCCTGCAGGTCGTGATGGGAATCTGTAGTGACTGCACTCACAATGTCCAGAAACTTAATATCAAACTGTCTTCTATCTCAGACTGAACTGAAGGATGGTCAACTCTATTTTCTTTAGGCTTGTATTTGTCATAACCTTTGTTATTTTTATTTAAATTTGGCGCAGCAGTTTATTACGTTAGCTTACTGATTTAAACTTAGATCTCACCTGTTCACACAGCAAATTATCTCTCTTCCCTTTAGACATGATTAGCTTTGTCTGAAGGGAGGAGGGAAATGGGAGGATGGCCGAAGCTCTGCTTTGTGCCCAGTGTTTCCATGTAGAACAAGACCCACCCACCCTAACCAACATAATGGTTGATAAAAATGACATGAAATTGATAATATAAAAATCTAACTTAAGGAATCAGGACAGTGGAACTGTGTGTGGGTCAACACTATTGTGAGTTTGTTTTTGTTTTTTTAAAAATCCCAAGAAGTATGACTCTGAAAAGTAATCCAAATAACAAAGAGCAAAGTCTTAAATCCATTAATCTACATTTTTTAAAGACATCATTTTTAAGATATCAACTAGCCAAAACCATTGTGGGTTCTATTTTTCAACATTATTACCTCCTGCCATAAATGGTCCTATGTTGCATAACAATCAGAGGAAAACAATAACATATGCCAATTTACTTCAACACATTCACTTTGTTTGACAAGCGTGCAACATTAATAGAACCCTGTCTAACATCTGTCTGGAACTAATCCCAAACTGTATCCAAAACAACATTCTGGTTTAAATATATGAGCGTGATAAGGTGCAATGTAGCTCTGACATTAGCACACACAGAACACACACACTGTCCATCGCTCGAGCTGCAGAGTTGGAAAGATGCTGTAAAATGGTGAAAATTGTCATCCAAAGACTTGTGAAAATGCTCATTTCCATTAGCAACTTAGAAATAAATGAAATTCATTGATGAATGAAGTACTCTATGAAGAAGAACAAGTTTAAGAACAAGTAAACAGTTTGAATTGTAACTGATATTTACAATAAACCTTGTGAAGTGGGGACAGTGGTAGCTCTAGTGGGTAGAGCTCTGGACTACCAATCGGAAGATTGTGTGTGCGAATCTCAGCTCTGCAATGCACCCTATCAGCTCCAGGGGTGATGTACAATGGCTGACCCTGCTCTGACTCCAGCTTACAAGCAAACTGGGACATGTGGGTAAATTTTATTGTAGTGTACATGTGTATACACTGATCAGCCATTACATTAAAACCAACTCCTTGTTTCTACACACATTGTCCATTTTACCAGCTTCACTTACCATATAGGAGCACTTTGTAGTTATACAATTACTGACTGTAGTCCAACTGTTTCTCTGCATGCTTTGTTAGCTCATTTCATGCTGTTCTTCAATGACCAGGACCACCACAGAGCAGGTATTATTTGGGTGGTGGATCATTCTCAGCACTGCAGTGGCACTGACATGGTGGTGGTGTGCTAGTGTGTGTTGTGCTGGTATGAGTGGATAAGACACAGCAATGCTGATGGAGTTTTTAAACACCTCACTGTCACTGCTGGACTGAGAATAGTCCACCAACCAAATATATCCAGCCAACAGCGCCCCGTGGGCAGCGTCTGTGACCACTGATGAAGGTCTAGAAGATGACCAACAGCAGCAATAGATGAGCGATCGCCTCTGACTTTACTTCTACAAGGTGGACCAACTTGGTAGGAGTGTCTAATGGAGTTGACAGTGTGTGGACACAGTATTTAAAAACTCCAGCAGCGCTGCTGTGTCTGATTCACTCATACAAGCACAACACACACTAACACACCACCACCATGTCAGTGTCACTGCAGTGCTGAAAATGATCCACCACCTAAATAATACCTGCTCTGTGGTGGTCCTGTGGTGGTCCTGACCATTAAAGAACAGGGTGAAAGCAGGCTAAAAAAAAGTATGTAGAGAAACAGATGGACTTCAGTCAGTAATTGTAGAACTTCAATGTGCTTCTATATGATAAGTGGAGCTGATAAAATGGACAGTGAGTGTAGAAACAAGGAGGTGGTTTTAATTTATTATTATTTGTTATGGCTGATCAGTGTATGTATAAATGACAAATAAAGGCATTCTATTCATTCTGTTCTGTTCTTTTTACCTTTTTGCAATTAATGGTTCCTCACCAGATTCATACACAATGTTAAGGGCTGTATTGTACATCACCACTATTTTAGCATATACTTTTAAATTAAGAAAATAAATCTCAACTCCAAAAATAATGTTGGTCGGTGGACTGGGTGGTCTAAGTTGTTCCAGGTATGAATACATTTTAATGAGTGAATAAGTGAGTGTGTGAAACCGTGTGATTAGACTGATGCCATATTTAGTATATATTCCCGCCTCGCACCAAGTGCTTTTGGGATGGGCCTGGATCTAGCACAACACTGACAATGATGAAGTGCTTACTGAAGATAAATGTCATGAGGAGATTCAGTGAGATTAAAAATAATACCACACCTGAAACCATTAAGGACTATAATTGGGTTATAATTATAATGATAGCATGGTGGTTTTTAAGTTGCTGCTTCACTACAACTAGACACATCTGTCAAACATTTTACTGAGCATTTTTCCACAGTAATGAGATTTCAGGCCTCAGAAATCTCTATTTACATTTTAACCATTAGGAAAAACCATGTGAACTGGCAGACATTCTTGCTGAGTTGACATTATTTTGTCTAGCAAGCAGCATACTTTACTGCTGAACATCTCAAAGTTTGGCACAATAGTTTTGAATATATTTAAACTAGTTTTGAATATATTTAAACTAGTTTTAAAATGAATCTAAAATGACATCTACTTATTGTTTCGGTGGTAGTCTCCCTGTCATACACAGAAGCTAGGGTCTATAGTAGTGGGTTTATATTGAGTAAATCTTTATAGGGACTTTGTGGTCATACATGTATTTAGTCGGTCTCTCTAAAAACTTTTCTTAAAGAATTATAATGACAAAAAGGCTGTCAGAACATTCAGGACTAGCCTGATGTTTGTGCCCCTCACCTGCTATCAATTTTGTAATCTAGCTCCCTTTATAAACTAATTGAACAAATATTTCTATCCTTTTTACTGTGGCAGATGTAACCACACAACCCTTATAAGAAAAACCATCATGCATGCTTAATTAGCTCATGTGGTGATGGCACACCCTTCATGCAAGACTTGTAAACCAGAGGAGCATGTTCAGCAGTAAGCTGATCCAAGCACAGTGAAACCTGAAGCTCTATAGGAAGTCATTATTGCCAACTTCTATTAGACTTTACAATTCTTGCATGGTGGCACAGTGGGTAGCACTGATGCCTTACAGCTAGTAGGGCCTCGGCCTCCTGGCCAGGTGGCCAGTGCCCTTTCTGTTTAAAGTTTGCATGTTCTTCCTCTGCTTGTGTGGGTTTCCTCCGATTGCTCCGGTTGGACTGGCAACATGCTCGGGGTGTTTCTTGCTTTTCGCCCAACGAATCTGACCCACTGCAACCCTGACCTGGATGAAGCAGTGGTAAAACAGACACTGAATGTCTGAACAAATAAATAAATTCTCGCACACCTCTAGACAGCAAAATAATCCTCAGCTTGTGATTAATATGAAACAGATTGCAATGTGCAACTTTATATCACTTGGAATGTTCTGGCAATAAAGCTGGAATTTCTAGGAACTGTGGATTACTGTCAACCTTATTTTATCATCATAACTTAGATTTATCTGATGTATTTTCAATGTCATTAAGAGTAGGTCTCGTATTATGAAGGTGCTGGGCTTCTTCTCTTTTGTAATATAAAGCTAAAATTCATATACTGGTGCTGGTCATAAAATTAGAATATCATGAAAAAGTTGATTTATTTCAGTAATTCCATTCAAAACGTGAAACTTGTATATTATATTCATTCATTACACACAGACTGATATATTTCAAATGTTTATTTCTTTTAATGTTGATGATTATAACTGACAACTAATGAAAACCCCAAATTCAGTATCTCAGAAAATTAGAATATTGTGACAAGGTACAATATTGAAGACACCTGGTGCCACACTATAATCAGCTAATTAACTCAAAACACCTGCAAAGGCCTTTAAATGGTCTAGTTCTGTAGGCTACACAATCATGGGGAAGACTGCTGACTTGACAGTTGTCCAAAAGACGACCATTGACACCGTGCACAAGGAGGGCAAGACACAAAAGGTCATTGCTAAAGAGGCTGGCTGTTCACAGAGCTCTGTGTCCAAGCACATTAATAGAGAGGCGAAGGGAAGGAAAAGATGTGGTAGAAAAAAGTGTACAAGCAATAGGGATAACCGCACCCTGGAGAGGATTGTGAAACAAAACCCATTCAAAAATGTGGGGGAGATTCACAAAGAGTGGACTGCAGCTGGAGTCAGTACTTCAAGAACCACCACGCACAGACGTATGCAATACATGGGTTTCAGCTGTCGCATTCCTTGAACACTCTTGAACAAGAGACAGCGTCAGAAGCGTCTCGCCTGGGCTAAAGACAAAAAGGACTGCTGAGTGGTCCAAAGTTATGTTCTCTGATAAAAGTACATTTTGCATTACCTTTGGAAATCAAGGTCCCAGAGTCTGGAGGAAGAGAGGAGAGGCACAGAATCCACGTTGCTTGAGGTCCAGTGTAAAGTTTCCTCAGTCAGTGATGGTTTGGAGTGCCATGTCATCTGCTGGTGTTGGTCCACTGTGTTTTCTGAGGTCCAAGGATTAACACAGCCGTCTACCAGGAAGTTTTAGAGCACTTCATGCTTCCTGCTGCTGACCAACTTTATGGAGATGCAGATTTCATTTTCCAACAGGACTTGGCACCTGCACACAGTGCCAAAGCTACCAGTACCTGGTTTAAGGACCATGGTATCCTTGTTCTTAATTGGCCAGCAAACTCGCCTGACCTTAACCCCATAGAAAATCTATGGGGTATTGTGAAGAGGAAGATGCGATACGCCAGACCGAACAATTCAGAAGAGCTGAAGGCCACTATCAGAGCAACCTGGGCTCTCATAACACCTGAGCAGTGCCACAGACTGATGGACTCCATGCCACGCCGCATTGCTGCAGTAATCCAGGCAAAAGGAGCCCCAACTAAGTATTGAGTGCTGTACATGCTCATACTTTTCATGTTCATACTTTTCAGTTGGCCAACATTTCTAAAAATCCTTAGATTAATATTAGTAATATTCTAATTTTCTGAGATACTGAATTTGGGGTTTTCATTAGTTGTCAGTTATAATCATCAACATTAAAAGAAATAAACATTTGAAATATATCAGTCTGTGTGTAATGAATGAATATAATATACAAGTTTCACTTTTTGAATGGAATGACTGAAATAAATCAACTTTTCATGATATTCTAATTTTATGACCAGCACCAGTATATACTGTATATATATTCATATATATATATATATATATATATATATATATATATATATATATATTAGGGCCGTCGAAGTTAACGCGATAATAACGCATTAACGCGACCTCAATTTAACGCGATTAAAAAAAATAGTGCCGTTAACGCAGATTCTAGTTCATGTTGACACTTGACTGGTAGAACAAACATTTTAATGTCGGACTTGCCACCGTTTTTCATTTGCGGTTTGTTAACATAATGTAACCGATCGTCGTAGTGATGTACTTGCTTAATAAAGAAATAAATACACGCTATATTCACAAGTTGTCGGGAGCAGAACACTTTATTACACTTAATTAACTTCTTCTTCTGTACCGAATACCGGAAAGCTGAGTCAAGCACGTTAGTTCATGAACTATGGAAGCCCCAAAGGGTCAAAACACACTCACTTCGTGTAGAAACGTCCATCAAACCATTGTCACGATACAACCACAGAAAAGTCTGTGACAATAACTACGCCTTATCCCATCTAAAGCACCGCTGATCTACAATGTTTGCTGATGGAGAAATTCTAACCTACAATCTGACATTTACTGCCTAATATGTGAGTGAATAAACTCCCTTACAGTTTTCTCTTGTCCCAGCAGTTTTTAACATCAGTACATTTAGCATAAAATGTGTTCATCATTTTAATTGTAACATTTCACTTAAAAATCCTTGTTTTCTATAACATTTACACAGATTTTTTTTAATGCGATTAATCGCGATTAACTATATGAAATTCTGAGATTAATCGCGATTAAAAAATTTAATCGTTTGACAGCCCTAATATATATATATATATATATATATATATATATATATATATATATATATATATATATATATATATATATATATATATATATATATATATTTCATATATATATATATATATATATATATATATTTCATATATACATATTCATATATATATATATACATATATATATATATATATATTGTTTTTGCAATTGTATTGTATTTTACATCTTATATTTGCACTTCATTCAGTGCTTTGCAACTCCCCTCAGTTTTTTCCTCAACAAAGTATCCATTCATCCATCCACTTACACATTAATCTATTACTTAAATACCTTATTCAGCACTTGCCAAAAAATGTAAGCTCATAGCTAAAATGAATGGGGATTCAGACCTGGGTAATGCTATGCCCGAACAAAAAAATATTAATTGTGATGACCTGTAAGCAGACCCAAATTAAAACAGTATTACTTACCTCTATGTGTGTTGGACTGGACTCTAATAAAAGTAAAAGTAAAGTTAGGGGTATTTTGGCACTAGTACTGGATGTTTTTTGGTTTTTAAACCTGACATTGGTTTTAACCTTCCACTGCTTATACTCTACTGGGAGCTCTGACAGGCATTCTAAATCCTTGGCCCTGGGGCAAACTTTTCAGCAAGTCCATTAGTCAATAGACTGCCAGACAGCACCATTGAACAACGTATTACTGACCTTAAAGGTGATTTTTTAAAAAGTTGCATTACAACACAAAGGCATCACAGCACAGAAGTCACACTCCTTTATTTAAAACAGGGACCCACATATTACTTCTATTTAGGAAAATAAGGGTGCCAAAACAATTCAGATAAAAAGTAAAAGAATTTTAGCTTTACAACCAAACACATCTAACTTTTTTTTTAAATTGAAGAATGATGTGATCCCTGAAAACTGAATTTATGTATTTTTACATGTAATCACTTGACATACACTGTGACTAAACATGAAATCTCAACTGTGTGTACTATCAGTATTTATTTATTTTTTTACTTAACTGTAGTGATTATTGTATTCTTATGTATATTTGTATACAGGGGCGGAGCACCAAATTCTGGACCCTATGCACAAGCAGTGCCCATGGGCCCCCCTCACCCCAGTCCAGACTCCTTCTACACTCCTCAAGGGCCCTCCCCCGACTTGGGGCCCTGGTAACTCAGTCCCACTTTTCACCCCACTACGACACCCCTGTTTGTATACAGGGAGGCGAGTACCATGTCATGCAGCATAGCAAACATGCATATTTATATAAATATTTATATTTATATACATTTATATACATTTCATAAATCCTTGCAGTTAAATAAGGGTATATATGTAACAAAGATCATTTAAATAAAAAAGTAATAAATCCAAACACCAGTATGGGTTTACAAGTCCTCAGTTAGGCACTGGTGGCAACCCATGATTTAGGCTCTGTGGAGCTCTAGGTACGGAGGAGGAGCTCCTGAGGAGGAACTCATTGATCAGATTTCAAATTGTGGAGTGCACACACAGTTCGGCAAACCAGTGAGCGTTTCCACAGAGAAAATGATAAAGGATTTCCATCAGAGAGAACCCACAGCCCTGCCTGCGCTCCCAGAGCACCGCTTCTAGAGCTGCTGTACACACTGCTGCTGCTGCTGCTGCTTTATCTCTGAGACTTTATACCCTGCACCACTGATTCATGACAACATCAGGAATTCTCTTTCTTCTTTTGTGAGATTCCTGCTTTATTTTTCTTTTAATCCAAGGGCTGAGTCTTTGGTTCAGGTAGGTTTATTGGTTTATTCGTGACGCTTCAGATTTTTTTTGTGGCTGTGTTCAAAAAGCAGTTTTGCGTCTGTGAGCAGAGTGAAGTCACAGTGTTCCGTACAGCACCGGTGTGTTCCACACAAATGTCATATATCTTTTTATTTAAATATGAGTTAAATATGGGTCAGTAAAACAAGTATCGCTACAAGGTTTACACCACTTAAATATAAGATTAATCTACGCTGTGGACTAACGTATGGTGGTCTGTTCAATCTCAGTGTTCCGTACAGTTCACCTTCGGCACTTAAATGAATCAACGCAACAGAAGTAGGGAAGGAGGTTAAAGATGCTTTACAGTTAACATTAACAGTTCAGTAGGCTGCTCCCAATTATTGCTCAGAGTATCATATTTTTATTCTTTAATTGGATTTAACTGAAAACTGTTCAAAATAGAGCTTTAAATGCTGCTATAAATGTACGGAATCGGGTAAAAGTGTGCGGAACATCGTGACTTTGAACTAAGCTAGTGTTAATTATCATGATTTTGTATTTTATCTAAACTTTGAAGTAAGACATTGTTAATTAGGATACTTTTTGTATTTCATCTAAAACACTATAAAATTGGAGTGTTTCTCTGTAATTAAATGCCTAGGCTGTTTTGCGCTATTACTGACAAAATGTAAACTATTTGTTGTTAGGAATCATGATTGTCCGAGGACGCCACTTCTGGCTGACCCTTTTGTTTCTATGCGCCTCCGCCATCGACCCAGGTACTTTTCACACTCATCTCCCTAAAATAGATTTATTTAATTTATTACAGTTCCAATAAAAATTGTGATAAGCTAAAAACTTTGGGATCACTTGGAATTCTGCTGTATGAAGGGGCAGACTCATTTCAGAGTCATTTACTTACCTTTTTAGGTCTCTTTTGGTCTGTATTGTTGCACCATCTGACCTCTGGTATGACCAAGTTAAAAAATTATGGTTTTACACCATTTGTGTATTTGGCGCTGTTGCTTTGTTGTATTGTTTAACTTTAATTAAGCTTTAGGTGACGGATTGCCAACTTGACTTTCTCCAGTAAAATACATTTTAATTCACTGTCCCTCTTAATGACCACAAGCTGTACCACTCCTGAAGCAACAAAGCAGTCCCAAACCATAATATATCCTCCATGCTCATGCTGCTAAGCTTTACAGCTCAAATAATGGTTTTGTACTGTGTGCAGTGACTTTTCCCCCTCCGAGTATAGCGTTGTGTAGTTTAGTAAAAAAAAAAGTAACTTAAGTCCAATCTAACTAGAGATGTGTGGTAATTATTGTTTTTCCTAGAACAAACATGTGAACTGACTTTAGTAGCTTGTAGAATAAATTTTCTCTAGAGAGTCTTTTGATGTTATTCTTAGTTTTTAATGACTACTTGAAGCACTTCACATCATGACATTGGCATGATCTTTGCTTTTAATGGGGGAAAAGACATTCCCTTTAAAGAAGAGTTGCAACAACACTGAATATCTTTGGATGACAGACAGTTTGAGTTATTTTGCATTCATGACCACACAATTCTTTAAAATTTTAATTTGTTTTCTTTAAGACATGGCTCAGATAGACATGTATTTTTTTCTGAGAAGTAAATATATGCCACTTCTAAAACCCATGCCTTCAAACTCAACTTTTTTTTAAAACTTATGTCAGGTCATACAAGATGCTTAACTTTTTTCTTGCAATTATATTAAAAGTTGGGTAGAAAAATTTGTTAAAAAAAATGAATACAATAAATTTATTTAAATGTATAATAATGGAATAATAAAAGGGGCACCCCAGGGAGTCTTTAAATCTGTGCCACTCCATATAAATCTCAGATGAATTATAATACATTTTAACCTATTTTAATTCTATGTATGCCCTTTAGATGGCCCTTTGGAGGACATAACCGTTTTCGACTTGTTTGAAAGAAGTGGAATTACACAAAAGACCATTGGGGTAAAGTTATTCCGAGGCCCAGACTCTGAATCCCCGACATATCGCTTCATCCGATTTGACCATCTTCCCTCAGTCAACCCTAAAGCTTTACAGCAGATTCTGCAGCAAATACAGAACAATGAGGGTTTCATTTTGACAGCAACTTTGCGCCAGGATCGTTCATCCCGTGGCACCCTTCTCTCTCTTCAGGGTCCTGGGGAACGCAGGCAGTTTGAGGTGCTTTCTGATGGCAGAGCCAACACACTTGAACTGGTGTACTGGTGGGCCGATGGCTCACGTAATGTCATCTCATTTGAGGATGTTGAGTTGGTAGATTCGCAGTGGAAAAACATCACGCTGCATGTACACGGTGAGACAGCGACACTGTATGTGGGCTGTAACCTTATTGACAGCTTCATCCTTGATGAGCCTTTCTACGAGCACCTGCGTGCTCCTGGTGGACGTATGTTTGTGGCCAAAGGATCCAGCCGTGACACTCATTTCAGGGTGAGAACCATTTACAGTGATAATGTTGATGAAATACATGATCTCACGCTAGTCCCCGGAGTCACCCCAGAAATTTTTGTTTCAAAACATCTGATAATCAGCCTTCAGACCTTGATCATCTGCCACAGCTGTAATTAAGTTGGATAACTAAAACTCTTATTGACTAGCATTAGTTCACAAAATATTCAGCAACATTTGGCCCCAGCAACTGCCCAAAGCAAGTCCTGTGTGCATGCATTATTGTACTTGTCCTTGATCATTTTTTTAGCCGAGCCACAAAAGTTGAGCAGATCTGACAGGCCCCACTAATGCGTTAAGATACAGTAATATACACTGTCCACAATTTTAAAAAATATACACAATTTATTAAATTTATACAAATAATGGGCCTACAGAAATGTCAGACACATATATGCATCTTTATATTGGGTTGGACAACACTTGTTGAGTGGGTCAGGAGAATAAATTACGCAATCAACACAGGGTATATGAATATATTAACAAAAATGACTGATAACAAATCAACATGGTGACTTTATTACTGTACAATTATCGCTGACTTCTCAAAACATTTAAAACAAGGTTAAACAACTGGAAAAGTTGTGCATTTTTCTATTAACCATCACAATTTTGTTTATTCTACATTAGCTGTCTGTTAAATTCCAAAGTGATTCTAAACAGAAAGTTATTCTAATGATGCCTAATGCCATAAATGGTTTTGCTCTTGCATATCTTAACAGATAGTGGATAGTTTTTATATCACCCCAAAACTCAAAAAGTGTTCCTGATTATGAATGCAGAATCTATAAATATTTTTAAAACCTTAATAAAACCATGTGGTTTAATCATTTCAGTTGTAACTTCCTTAATGCGTTTGCTGTACATGCATCATGGCAAGCTCTGTATAATTGTCTTCATGTTTTTCCCAGGGTCTGCTGCAGAATGTGCAATTTATTTTTGACACCCCTCTTGAGGATGTCCTAGAGAGCCATGGGTGCGAGCTAATAAACCCAGGTAGAGTTTAAAGCTGTTTTACTGTATGCTCATCTTTAATACATTTACACTTCTAAATGATGTCTATTCTACATTTCTGGGGAGCTTTTCACCAGGATGGTGTAAAAATTGTAAGACCTGGGGTGGTTTAACACTTGAACATTAATATTTCCCCAAGCTCAAATATATCAGGTTATACGATAATTCAAAAGTATTAAATAAAAAAAAAAAAAAAACTTTAGCACGTCAGGATTTAAGCACTTAGTGGATATCTAGCTAAAATATAGGTCAAGTGGGACTGCTGTAGTTGTCTAGATACAGATAAAGCAGCCAGACTAAAGCAATGATCAGTAAAATAGTTCTGATTAGTGTGTATGTGTTTGATTTTGTATGTGGCTTAATTTATCAGACTTAGAGCAAAATGTTAACAGTTCAGTTCAGGAAAATTTGCTATATTGTTGCCTTATTGTTGACTGTAGCATGCACAAATAGACTAAGGAACAGCTTTTTTCCTAGAGCTGTGGCCTCCATCACACACCACAGAACTGGAAAAGACTGAGCACACACACACAAACACAGGACTACGGGTCACACACGGACTATGCAGCATTTGCACACACACAGTTAATATTTAATATTTAAAGGAAAAATGTAAATTCACTTTACAAGAGTGCAAAGATTTTAATTTTTTATCTTTTAGAGTGTAAATAATTTTAATTACTTGTGATTACTACTACTGTCTTTCTTTCTTCTACTGCTGCTACTCTATTGGAGAGATGCCACTCGAAATGTCATGGTACTTGTGTATAGTGACAATAAAGATTCTATTCTATTCTATTCTATTCTATTCTATTCTATTCTTAAATCCATTTAAAGTAATAAAAACCTGGTTGTGTAATTGTTTAAAATAACCATAAGTACGTTTTATCAGGTTTTTTACTAATTAAAAAAGTCTAATTACACAGATTTTGAATCCAAGCATACCAACCTAGTTTTGGTTTCTTCAGCCACGTAATTGTATCTGTCACAACCCTAAAGCCGTCAGTGAGGTCATATAACAAGAGCAGGAAAGAAAGGTCAAGCCAAGTCACACATAAGCACACATACATATGAACACACAAACACACACACACACACACACACACACACACACACACACAGTCTTTAGTCTTTAGGGACTTAAATGAGTTTACCAGAGCCAGAATCAAAAAGTAAAAAATTGCTGGCTCAAGAAAACGTCATTCAGGCCAACAAGCTCACTGGACTTCAAAATCTCTGGTCTAGTGAATTACAGTTGCCAGTGTGAGCTCATATACTGAGAGCATTTCTGTCTTTTGGCTGTAGCTAGGTGTTTTATGTTTAGATAACTACTCATCACGCTCTGTTAATTAGATTAATGGTAAAGTCTGCAATGGCGTGTAAGGGTATGTCGAGGTATGTTTCCCTCTACACTTAATATTTTAGGGTGGGCTCCACAACACTACAGCCAAGATCAACATAAAGCATTTACTGAAAGTTATCCTAAACAAAAATGTGCAGTATGTAATGTTTGGACAGTTTGGCATTGAAGACCTCTCTGGTTTAAATGTGCTGTTGCAGTCTGCAAATTAACATTTTGTAATTTCGGTTAATTAAAATTAAATTACTGAATTAATTACAAAATTACAAAATTAAGGAAAACAAGGTAACTTGTTTGTTAAAAGAGAACATTAGCATGCAAAACACAGGAAAAAGGTCACTCAGTTGACAAAAACTGCCCTATAACTTGTGAATGGTTGTGCCAGTTTTTGCAGAAACAACTGCAACCAAACACATAGCTGTTTGACGATGATGTAAGGAATGTTTTTCCCACCCTTATTTGCAAAATTCCTTTAATACAACTACATTAGAATCTTTTAAAAGTCAGATAATTAAAAATAGTTCTGTTTTTTCATCAATTTGAAACACTTTTTTTTTATATGTTGCATAACCCAGTTTCACTTAAACTTCAGATTACAGATGGACAGATTTTTCTTTCGGACTTTTTGGTAAAAGAGCAAAATTCATTGTTTCCTCAATTATGGCATGTAACTAAGGTTCTGAAGTAACAAAACGTCCTCACACTACCTCATTGCCCACACCGTTTTTGACAGTTGGCAAAATGTTGTTGTAAAACAATGTGGTAGCTTTTAATGTTTTTACTGAGTAATGATGTGGTTGGTAGCTTTAATCCAGATGTAATAAGACCCAAAAAGTTTCACTTGTGATTTTTTTTAAAGACAAGCAGTAGTTTTTTTGGTTTGCTGCTCTATCTCATGGATCTCTCATGAATGCCATTTTTGCAGTTATCTTTTTAATGGTGGATTTATATGAGCTGACCTTTTCTGAGGAAAGTTAAGTCTGCAGTTCTTTAGATGTATGTCTGGGTCTTTTCGTGACTTCCTTAATAAGTATAGTTGATGTCCTATTTGAGGAATTTTGGTAGGCCAGCTGCTTTTGAACTGATTTACCACTGTTTCTAGTCTTTTCCATTTAAAGATTATGGCCCTCACTGTAGCTCATTGGGGTCTTAGAGCCTTAAAATGACATTGTAACCCTCCAGACTTTACTGTTCGTATATACTTTACTGTTCGTATATACTTTACTGTTCGTCTTTGTTTCTTCTTTTTTTTAAGAATTTATTTTGATGTGTGCTACTTTATATTTCTGAAAAGGTTTTATTCATGCAATGTTTAGATTGACTAGGGCTGGCAGTAAACTATTGTAATAGAACCCAGTTAATTATTGAATTAGGCTAATTTGTTGATTAAGTAACTAAGGAAGAATTTGTTTCTTACACAGTGCCAGTTAATTTTGGAAAGCTTTTTGCATATAATAAATAAAATAATTAAATAATGAATAAAATAATAAACTTGTATTTTTGTGTACTAGTCTACAACTGTTTAAAATGATTGAAATAAGTATTCTGAGAGGTGCACAGAGAAATACTTTATCCATTTTTGGTTGGATCTAAGTTTTTAGATCTAGTTTTACAGGTTTTTATAAAATGTTGTAACAAATTTCACTTCAAGGTGAGATCAGGCTAAATATTACAAACAAAACCTGCATTAAACCTTATTAAAACAACTGACCAATAAGAAATAGCCAAATACATTAGGTGAAAGTCTGGGATCAGAACAATGGGTTTGTTAGTAAGTAATAATGTAATACTTAAGTAGTGCTGTAGGCTGTGACAATTTTTCTCTCCTGGATCATTAATGCAGCATGTTTTTTACTTAAATTACCAATAACCATAGTTTCACATTGTGAAATGTTATTGTGAGCAGATTCTTGGAAGAAATAAAACTTTATTTAATATCTTATCAAACCAGAAACTAGTTTATTAGTTCATGACGTTTCTCTTTGTTTTTATTCAAACAATCTGGTTCTGTATATACTAGAGTTATCAGTTAAGGAAAAAAAAATCATAGTTTTATAGGCAACATGGTCTCATTGAAGCCCTCAAAATAAAAAAAAATGTCCTGGTTAAAGGAAAACAACTGTCAGACATTTGAAGAATTATAACATGTTAAAACCTTTTGCATAATGAACATTTATTACAAACTGGTTTTAACTGGTTTTAAGCCAAGGACCACTTACCAAGCTACTATAATGTTTTTCCATGTTCACCTCCACCCACGCACATGGAAGTAACATGCATGCTTAAAACGTTGACATGGTTGACTGCTATTCCATCCATAGGAACAAAAGCACGTTAACTGAGCATGGCCTCCTGTGCATTCCCATGGCTCCATTTCAATGTTTTACACACTCACCTCTAAGCATTACATTTCCAGAACATCTTTTCATAAATCAGCTTTAACCTTTTTAGATACCAGGATTTAAACAGCCACATGAATGTAAATGTCATATTATACCAAGGAAATTGTACAGTTAAAGATTCTCCCAAATTACTAAATGATTGAAGGTTTTTTAAACAATAAAACTGCAAAATTTTACCCCATCTATTGCTTCCTGTGTGCTGTGGTTCAGGTTGCTACATTAAGAAAAAAAATTAAGCCTTATAGTTACACACAGATTTTTATTAATCTCAAAAGGCTCAAATTTTTTACATTTCAGGTTCCTTTATTTACTTAGCTTTAGCCAGTTATGCTTTCAATTCTAATTAATGTCAGGTTTTCTTATTTTATGAGTGTTTTATAAGTCACTTATGCTCAGATTGTGTGTTAATTATGTGCTATTTAACATGGGAATGTAGGGAATAGACTGGAAAATCTAAGGTTTTAAATAAATCCCACCAAACTGAGGAAAATTGGCCCTCTATTGTTCTTTGTTTTTATTCCTTATACTGGCTCTGTATTATTAGAATTTGATACATACTATTAAAACATTGCAAAGCCAATTATAAAAACCTGGGAAGCAATCATCTGGGAATTTATTATACTCATTTTAACTCTTATTTCTTTACCTTTGCCTCACAATTTTCCTTCTTGTCATTTGACAGAGGAGCTAAATACAGTGAGTGAGAGCGCCGAACTGGTGGATATACCTTCCTCCATTGCCACTAATGTTATTAGCCCAAACACGGATCCTCCAACAGCAAGCCCTTCTGAGATGATGTGTGAGCGTTCGTGTGAGGAGTTGGCAAACCTTTTCCAGGAGCTCAAGGGCCTCCGGGTTGTTGTCAGCAACCTCATTGACGGCTTGCAGAAAGTGGTATGTATCTTATAACGTCTACGTAAGCGGAGACACTTAGACCATAAGCTTTTATTGGGATTACTATCAAATCAGCCAGATGTGCTAAGCTGCTGGTTTTGTGAATGGCCTCTGTAAAATGTTGAACAATTTGCAAGCTCTATTAAGGCAATTTCTTATAGTTTCCGTTTGCTTAAACTGGGTAATTGGGCCAGAACTGGTGTCTGCTCACATACCTGTGGAAGGAATGTTTGCAGTTAATTACAGCCTTTTATGTTGTTCTTGTTTGTGTAAAGATCTATTGCTATTTGATGGCAGCATGCTGTCATAAGCATATGTCTGGATTTGCTTGGGTTTTTAAAAGCTCATTAGCAACTTGTCATAACTGCAGAGTCTCATTCATTGAATACTGGATTTCAGTCAGAGGAGAACACTGCCATGCGTGAAGCCCTTAATAAGATGCAGGACCCAGTGGCACAGAGCATTTGCTGGCAAGATGGGCGACTGTTTGAGAATAAGGAAGACTGGATTGTCGATAGCTGCACCAAATGCACATGCCAAGATGGAAAAGTAATCTGTCGTCAGATCACCTGCCCTCCTGTGTCATGTGCCAGTCCATCCTTCATTGATGGGGAGTGCTGTCCAGTTTGCCTTCGTAAGTGTCTATTCTACTGCATACAGCAGATCAATATAAATAAAATGTCAACAGAACCGCAAAAACTTAGTTTTAAAAATTCTATAACTGTATTTTGGGTCTCAGCTATGGACAGTGAAGATGGTTGGTCTCCATGGTCAGACTGGACTCAGTGTACAGTAACTTGTGGCAGCGGTACGCAACAGAGAGGCCGTTCTTGTGACGGCACCAGCAGCACATGCTCTGGCCCCTCCATCCAGACACGGAGGTGCAGCCTGGGAAAATGTGACCGCAGAGGTATGGAAAACTTTTTATTTGAGCCTGGCAAAATTCTCTTCTACTTGGGCAAGCAGAAGTAAAAAGAATTAGATTTTGTGTGTGTTCAGTTCGGCAAAATGGGGGCTGGAGTCTGTGGTCCCCCTGGTCCGCGTGCTCTGTGACCTGTGGGGAAGGGGTGATCACTCGCATACGCCATTGCAACTCCCCTCTTCCTCAGCGAGGTGGCAAGGACTGTGAAGGAGAAGGAAGAGAGACACAAAGCTGCCAGGCTGAGCTTTGCCCAAGTAAGTTTGGAACATACAAGCACATACTCATTTAAAATCTATCTTACCCACTCTTACCCGCTCAGATTTGGAACACAAGCAAGAAGATGATGTCATTTTTTCCAGTGCTCATATTATCCTTAGACCTGGGAGGATAATATGAGATCTCTAACCACAGAGGATTATGGGAAAGACTCCCATGACACACCCAAGGAATGAGATGGTCCAGAGGGAAACAAAAGTGAACTGTGCTTAGTTAGAATGGAACGACAAAAAGAGTTTGTAAGGCGGAATCTGCAAGGGTTTAAAATCTGACCAGCCTCTTGATGGGTTAAATACATCTGTGTGACAGACGTTTATAGAAAAGCTTTCGTGTACAGTTGTCTGCCAGTTCTCTATATTTATGCTTTTTAACATTAGGAAAGCATTCTGGACAATATGAATTACTGTAGGTTTTTGAGTGGTGCAACAGAAAATAATCTGTATTATTAACCAGAGGTGTAGAAATACAGCATATAATTACTTTTTGACTTCTTGGCTACTTGAATTTGTATTTCATTACATTTTACATGAAAACTGTGATTTTATTACACAGACACCTTAATTACTTTCACCTTAACAGTAAAATGTGAAAGCTGCTCTCTTCCTGTAGAAAGATACTGCGTCCCAAACCAAGGCCGTAGCCATGAATTGAAGTTGGGGGGAACAAAATCTACCCCCTGGGGTTCTAAAACATTCCGGTCATACCAACCACTGATGGGAACAAGGTTGGATTCTAACATTACGCAAAGCTACTGAGTGAAATATGTTTATTTATAATTTTTACATCACTATATTGGGTGGACATCCAACCCAGACCAGAATACAGTGATTGATAAAGTAATAATATAATAATAGTGATATTTATTACAAATAAACGTGAATGTGTTTGACGTCCAAATCCTTAAGACTTAAACTTAAATGATTACCAACATAAATAATTTAGTATTGATTTTCCAGGAGGTTTTTTGATCTCAAATATTTTATTTCCTATGTTACATGGGTACTACCCATCTGGGAGCATAAGGGCTAGCATGTTCTTACTCCAAGACAGAAGAGGAAATAACGATATCATTTTAAAATGCAGCTTAACAATGATCAGTGCAGAGGAAGTTTGAAGAGGCTAAATGCCCCCTTTTTAATTGGTGATTCAGCTGGTGTTTTTTCGTTGATGATGACAAAATGACAACCCAGGTATAAATATGCTCATTCAAATTTCTAATCAAAAATGGCTTTGGCATTGTTAGTTACATTACTCACAATCGCTGGATGTTTTTACTTTTGTGCCAATTAAAATCCTCTTAAGCAACTGCAGTCAAGTCTGAAATTAAACTTTGCCATCACTGTTTAATAGGTATAATTATGCAATTTCTTAAATAGAACAATGAGAACATTAAACTTAATAGCAAACAGGGCAAAACATCTAACTCAGTAACAGATGGTGCATCAAACAAAAAGTGCCCCAGAGGCTTCAAATAAAGAAAAGTTATTTCTTTACGCAACCATTGCAGTTCAGGCCACAATGCAGTCTCCTGGTGTCAGTGGTATAGCTTAGTGTTACTCATGTGTATGCATTCTGTCTGTGTATCCATACAGTTGATGGTGGCTGGGGCCCATGGTCACCCTGGGCAAGCTGCTCTGCAACATGTGGTGGTGGCCTGAAAAGTCGTGAGAGAGAGTGTAATAGCCCCACTCCACAACATGGGGGCAGAAAGTGTATGGGAGATTCTCTTGAAAATGAAGTGTGCAACAAACAAGAATGCCCTATCAGTAAGCATCTCTTCTGTGCTAATTTAATTTAAAGTGCTTAGTGTATTGTAAACTATATAAACCTAAACATATTTTGATTTGAAAAGAGAAGACATGAATGTATTGGGTTGTTCCATCAGATGGCTGCCTATCAAACCCATGCTTTGCTGCAGTGGAGTGCAACACTGCTGTCGATGGTTCCTGGGGATGCGGACCATGTCCAGTGGGCTATCGTGGCAATGGAACCTTCTGTGAAGATGTAAATGAGGTAAGTAGATGATATCATGCTAAGCAAAACTACAGTTTTTTATACATAGACAAGACATGCAATGTTGACAAAACTGTTTAAATGTTTGAAGCTGAATATTTTTAACGTGTTTAACCAATGGAATTCACTTTTAGCCACACGCAGACACTCGTTTTCTGTCACCTTTATTTATTTTTTCTGGTTCACTGAGCCTAGACCATCCACAGACAGTATTCTGTTTAATTAACATGTAATTCATTGTTAGCACAAAAATCCTATTACTAGTTACTAATTACTATTATGATAGCTGTAGAGCACCAGACCACGCTAGTGGCACTGCTAGGATTTGAATCTGGTCTCACTGGTGCCTTCCTAGTCTAATGCTCTACAGACACAATTGGCAGTGTCAGAGAAAGTAAAGGGCCGTATGGGATATCACCTTGTTGCCGTTACAACATCGAGTTCAAGATATCAACTTGAGTGGCAGAGAAATATAAGATAAGATAAGATAAGATAAGATAAGACTTTATTGATCCCGAAGGAAATTGCAGTGTCACAGTACTATACAAATTACACAATTACAGTTACAATTTACAAATTACAGTACAAGTTACACAAGGGAAGACAGACAAAAAACAACACAATTAAACATAAAAGGGCATAAGCAAATAGACAGGACATTATCATAAGCAGCCGCATACATATTATTGCACTAAGAGAAAAATATATTATTTTACAAAAGTATATTGCTCTAAGAGAGATAAGATATTGCACTGCAAAAGAAAATCAACACTGTTCGGGTGGCAGGAGATCCGTAGTGTTCCTGGAATGGGGAGAATCATTGTAGAGTCTTACTGCAGTGGGAAGAAAAGATCTCACACGGCGCTCTTTAGTACAGCGAAGCTGTATCAGTCTACCACTGAACGTGCTTCTCTGTTTCTCCACTGTAGTGTGCAGGGGGTGTGATGTATTGTCCATAATAGAAAGCAGCTTATTGAGTGACCGTTTTTTTGCTACCTTATCCAGAGTGTCCAATTTGACTCCAACAACAGAGCCAGCCTTCTTAATTAGTTTGTTTATTTTGTTTTTTGCACTTTTGTTGATGTTGTTGCCCCAGCACACAACAGCATACAATAAGGCACTAGCAACAACAGACTGGTAGAATGTCCAAAGGAGTTTAGTGCACACTCCAAAGGACCTCAGTTTCCTCAGAAAGTACAAACGACTCTGTCCTTTCTTGAACACTGCACAGGTATTAAAACTCCAGTCCAGTTTGTTGTCCAAGTGCACACCCAGGTACTTGTAAGTGTCAACCACCTCCACTTCCGCTCCATTGATAGTGACTGGTGCCAGGGGAGGTCTGAGTTTCCTGAAGTCCACCACCATCTCCTTTGTCTTACTGATGTTGAGCTGCAGTTTGTTCAGTGTACACCAGTCAACAAAGTCTGAAACCAGCTTCCTGTATTCCGCCTCCTGCCCATTCCTGATACACCCCACGATGGCCGTGTAATCTGAGAATTTCTGCAGATGGCATGTGCCAGAGTTGTATCTGAAATCTGAGGTGTAGATGTTAAACAGGAACGGTGCTAATACAGTCCCCTGGGGAGCCCCCATACTGCACATGGCCATGTCAGAAACACAGCCCTGCAGTCGCACAAACTGGGGTCGACCAGTCAGGTAGTCCATTACCCAAGAGATGATAGACCCATCCACCTTCATCTGCCGAAGTTTCTCCCCAAGTAAGACAGGCTGTAGGGTGTTGAACGCACTGGAGAAATCAAAAAACATAATCCTCACAGTGCTGCCTGTAGTGTCTAGATGGGAGTACATTCTGTCCAGCAGATAGATAACAGCATCATCCACTCCAATGCTGTCCTGATATGCAAACTGCAGGGGGTCCAGGTCAGCTCCTACCAGTGATCTCAGGTGGCCCAGCATCAGTCTTTCCAGTGTCTTCATCAGGTGGGAGGTCAGAGCAACAGGACGATAGTCATTTAGTGCCACTGGTTGCTTCTTCTTGGGGACAGGAACCACACAAGAAGTTTTCCACCCGAGTGGGACCTTTCCTAGGCTGCAGCTCAGGTTGAAGATGTGCTGAAGGACTCCACACAGCTGCTCAGCACATAGTTTTAATACCTTAGGCTGAATGCCATCCGGTCCAGCCGCTTTACACTGCTTGAGTTTCTTCAGCTCTTTCTTCACCTGGTCAGCAGTAAAAGTTGGTACCCTGCTGCTAGACTGGTCCGGAGTGTGGTTGGGGGAAGGAGCATTCATGTCAGGTGAGGTGTTAATGTTTGGTATGGTGGAGGTATGGGCTGTGAATGATGATGGCTGTTGTTGTGCTGGGGTGTTAAGATGCAAGACGGCTGGAGACAGAGCAGAGGACAATGGGGCAGGAGGAGAGTCGTTGTCAAACCTTAGAAAGAACTGGTTTAACTCATTCGCCCATTCATGACTGCCCTCGTTTGATGTTGATGTTCCTGAGCAGCGTTGATTGGCCTCCAGCTTAGCCCTGTACTCGTCTCTGGCCTCCTTAATCCTTATTTTGAGCTCTGCTTGTACCCTCTTTAGCTCCTATATATGGAGTATAGTGTGTTCCTCTGTGCATGTTATGTTGAATTCTGGCATTGGCTGGGAAAAAGAAAAGAATGTTTCATACACAGAGGCCAGCATGAATGTCCAGCATGAATGTCCTGCAAAGGTTGAGATTGACAATGAAGTGTGGGAAATTGAATGTCTATACTGTAATTTATACATCTAAATCTTGCATTAAGCCTTATTTCTGCCTTGTCTTATGTCTGCCTGTCTTTTTGTTTTCTCTAGTGTGATATGGTGTCGGATGTGTGCCATAAAGTGGGTGGGGTGCAGCAGTGTGTTAATACAGACCCAGGATTCCACTGTAAGCCTTGTCCACCACGATACAAAGGTTCTGAGCCATATGGTATTGGAGTGGAGTCAGCTAAAACAGACAAACAGGTCAGTTCAATAACCCTTAGCACTGTTTGCTCACAAAACCGTCTTTCATAGCTATTCATTATTAATTAATTCCTTTTTTAAACAGGTTTGTGAACCTTACAATCCATGTAAGGACAACAGCCACAGCTGCAATAAAAATGCTGAGTGTATCTTCCTCAGCCACGTCACCGAGCCCATGTACAAGTGTGAGTGCCGTATCGGCTATGCTGGAGATGGTATTGTGTGTGGAGAGGACTTTGACCTTGACGGTTGGCCTAATCAGGATCTGGCATGTGCAGCTAATGCCACATACCACTGCAAAAAGGTAACACATTTCCCAGATTACCCATTTCCCAGGCAAACATGACCCATACATGTATGGCACTAAGCCGCAGTGTGGCCAAGACAAACCTGATTATAATAAGTCTAAATTCAGTTGTGAAAATTAGAAGGTAGTTTTAGCTTAATACATTTCAGTGACAAAATGTTGGCAATAAATGATCTAAAGCAATAAACATTTTCTTTAGGCAAAAAAAAGCAGAAAAAATAGTGCCTCTTGAAATAATACATAAAATAATATGTTCAGCAAGACCTTTACTTGTCCTTACAACCACATTTTAAACCAATGGGAATTAGAAAACGCAGAGTACTTATAAAAATATTACATCATTCTTCATACTGGACAAATAATTGGCTGATTGTGTAATAATGAACCCAGGACAAAAACCAGAACCACAATCTGCAAGACATTACAAATTACTATTAAATTACTACCTAGCAAACAGTGAACAAGAAATAAACCAATCAACAAGAAAAAAGGCAGGGACCCCTGTACACTTGCATAGCTGTGTGGTGGAGTAAAAGTATGATAGTTTTATTTGTATTTTATGTACTTTAATTGCACCTCAAATCATGTATATTTTGCGCATGATGTTTTAAGAAGGGTTGCATTAATGGAACAGAATAATGTGATGACCCCTAGTACAGGAGCATCAGAAAGAAAAAAATGTGTGTATAATGTTTCATCTGGATCTGAGTTTGGTGTTTGGCATGGTCTTCTCTGATTTCCTTCTGCCTTTTTGAAATATGCTGGATTAAATACATTTAATAGATTAAATACATTAACTACACTCAATTGTCCTTAAGTGTGGGTGAGCGTGTGATGCCCTGTACAGAACTGATGCCCTGTCCTGCATATTTTCCAGCCACGAAACCCAGGGTCAGCAGGGTTACTAAATAAAGTAATAAGCCACTCGAGACCGTGCGTTACTGCGATTTTATCACGGGGAAGGTTGTTTTGGCATGACGCGAAGCGGAGTGCCTAAAACGTCTTTCCCCATGATAAAATCATAGCAGTAACGCACGGTCTCGAGTGGCTTATTTCTTTTATAAAACGGCGGTCAACATAAAATATAATAAAATACAACAATGTTCAATAAATAAATGTTTTTATTTACAAAAACACTTACAAAAAGCATTCTTCTGCGAAATCACGTAGTCCGTTATCAGTGTTGCTAGGCAACATGAGGGCGAATATAACATTCACTTTTTCTTTTCAGTGGCGTATTAATATGGAATGATGTGAGGTGGTCATAGGTGTTGCATTTATCAGGGATTTTACAACGGCTTCGAACGCGGCTCAGCCAATCAGATTTTAGGACTGGAACTATCCGTTTTATAATAAAGATTTTATAATACAGACACTATTTATATTAGAATCATTCCATTTCAGGACAACTGCCCTACCCTTCCCAATTCTGGTCAAGAAGACTATGACAATGATGGACAAGGAGATGCCTGTGATAAGGATGATGACAATGATGAGATTGTTGATGAAAGGGTAAGCATTTATCCCAGTCTGTACTAAAAAGCTCTAAAACCAACATTGAAAATATTGTTATGCAATTTCATTCAATGTTTTTGTCTTTCAGGACAACTGTCCACTAATGTACAACCCCCGACAGTATGACTATGATAAGGATGCTGTTGGTGATCGGTGTGATAACTGCCCATATGAGCCTAACCCTGCTCAGACTGACACAGACAACAACGGGGAGGGAGACGCCTGCGCTGTTGACATGGATGGAGACGGTATAAGAAAGGACCTGTATATTATCTATCACTGTATGCAGTTGACTGTGACAGTTTTATTTTCTTGATTTTCAGAAATTCTGAATGAGAAAGACAACTGTCCGCTTCTTTACAATACTGACCAGAAGGACACAGATTTGGATGGTGTTGGTGACCAGTGTGATAACTGTCCATTAATTCACAATCCACAGCAGGTCAGCATGGACACAGATGCAGTTTAGGATCTGTTAACATGTACAGTATTTATTGGGACTATATCTATGAAGACTTTAAATAATGAAACTGTTTCTGATTTCTTTAGACGGATAGAGATAATGATCTAATTGGAGACCAGTGTGATAACAATCAGGACATAGATGAGGATGGTCATCAGAACAACTTGGATAACTGTCCCTACGTTTCCAATGCTAACCAAGCAGATCATGACAATGATGGTAAAGGAGATGCCTGTGACCATGATGATGACAATGATGGAATTCCTGATGATCGGGACAACTGCAGGCTGGTGGCTAATCCAGATCAGCTGGATGAAAATGGTGAGAGCAGAATAAGACACAGCTATGCTTGAATACCTTTTAAGACAGATGTACGTTTAACTATTTTGTTAAGTGCTTAGTGATAACATGACAGGTCATGGGTTCAAACCTACAGTACCCTAGGGCAAATTCCTCATTCCCACAAAGACAGGATTAGACTTAAAATAATTTAGAATGTCAATGCCCAGCAGCCAAAGTCATTAGTCCATGTGTACTAATATCAGATTAAAATAAATGAATTTAGTTTTAGGGTTATTAATGGTAGGAATGTGTCAGTGCTGTGGCCTGCAGAGAGCAAGAGCAGGGAGGAAAGATATAAAACAGTCACCTGGGGCAATGCTGACTTGTGAAATGTGAAGATAAAGGCTCGTGAGTACACAGCAGATCATCAGGGAGCTGGAGTCACGAGGCACATTTTTTTTGTTCTTCAGAATGTTCTGTTGGACTTCTCACACCTGTTTGTCTTTGTGCATGATCTCAATTTCAATTGTGTAGGATCCAAGTCTTTATTATTCAGGGTCTTTTAATGCTCCACATGAAGGTCATCCAAGGCCCATCTCATAAAACATGCTATATCAAAGAAACCTGATAACACAAGCGATATGAGATGCATAAATTTAACTGAAACCAAAAATGCACAAGGGCTAGACCTAAAGCTTGTGTTTCGTGGCTGTCTTTATAGTAACATAAGACTTTTGGAGACACATTTACAGTTTTTGAGAAAACATGTTTTAAATCTTCTTTCTTTTATTGCTGGGAATTCAACACTACAATTTGTACTATAGATTTCACACACTCATCACAAGCTACTATGCCTCCAACCTACTGTTATATTTTTTATTATAACAGGGCTTATTAAATAATAACCATTTTTGTTTTAAGTTAATATGTTGTTAACATAATTAGCCCAACAAACAGTTTACATTTCTCATTATAACCCAAACTTAATTCTCATGGTACTACATTAACATAGTAATGATGCTGCTAATAATGTGTTTGATTTTGAGAAGAACTTTATAGAGGTCACCCTTTTTATATGTGAAAATACATTGATCTGTAAGTAACTGACATACACAGTGGTGTAGCAGGTAGTTTCAAGAACCCAGGTTTAATCCTTGCCTCTGGTTACAGACATTTTCTTTAGATAATTAATTTTTCTCACACCCCCTCTAAACATACATGTAGAAAGCTGCCTACTCTACATTACACACACTTTGTTTTGTAACAGTTTGTTTTGTGTTTTGTTATTTATATCTAGTCGTAATTGATAAGCATATTTACAGGTGATGGTCGTGGTGATGCCTGTAAGGACGACTTTGACAACGACAGCATTCCTGACATCTTCGATGTATGCCCTGAGAACAATGCCATCAGTGTCACAGATTTAAGAAAGTTTCAGATGGTGCACCTGGATCCGAAGGGAACCCTTCAGATTGACCCCCACTGGGTAGTGCGCAACCAGGGCAAAGAACTGGTACAGGCTGCTAACTCTGACCCTGGCATTGCAGTGGGTAGGCATGACAAGTTCATAACACACCAATTAATTTTACCCTTTTCTGGTATGCTTTTACTCTTACAAAATATCCTTTAATTACAGGTTATGATGAATTTAATTCCGTGGATTTCAGCGGAACCTTCTATGTAAACACTGACCGGGATGATGATTATGCAGGCTTTGTGTTTGGCTATCAGTCCAGTCGACGCTTCTATGTGGTGATGTGGAAACAGATAACACAGACTTATTGGGAGGAGAAGCCTTCTAAGGCCTTCGGTATCTCTGGTGTGTCCCTAAAAGTAGTCAACTCCACTACAGGCACAGGAGAGTTCCTGCGCAATGCCCTTTGGCACACAGGCAACACTAAGAATCAGGTGGGCATTTACACAGCACTGCATAGTAAAGTACTCCTGAATGTAAAAACTTAGATGGTTATATGGAATTATTTAGGATTTTTATGTCATTGCTAGAAAATGGCACGATTCCCTGGAACGTTTGTGAAAGTGTGTTATGTATGTGCCTTGAGTACATGCTAACATGCCCTACATAACACCAAAGACATGTATAGCTAGTAGTCAATTTATCACAGGGAGTTATTATATTGAGACTCCAATACTAGAATTTCTCTTATTTGATTTTGTTTATTACTTGCTATGTTGAATGAGGTCCTGTGTTCAAATCATGGGTGGAGGAAAAATGTCAAAGATTTCCACAGTTCATTGTTTGTTTGTTACTTAGGTGCGAACTCTTTGGCATGATCCGAAAAACATCGGCTGGAAGGACTACACTGCTTACCGTTGGCACCTTATTCACAGACCCAAAACAGGTTTCATTAGGTACAGACTTGTCTTCTGCTTAACATGTTTTTAAACTGTTAATATTCCTTAATAACCTTTTGTTACATTATTTAAAATGTTACCTCAGTTGCTGTCAGTTGTATAAATAAAGTATAATTTAAGTAAAAATCTAGGCAAATTATCTATCTTCTTCTTCTTCTTCTTTCGGCTTTTTCCCTTTTTCAGGGGTCGCCACAGCGAGTCATCCTCATGATCGCTCATTGATTTGGCACAATTTTTACGCCGGATGCCCTTCCTGACACAACCCTCCCTAATTTATCCGGGCTTGGGACCGGCACTACAATGCACTAGTGCATCTAGCGGCTAGGTATCTATAGGACAATTCAGTGTTTCCAATTAACCTGGTGGCATGTTTTTGGACTGTGGGAGGAAACCGGAGTACCCGGAGGAAACCCACGCGGACACGGGGAGAACATGCAAACTCCGCACAGAAAGGACCCGGACCGCCGAACCTGGGGATTGAACCCAGGACCTTCTTGTTGTGAGGCGACAGTGCTACCCACTAAGCCACCGTGCTGCCCAGGCAAATTATCTATAATTTGGTAAAAATACTAAATTATAGTTCTTACTATTTTGTTTTGCTATAATGTGATTCCATCAGACAAATAATAGACATGTATAATTTTGTTTATGTTAAAATGAGATGTAATTAAGTTAGATGTCTTGTTTGAACTCTGCAGGGTTGTAGTGTACGAGGGAAAGCAGATCATGGCAGATTCTGGCCCCGTCTATGACAAGACATTCGCTGGTGGAAGACTAGGGTTGTTTGTCTTTTCTCAAGAGCTCGTCTTCTTTTCTGACCTCAAATATGAATGCAGAGGTGAGTCTCTCTAAGTCTATTTACACCTGGTTATTTAATGCACCTTATATCTGGATTGTATGTAGGGAAGTTCAGATACCATGCCAATTCCATTAAACAAATTAACTCATTATGCAACACTAACTTTAGCTGTTTATGCAAAATACAGTTGTTTTTATTTATTTATTAGGATTTTAACGTCATGTTTTACACACTTTGGTTACATTCATGACAGTACAGGTAATTACTGGTTACACAAGGTTCATCAGTTCACAAGTGTAATGTCAAACACAGTCATGGACAATTTTGTATCTCCAATTCACCTCACTTACATGTCTTTGGACTGTGGGAGGAAACCGGAGCTCCCGGAGGAAACCCACGCAGACATGGGTAGAACATGCAAACTCAGACCGTCCCACCTGGGGATCGACCCCAGGACCTTGTTGCTGGGAGGAGACAGTGCTACCCACTGAGCCACCATGCCGCCCCAGTTGTTTTTAATAATCTGAAAGGCATCAACACTGGTGTTCACTGCTGTTTACAGGTGCTGTGATGTAGTACATTGGGCAATATTGAGTCTTAGTTATCATTTGCGTCTTGAGACAAATTGGAGTTAAACTTGAATAATGTTGCTAATATGGCTCTCTAGCTTTTGAATTGCTCTGAGCTATTTAATCCGGTTTTAAATGCATCTGGATTGATTTAACACCTGCATTTTTGTTAATTATTCATAAAGCAAATATTAATACTGAAAAATAAGATTTATGAAACGGGCTCTTGATAATCAAATAGAGTTCACATTTATGATGAAGTCACATTCATGAATATACTGTACATTTAGTGCAATAGTAGAATTCCTAATAATATGTTTTGTCTTGTTTGCAGACATCTGATTTAGATATGAAGACCTCTCCGTCTGTTGACTAAGACCTAAACATCAAGTCAGATGTTTCAGATTCTGAGTATGTCTTCAGTGTTACATTGATGGAATACATAGATTTAGAGAATTAAAGGACTTATGACAGTGACATTGATATTGAAAGTCAAAATAAGGATTAAAAGTCTATACACACCATTGTATTACTTTAAATGACTCTTAGCTTCGTTGCACACTCTCAATAATACCTAGTTATGTCCTGTCATCTTGAATATAAACCTAAGGGTTTGAAAGTTATTTTTATGTAACAATGTAGTTTTTTTTTAATTCATATTCATAAGTCATTTTACATAATAGCTTTGCCTGGTTAGTTCTACATTTGGTTTGAGATGTATGATATTCAGAATGATAGTAATGTAACTTATTTTTCTGTTGTGCAACTTTATATCACGAGAATTTGCTTTGCCAAAGATTGTAAATACTTATTTATTTGAATATTCACAAATGAAAAGTAAAAGCGTTCACTTTTGTATTTAAAACGATACTGCTAGAAGTCTTTATGTTTGAGTTATAGTTCCTGCCAACTGAGATAAAGCAGTGATCTTCTTTTGTCTTAGTTACATCATTTTGGTTAATCCATGTCTACATATTATATTTTAAAGAAAAGTATTTCCCTTCCAGTTTTTTTAAAGAAAATTGCACTTGACATGAAAATAATTTTAGTGGTTTTCAGCTGAAAATCTAGACCAGTATTTAAGTAAGAGACTGGTGTCTGGCACGAGTAAAAGCTGAACTGTTACTTGTTTGGATTTGACATTAATGAGGATTTACTGTAATTATATAACATCTGTAGCATTTGGCACTTCACCCACTGTGGTGGTATTTCTGCTCCAGTGATTCAGCTGTGAATGAAAAAGATCATTCAAAAGTATGTTACAGTATTTTTCAAAATTTATAAGAATGTTATGCTTAGTAGTGTATCATTCACTTTTGCATTAGGATTACCATTCAGTTGTTTAGTGTCCAGCTGATCTATAAATTATTATAGATGTCGACAAAAATCTATACAAAATACTATTACACAAGAAAGATTTGTACTGCACCACTAAAAAAACAATAGACTAGATCAAATTTGTTACCAAATAACAAATCCATTCATTTTTGCTTTTTGCACTAATGCATTAATCTGTGATTCATTTTTGTTTCTGTTGTACGTCATCACACTTCAGACTGATTTTTTTGTACTTATATATGTATCTTATTTGTTGCATATGTGTTCTTTCTGCCTTAACTATTACCATATTTCATTTTGCTAGTTCATCTACACTTTGTAGCATAGTGTGAAATGTTAAGTTTTATCACAATAACATTTGTTTTATTTAATTTTTATCTGTTACACACATAAATACATGATGCAAATGTGTTAATAAAGTCATATGCCCTTTTTTATAGAATTCCTTAATTTTTTTATTGTTAACATGAACAGTGTAACAAAATGTGCCACATACTTATTTACAGTGACATACACTGATCAGCCATAACATTAAAACCACCTCCTTGTTTCTACACTCACTGTCCATTTTATAAGCTCCACTTACTGCATAGGAGCACTTTGTAGTCCACTCGCTGTCCACTCTATTAGACACTCCTACCTAGTTTTACATCCACCTTGTAGATGTAAAGTCAGAGACGATCGCTAATCTATTGCTGCTGTTTAAGTTGGTCATCTTTTAGATTTTCATCAGTGGTCACAGGACGCTGCCCACGGGGTGCTGTTGGCTGGATATTTTTGGTTGGTGGACTATTCTCAGTCCAGCAGGGACAGTGAGGTCCACAACACACACTAACACACCACCACCATGTCAGTGTCACTGCAGTGCTGAGAATCATCCAACATCCAAATAATACCTGCTCTGTAGTGGTCCTGTGGGGGTCCTGACCATTGAAGAACAGCATGAAAAGGGGGCTAACAAAGCATGCAGAGAAACAGATGGACTACAGTCAGTAAAGTGAAGCCGATTAAATGGACAATGTGTGTAGAAACAAGGAAGTGGTTTTAATGTTATGGCTAATCGATGTATATTTACAGTAGTACATAAATAATTAATTAAGGGATGAGATCTTATATTTGAAAATTAATATTTAATTAAGGTTGACAGATGTTGGCACTCAGTGTTCTTGTTTTTCCCAGAGGTTTCAGATTGCCAGTTGAAGTATTCCACATAGAGTGCCACTTGGTAAACAGTTTTTAATGGTTCGTGCTTTGAGCACTGGGCATTGCAATGCAGCTGAACTGCTGACACATTTTTCCACCACACATGTTGCTCAGACAGCAGTTTGAAAGTCAGAAAAATGTTTTGTTTTTTTTCTGCTGCAGTGGGTGAAAAGTATTCAGTGACTTTTTGTCACTGATTTTTTGTTGTTTTCTGTGCATATATTTACTTTAAATGTGCACAAGTAATATTTTGAAAATAATTATATTGTAACGATAGTGTAATAATAATGTAATAATAATCATAATTTTCTAATTTTAGGGTAGCGGCAGATCCGATTCCAAAACGATACACTGGGCACAAGGCAGGAATACCCTGTTGGTTTCCATTTTACCTTCTCTATTAATAGTCTGATAGGATATTGTAAAATCTTATGTGCTGCTTTCTGTCAGTAATGCTCAGTGCTTTGCTATGGATCTGTAGATATTTCCATTTAAGTAATGTTCAATAATTTTGTACCCAGAAAGTTTTAGAAACCCCTTAACCTTCAGCATAAATGATACTGGCTTTTCGCGGTCAAAAGATATTTTATAATCAAACCAGCAGGTCAATGATACCAAGCACACTTCCAAGTCAATTAAAACTATGTTAAGGAATCAGTACCAGAATATCTTGGTGTAACTTTCTCAGTCTCCAGATTTAAATCCTATAGAAAATCTTTATCATGGAACTCTGGAAGTTTTTGTTGTTTTCAGAACAATAATGGGAAAAGATTCCAAAATAATGAAAAACATTTGTTAACATTTATTGGTGGTTCCACCAAGTTCTGACACTGGGGGGTTAAATAATAGTGCACATGGATATTTGTCAGGAGAACTAGAGTATTTAAATTTAAAATGATGTAAGCCTATGTCATCAGAATTACTTGTATGTATTATCTAATATATATATTTTTTCTGTTTACTGAGATCTCTTGTATATTTTCATTCAATTCTATACACATCGCCATAATACTTAATGTGAGGAGGGTTAAATATCTATGATTTCAGCTGTATGCACTAAAATGAAAATAACAAAGATAACTGTGATTAAATGTTTTTCTATCTTTGTTTTGTAACAGTTTTAGGCTGAACTTCTGCAAGGTGTTTCTACTTCACAAAACAGAACTTGAGTTCACCAAAGCAACCGTAGCAGAACAGAAATGTAATATAGTGACATTCTGAACTTTCCAGTGAAACCCATTTCACCAGAGTTTATAACTATAGAGAATGCTTGGCTGTATGCTGTGAGTGTTTCACTAGTTGAATTGGATGCCTAAATACTTTTGACCATGTAGTGTATTAAAAATAGCAGTAAAGACTGTGAGGGGCTTTTTCCAGATAATTTGTGATCTAAGGACAGTTAAGGAACAACAGAAACATTTTAAGACAGGTTATATAACATGCTTATCTCTTTTAATGTTAAACTGAGGTGAAGGAATCAGTCTCGCAGTAAAAGCAGACATAATGAAAACCTTGCGTGAATTTTCGGTCCAACTGAGTTTCTTATCTATAAATCAATTACAGCAACTGACTTTATGGAAAAACGATAAATGGGGAAGATTTATGAATGTTTTCTACTTCACCTTTTTGTTATTAAGTCATGTCTAAGAATCAGTGAAGAGATGTAAGTGGAAACAGTGCTTGATTAAGATGGATTATGCTCAGGGTGATTTAGATAGCTATCAAAAATCCTTTTGCTCAGAATGAATTCCCGGTCTTCACAGCTTTCAGATGTGAACTTTAAAGACATAGTTTGTGCTTGTACAGCTGGCAAAAACTTGAACAAAATTATAATTATTAGGTCTTAAAGCTCCCCTGACATACAGTGGGGTCAAAAAGTATTTAGTCAGCCACTGATTGTGCAGGTTCTCCTACTTAGAAAGATGAGAGAGGTCTGTAATTTATATCATAGGTACACTTCAACTATGAGAGACAAAATGAGAAAAAAAAATCCAGGAAATCACATTGTAGGATTTTTAAAGAATTTATTTGTAAATTATGGTGGAAAATAAGTATTTGGTCAATAACAAACAAGCAAGATTTCTGGCTCTCACAGACCTGTAACTTATTCTTTAAGAAGCTCTTCTGTCCTCCACTCGTTACCTGTATTAATGGCACCTGTTTGACCTCGTTATCTGTATAAAAGACACCTGTCAACAGCCTCAAACAGTCAGACTCCAAACTCAATCATGGCCAATACCAAAGAGCTGTCGAAGGACACCAGGATGAAAATTGTAGACCTGCACCAGGCTGAGAAGAGTGAATCTACAATAGGCAAGCAGGTTGGTGTGAATAAATCAACTGTGGGAGCAATTGTAAGAAAATGGAAGACATACAAGACCATTGATAATCTCCCTTGGGGTCAAGATCTAATCCCGTGGGGTCAAAATGATCATGAGAACGGTGAGCAAAAATCCCAGAACTACACGGAGGGACCTGATGAATGACCTGCAGAGAGCTGGGACCAAAGTAACAAAGGCTACCATCAGTAACACACTACGCCGAGAGGGACTCAAATCCTGCAGTGCCAGGCGTGTCCCCCTGCTTAAGCCAGTACATGTCCAGGCCCGTCTGATGTTTGCCAGCATATGGATGATCCAGAAGAGGATTGGGAGAATATCATGTGGTCAGATGAAACTAAAATGGAACTTTTTAGTAAAAACTCAACTCGTCGTGTTTGGAGGAAGAAGAAGAACCCAAGAACACCATACCTACTGTGAAGCATGGGGGTGGAAACATCATGCTTTGGGGCTGTTTTTCTGCAAAGGGGACAGGACGACTGATCCGTGTTAAGGGAAGAATGAACGGGGCCATGTATCGTGAGATTTTAAGCCAAAACCTCCTTCCATCAGTGAGAGCATTGAAGATGGAACGTGGCTGGGTCTTCCAGCATGACAATGATCCCAAACACACCGCTCGGGCAACGAAGGAGTGGCTCCGTAAAAAGCATTTCAAGGTCCTGGAGTGGCCTAGCCAGTCTCCAGACCTCAACCCCATAGAAAATTTGTGGAGTCCGTGTTGCCCAGCGACAGCCCCAAAACATCACTGCTCTAGAGGAGATCTGCATGGAGGAATGGGCCAAAATACCAGCTACAGTGTGTGCAAACCTGGTGAAGACTTACAGGAAACATTTGACCTCTGTCATTGCCAACAAAGGTTATGTTACAAAGTATTGAGTTGAACTTTTGTTATTGACCAAATACTTATTTTCCACCATAATTTACAAATAAATTCTTTAAAAATCCTACAATGTGATTTCCTGGATTTTTTTCCCTCATTTTGTCTCTCATAGTTGAAGTGTACCAATGATGAAAATTACAGACCTCTCTCATCTTTCTAAGTAGGAGAACCTGCACAATCAGTGGCTGACTAAATACTTTTTGACCCCACTGTACATTATTAGAAATAAAAGAAATTGTCTTACAACCATGCAAAACATGGTAACTATATATTTTTATTGCATTGTTTATTACATTCCACCTCCTCATACATGCACATAAACATGTGAAGAACTTCCTGTGTGTTATGTACTGGCTTTAAGTCTTATTATGTCAGGAAAGACAATATTGTGATACAAGGGGTATTGCTGGATATGGTTTATTTTTATTTATTTATTTATTTTTTGTTTTATGCATTTTCTCCCTTTTTCTCCCGACTCTTAGCGCGTCCAGTTGCCCGATTGCGTCATGCTTCCTCTCCACTAATGCCAGCCCCGCCTCTGATTGAGGAGAACATAGCGAACCCATGCCCCCTCCGACACATGGGCAGCAGCCTTATGCATTTTGTCACCCACACCAGATGAGATCAGCTGCGGACCAGCTCTGTGTACGGACAGACACACCCTGATCCGCACTCTTTCCCCATCTCTGTGCAGGCGCCATCAACCAGCCAGCGATGTATTCGAGATCCCAGCTCTGGTGTGCTAGCGTGTGTTTTTACGGCTGCGCCACCTGAGTGTCTATTGCTGCATATGGTTAAGGATGGTCTCTGAAGCCTTTCTCTTGAACAGTTACTTTCTTTCTACGGGCTTGTGATTTGTGATCTGTGTTACAAGACCTTTACTAATCAGACTGCACAGGGAAACCAGAAACCTGCTTGTTCTGGCCAGGATCTAGTAAGGAGAAATTCAGTGTTTGCAAAAGTCATGAAGCAATGGTAAGACTGGCTTTTGATTTCTGACAACCAGGTGGAGGGTGAGTTCAGTGTCCTCCAGGTGAGTTCCAAACTTAATATAGTTTCCTACACACTACATTACTAGTGTGATTTACATACTGTGAACATATTAAAAATTAAAAGGTAAATTGTACCAGATAGCCTAGCTGAATGTGAAGACCAGATAGCCTAGCTGAATGTGAAAACAGGCTTAACTAAACTACTATAACTAAAATTACTAGATAAATAGCTAAATAATTCTTTACTAAAAGCAGGTAAGGGATTGTGCATTATTGCTTTTGTGCATTACACTATTGCTTTGGGTTTCAGTTGTAACAACCAACAAAGATAATATTCAACCATAGAATGTTAGTTATTCGTCTATTACAGATCCTCATTGTCTGGTGGTATTTTAGGTCTTCTGTCTTTGGCAACCTAACATCAGTTTTTAGCCTTCTTGGAATTCTGACCACCTGGTGCTCATTACCCAGCCATTACCTTGTCTCTATTTATCTGTCTGTGCATGCTTATATTATTTTAAGCCAGGTTTGTAGACTACATGTCCAGCATGCACCCGTCTTGGAGGATAAAGCCTGGCCTGCAGCTGGCTCTCCAATTCTTTCCAATGATGTTAACGTGGATAAGCTCAAGGCTCTAAACCAGCCAATCAAGCAGCTGGCGCTCCAATTCTTTCCAATGATGTCACTGTGGATAAGGTTAAGGTTCTAAAGCAGCCAATCAAGTCCTTTCATACTAAACTCTGCAAACCATTCCTCTATGCACCAGGGCATTATCACACAGAAAGAGAAAAAGGACTTCTAGTAGCTGCCACAAATCTTAAATGACATAATTAGCACTGTGTGTGGTTGAAATAAGCAAACCCACTAATTTGTGTAAATATATCCTCATGCTCTCTGGAAGGATGTGCACTGCTCAACTCTTTCAGTCTACTCTCAGTCTCCTTACTAAATTAAACACTACTACTATATATCTGGTTTTTAACTGTTACATGTTTTTGCATTTAATACTGTTTCAAGCAAACTTTTAAATACAGAGTGATATTTTGACAGTGACTGATTTACACCGATCAGCCTTAACATTAAAACCACCTCCTTGTTTCTACACTCACTGTCCATTTTATCAGCTCCACTTACCATATAGAAGCACTTTGTAGTTCTACAATTACTGACTGTAGTCCATCTGTTTTTCTGCATGCTTTATTAGCCTACTTTCATGCTGTTCTTCAATGTTTAGGACTCTCCCAGGACCACTACAGAGTGAGTATTATTTGGATGGTGGATCATTCTCAGCACTGCAGTGACACTGACATCGTGGTGGTGTGTTAGTGTATGTTGTGCTGGTATGAGACACAGCAATGTTCATGGAGTTTTTAAACACCTCACTGTCACTGCTGGACTGAGAATAGTCCATCAAACAAAAATATCCAGCCAACAGCGCCCTGTGGGCAGCATTATGTGACCACTGATGAAGGTCTAGAAGATAACCAACTCAAACAGCAGCAATAGATAGAGCGAGCGTCTCTGACTTTACATCTACTAGGTGGACCAACTAGGTAGGAGTGTCTAATAGAGTGGATAGTGAGTGGACACAATATTTAAAAACTCCAGCAGCGCTGCTGTGTCTGATCCACTCATACCAGCATAACACACACTAACACACCACCACCATGTCATTGACACTGCAGTGCTGAGAATGACCCACCACCCAAGTAATACCTGCTCTGTGGTGGTCCTGACCATTAAAGAACAGGGTGAAAGCAGGCTAAAAAGATATGTAGATAAATAGATGGACTACAGTCAGTAATTGTAGAACTACAAAGTGCTTCTATGTGATAAGTGGAGCTAATAAAATGGACAGTGTGTGTACGTAGAAACAAGGAGGTGGTTTTAATGTTATGGCTGATCAGTGTATGTTCAGTGTGTGTGGGTCATTAGTTTTCTTAACTGGCTGACTAGTCATAAACTTTGTTTAGTTGATTATTCAAAACTATGAAGCTCTGAAAAGCTCTGTTTGCACTTTCCTGCCTGCAAATATGATGTCACACAGCACTATTCCATAGTAGCTGCTATTTATTTTTGGAATACATAATTACAGTGTCCTTTCTAACTGGTAACTGTTGTGTGATAGGGGAGTATCAGCAACTCTTACGAAAATGGGAATGACAAACTGGGATAGAAATGTGGTGGAGTAGGATAATTTACTTGTGTCCCAAAATGAACAGGCCTTAAAGCCTGAGTGCCAGTGAACAAGGAGTTCTTAATATCTGAGTGCTACTGAATAAGCCAAGAACACTTAAGCTTCTTTGAATCTGACGGTAATTTCTGTGTCAGCACCATCAAGCAGCAGGATAAAAAAAAAAACTAAGGCAAGCGCCTGCATACACTTCTCAGAAATCAGATCACCAGCACCAGCCTCCACACTTTCCTTAAACTCTTTCCAAACTACATAAAAACCAACAAGATCTAATTTATGCCAAAGTATTTTATATACTGTGTGAATATTTCCATTCTTGCCTCAGTGGATTAAATAAATTGCAAGAATCATGTTAAAAAGTCACACAGGCCTACAGTATCTGACTGACTAAAATGTAATGCTGCATTTTGTTCAAATTACCATGTGTAAAGGTAATTTATTAATAATCCCCTTTCAATCTGTTTGTTTGGCAGCAGTGGAACAAGTCTTTTGAGGCCAAGTGGAAAAGCAAGTTTTCCATTTTAATAAGTCTCCACAGGCCAGTACAGTAAACCAGCTGGACAGCCCTGCTATAGCACAACGGGGACATCATGAAAATGTATTCTCCTGAAATTAGGATTGTATGCTAATATGACCGTTTAAGGTTGTGTGAACATGTTTCTCCTAAACCATGAGTATTAATGTAGGTTTTGCTCCTCTATTCTGCAATAAAATCTCCTGGCGATAAGTCCTGGCAAATGTATCCCAAATTTAAGGGGTGGGTTGAGGTTGGGGATCTGTGCTGGCTAGTTGAGGTCACTGGAACTAAAGCACCATGTCCAAGCTATAATAACAGCCCAGACTGTTCCCTCACAGCAAGGAGGTCCTGGGTTCGATCCCCAGGCAGGGCGGTCCAGGTCCTTTATGTGTGGAGTTTGCATGTTCTCCCCGTGTCTGCGTGGGTTTCCTCCGGGAGCTCTGGTTTCCTCCCACAGTCCAAAAACATGCAGTCAGGTTAATTGGAGACACTGAATTGCCCTGTAGGTGAATGGGTGTGTATATGTGTGTCTGCCCTGCGATGGACTGGCGCCCCGTCCAGGGTGTTACTGTGTGCCTTGCGCCCATTGAAATGCTGGGATAGGCTCCAGCAACCCCCCTCCCCCACGACCATGATTGGATAAGCAGTTAAGTCAAGTCAAGTCAAGTCAACTTTATTTATATAGCGCTTTTTACAATATACATTGTCTCAAAGCAACTTTACAAAATCCAGGACCAACAGATACAAAAACCCCTGTTGAGCAAGCCGAGGGCGACTGTGGCAAGGAAAAACTCCCTGAAAATTACAGGAAGAAACCTTGAGAGGAACCAGACTCAACAGGGCCCATCCTTCTTGGGTGGTCTGAGATAGTGAGCAGAAATTTGATGAGTTAAGAAAGTGAGTGCTATAATCTGTGCAGATAGTGTTCTTCTCCTGCCACCTACCAACTTAGGTTTTTATCAAACTGCCAGCTGGACACTGCTCCATAGTCCTGTACCAGTGTACTTTTACTCAAGCCTGTTTGACATAAGCATTGGCAGAGCAGAAATTTGATGAGTGTCTTTTGACTATGTAATGTTGAAAGTCGCTGAGCTCTTCAGTATTAACTATTCACTAAGAAGATCACTGGTGTATGCTCTGTAGCGTGTGCATGTGGTATACAGTATATTCAGAAAGTATTCAGACCTTTTGACAGGGGGGGGGGGGCAGCATGGGTTTCTTTCGGTTGCTCCGGTTTCCTCCGTTAAGTCCAAAGACATGCAGTCAGGCTAATTGAAGCTACTAAAAATTTCCCTAAGTGTGTGTGTGTGTGTGTTTGCCCTGTGATACGCTGGCGACCTGTCCAGGGTGGTTCCTGCTACATCCAACGAATCTGACCCACTACAACCCTGACCAGGATAAAGTGGTGGTAAAACAAACAACAAATGAATGACAAATTCTTTTCACACATCTCAACCAGATGGATGGTTTAGTGACACAGGGATGTCAATTTTCTAATAAAATTGTATGCCTACTCAACTATTTGCAAATAGCAAAGGAAAAAAAATTAACAGTCATAGTAAATTACTATAATTTTCTTACCTTTGCAGAGCAGGATTAAACCCTGTGATCTATTAAGGACATGGAGAGAGGGGATTTTTCTTTCATTGCTTTTTATTTAGTCAGTGCTACATTTCTAACATTGACTTTTTTAAACTTAGCAGAAATGAAAAATAAAAATATATAAATGGAATTAAAACTGTTATTCAAAGGATCATGAATCTTCCTTGATTTTTGATTAGTTCGTTTTTAGTGAACCAGGAATGTGTTCCATGAAGACAATTATGTTAACAGACATTAAATCTGTGCAATCTAATAAATGGGTAAATCAAGAAAGGCCTGAAAATCAAAGTGGAGGTGGCATGGTGGAACCGCTCCAGAGTCCCAGGAACCTGAATTTGATCTATGTTTCTAGTCACTGTAAGGAGTTTATTTTGTTCTCCCTCGTCTTATGGGTTTTCTTCCAGGTATTCTGGTTCACTGCAGTAGTTACTTTGACTATTTAAGGAATTGAGCTTTGAGCAAAACATTGAGCATTGATTGAGTAAACCATGGCAACCAAACGTTCACAGGCGATAATGATAGAATAGAATGAATAGAATGCCTTTATTTGTTATACACATATACAGATGTACAGTACAACAAAATTCTTTCTTCGCATATGTTTAAAACGCAGGCCTTGCTCAAGGGTCCAACAGTGGCTGCATGACAGAGCTGAGATTCGAACTCTCAACCTTTCAGTTGATAGCCCAAATCCCTACCCACTAGGCCACCACTGCTGCTGATGTGAGCACAGGGCAATGAGTGATCAGCGATTTGGGCAGCAAATGGCAAAAAGTGCTGGCGGTCTTCTGAATGATTTTAAAGCAGGATGGTAACCAGAGTACATGGAGAAATCCAGAACAGGCATTAGGAGAACATGCAAACCCAGGTATTCAGGACCATTTTGCTGTGTGGCACCCACTGACCTCACACACATGCACAAATATACACCACACACACATAAACACATACACACAGTTTAACTTTACAGTGTTTAAAACTAAAGGAAGGCCAGTTTGTTCATGATTAAAACCAGCTGTGCTGTGCACTCTAGTGCCTCAGCCCCAATTAGAACTGAGTTTAACACATGGAAAAACCATGCTGATTTCAGCCATTCATAAATAAAGTTGTAAGTCAACTGAAATCTCACATTCTCATGTTCTGTGGCTTTGAAGTCAATTCAAATACCTTTAAGATGTAAAGCAGGTCTCTGCTGAAGTAGGTTTTACTTTCTAAAAGTATCAAAGCTTGACAAATAAAAACCCTGTCAAGCATCCAAGCAACCTTGGTACATATTAGGTACATTATGAAATTTCTTACGAGTTCACCACATCATTTTCCATAGTCCTTTCCAAAGTGTAGCACATGTCCACAAAGTGTTCCACATGTCCACAAACTGTACCACATGTCCACACAGTGTAGCACATGTCCACAAAGTGTTCCACATGTCCACAAAGTGTAGCACGTGTCTACAAAGTGTAGCACACATCCACAAAGTGTAGCACGTGCCCACAAACTGTACCACATGTCCTTGAAGTGTACCACATGTCCACAAAGTGTAGCACATGTCCACAAACTGTAAGACGTGTCCAAAGTGTAGCACATGTCCACAAAATGTAGCACATGTCCACAAAGTGTAGCACGTGCCCGAAAACTGTACCACATGTCCATGAAGTGTACCACATGTCCACAAAGTGTAGCACATGTCCACAAAGTGTAGCACATGTCCACAAACTGTAAGACATGTCCACAAAATATAGCATGTGTCCTCAAAGTGTAGCACATGTCCTCAAACTGTACCACATGTCCACAGAGTATAGCACATGTCCACAAACTGTACCACATGTCTATGAAGTGTACCACATGTCTATGAAGTGTAGCACATGTCCACAAAGTGTAGCACATGTCCACACAGTATAGCATGTGTCCACAAACTGTACCACAAGTCCCCAAACTGTACCACATGTCCACAAAGTGTAGCACATGTCCACAAAGTGTAGCACATGTCCACAAAGTATAGCATGTGTCCACAAACTGTACCACAAGTTTTCAAACTGTACCACATGTCCACAAAGTGTAGCACATGTCCACAAAGTGTAGCACATGTCCACAAAGTGTAGCACCTGACATTTCTGTAGCACATATTGTTTCTGAGTAGGATGTGGACCTGTTGCAACCACAATAAGGATGAAGTGATTCTTAAAGATAAATAAATAGTAAATAAACAAGAAAATTAAAAACAGATTGCCTACCTAAAATATCCACTGCAAAGTGGTTGCAATGGTTATCTTTACACCTATTCTGCACTGATAGGTGTAAATAAGAAGAAAGAATTAAGAATACATTACTTCTTATGTCTTCAACTTATCACACTATTTTAGGTTGAGGGAGTTATCACTGTCAAAGTCATAACTGAATATAGGTTTTTATGAGAAAGAGGAAGTGTTTGTATGTGCTTCTGTGTTTTTAAAGCTGTGTCTAGATTTTAATCTCAGCTTTTAATACTGAGTGCACAAAGTACAGGTCCAGTTTGACTTTACACTTAATTGAATTAACAGCTGCACATTGAGAACACTGTAAGAGCTTAATCAGCACTGGGGGGTTTTCAGTCTACACATGTGGACTAAGATTAGTGTGATGCAGCAGACCCCTGCTGAAAAAAGAAATAAATCAGTACGAGTAACGCATAGCTTACTCCTCACAAGTGTTTTGGATGCAGCATCGTCTAGCTTAAGCACTCCTGTGGGATAGACCTGTTGGTAGGAATGGCTTTACCAGATGCTTCTGATCTGCAGATCCAGTAAAGCTGGCACCATCTGGGAGCAATGTTTTTTCTTTTCTCTACTCCTGCCAGCATTCGAATCTCCTCAAGAAAAACCTCACCAGTTCCAGGAGCCATGTCGGGCCAAGAAAGTACACTTACAGTACACTAAAAATGAAACATGTGCAGTGGTATGTATGCTGTGTTCTCAATCAATAATTTACTTCACCAACTGCAGTTGAAAGCACACAAATTGTTGGTTGGCTTTTGCCAAAACACAAACCCTGAAAAATGATCAGGATGATTTGAAAAGACATTTCATCATGGCACATTCATATGTATCAGACCCCAACAGAACATGTTCAAGCAGCTGGGCAGTTAAATGCCATGCAACATTTTAATTTGAGGATATCAAGAGCAACTGGTTTGTCCAACAACTGATAACCAGTACAACCTCACTGGGACTTTGTTGTCTCCTGCATGAGCTCCGAAAAACATAAAAATACTGTTATACTGCTGGTTGTGGTTACTGCTAGCCCAGTCATATCTGGTGGTCAGGATGATGGTCCAGTATGTGCCATGACATCATATCAAATTAAGGAAAATCAAAAAGGCTCTCTGCAAACTGAACATATTATCCCTGTGCGCTCCCAGACTTTTTCTTGCTCAGCATGTCAAATCCACAACAGAGAGACAAATGTAGCATTAAGTCCAATGTGCCTATAAAAATTAAGCTAAATGATCCTAAGCTGCAAAACATGTTTATCTCATTAGTTTCTAATGAAAACAGAACATTTCTGAAAATAAGTAAGGAGTATGGTGTTTTAATCTTCCAGCTATACAATAAAAAAAATCTGACATTCCTATCATTTGTAGATGACAAGTACATTATTCTTTGTCAGCATGTTATGCCAACAGCAGAGGGAAATGAAGCCTTGAGAGCTCTGTTCCCATGAAAAGAAGCATTTTTTCCAGCTGTTCCAGTATTTAAGGGTCGCCACAGCAGAACTGGTCTGCATACCAGACCAGTTTTTACGCCGGATGCTCTTCCTGACGCAACCCTCCTTATTTTATCTGGGCTTGGGACCTGCACTGAGAGCGCACTGACAAGTGCACCACCCAGTGGCTAGGCTGTTCCAGACATTACTTAAAATCTCCCGAAAATAACATAAACTGATTTTCTTAACTTGAAAGCTATTTATTGGCAGTTACTCAGCAGGCAAATTGTTTACGTAACCTGGTTGCTAACGTAACTAACAAGGAAATCATAATACGTAATTTGGCTGGTCATGCATACTTCAAGGGTCCAAACCAGCCCCGGTTCTGGACTGCTTTGCTTGGGGGGGCAAAGACACAATTTGGGGGGGCAATGCCCCCCTCAGCCCCCCCTAGCCCCGGTTCTGGACTGCTTTGCTTGGGGGGGCAAAGACACAATTTGGGGGGGCAATGCCCCCCTCAGCCCCCCCCTAGCGCCGGCCCTGGTCCAAACCGTATTAATTTTCAGCATTGTGCCAAAAGGCTTGTTTCATAGGCATTCATAAGCAATCATAAGCATTTTGATAGGGAATTTTAACAGGTGATGTAAAACATTTAAATTTTTGTAGTCATTTTGTGCCAAAGCCAGGTTTTGTCTGGCGGAAGGAACATTATTATTATGTTGATTATTGGCTCTAATGTATTTAAGCAAAAAATACATCAGTGGTCCAAAAATGGCAGCATCCAGAAACCAGACTGCACTACTGCAGAACACCACTAAAAACAGTGAGGCTAGCTCACGTTGAACATTTATTAGTGTAATTTCAGTTTAAACAAAACAACATTCCTCCCGGACCATGGTGCAACACAGAACAACACAGTTGTAAACAGTGCAGACAAAAATGAGTGTAATAATTACAGTGAACTACAATAAATATAATGGACATTTTCAGGACCTAAAAAATTTTAAGGGGACAGAATCAACAGACAATTAGGGCCAGTGTCTGGTGATTGGCCATGTTAAAATTAAAGGTGGCACATTAAAGGTGTACAGATGTTTGCTATTTTAGTATTTTATTAGTCATTACATGAAATAACTAACTAAACCAAATAAATAAATATTAAATGTAAGAATGCTTGCTTTTAAATTACATTTACCACTCTGGATTTGTCTTTGGTCCTACAAGCTAACAATTTAACTTTTACAATTGTAGCTTTTTCTTTATAAATGTACACACCCTTTTTCTTATTTTAAAAAATATCTGTTCAAATGAATACATTAATGAACACCTGAGGCTGGTTAACACCTAAAACCAGCTTGGTGGTTATACTGTTATACTGTGATTTTTGGAACTGAAAAATCTTGCTATTAGATAGTGTTACAAATTTAAGGCATACATTTACTTTATACATGCCAAGAAATGTTCAGTTACATCCAGGTATGAACCACACATTGTCTAAGCTATAAATCTACACACAAAGCTATAAATCCACAAAGCAGAATGTCAAAACAGCACATTAGGCACTTGTACATTGGCTGTGATTATGGAAACTAAAACTATTTTTAACATTCAAGAAAAACAATATTTTATTCCCTCAGTCAAGCGAATCTAGAGTTTAATATTTTACTTATTTGTTCAGATAGCTCCCTCTAGTGACACTTAAATGAAAGTGACGTTTAAAAGGTTCTCAAGCTTTGTTGGCCAGTGACCTCATTTTTGAAATTCTACCACAACTTCACCCTCTCATCGCTGGATGCTTCATTAGCATCTGTTTATAGAAGACAAACAGTACTTTTCAAGAATTTAGAAGGTTGCTACTTTTTGCTTCAGTCTGGTCAGAGCTTAAACGTGTCATTACCCACGTTCAGAAATAGTCTAAATGTATAGAAAGATCTATTATGGGTGACCTTTTACCAGCTGGATGGTATCCAGGGCCCAAAATGAAGGGCTTTATTTAAGAGTGAACATTTATTTATGTGGTGTGGACAGCAGACTTTACAGCTGTACTGGATTGAGCACACTGGAGAAACTACTAATTTTACTGAAGAAGTGGTGAAGTAACCTCTCCTAGTAGTTTCTCCAGCGTGCTCAATTATTAGATTTGCAATACCTAGACTATGCAAATAATTTTGAATAGTGTGGGTGTATCACATGCTGATTCACTGAGGCTAACTAGATAGACTATATTATGAATAAAATTAAATACATTTTATTTAGCAAATAGGCTTAACATGTTGAGTTGAAATGCTTAATTGTGCAGACACCTACATTTACAAACACTTCTAAAGAAATACACACACACACACACACACACACACACACACACACACACACACTTAAATGTGCGATTAAATGGTTTGGGGAAAAGCTATTTCTGTTTGAAAATTCTTTGAAATACAATACTTCATGACAGTTGATGGAGTTAGAAAAAGAAGAACCTAAACGTTGCTAGCAGGAACCTTGCTGTGTTCGTTTTTTTCCATATCACAGAGATTATCTGTGATCTCCAAATTAAAATTGTTCTACTTCCTTCCTTACTGACTGTTGTGACCTTTACATATTAGGTTTAACACCCATTTTTTTTATTTAAACTTATTTCTGCTTATACTAATTACACCAGTTTGATAAATAAATCTACAGCTTATTAGCTATAATGCTACATAGCAAGCTAGATGATGATTGTTGTTCTGAAGGGACATTTAAACTTGCCCGCTGTAGTTGTAGCTTTGCTGTTCTTTGACTTAAATGTTTTGGAAGATTTTCTTATTTAAACATTCACTTATTTGTGTTGCTGTTTAAATAAGTGCACAACTGGTTTCTGATTAGATTAGCTAACTACTGTATATCTAAGCTTGCTAGCTACTTAAAGTTTGCTCAAGCACTTGTCTATCTAACCTTTCTATCTTTTTTTATCATGGTAATCAGTTTGTTTTCTGATTTGCTGGGTGCAGTTTGAATAGTTTAAATAACTTATAACAATCATAAAATGTATTGGTTCTACTTTTTTTTCTTATTATTGCTTATTATTGCTTATTTACTTCAATTATATGCATAATATTGTGTTATTTGTAAAAAATTTATATTATTTTGTCTATTGTATTTGTATAGTTTTACAATGGATTATTGGCAAAATATTTGCCAGTTATTTGTTCTATAATAAACTTTCTACAGTATGCATCTTCAAATTACAACACTGCTGAAAATTGCTATTATAGAAGCAACCATTAGATATTAGAATATGTTTTATTAAGAATTTTCTGTGTAAGAATCTGAAAAACAAATACAGATAAATGCTTGGCCTGTACCCAATAGTGAATAAACCAGAATAGTGTGATTTCTCTTATTATTACAATATTTTGTATTCATTCACTGTCTGTTTTCACCTCTGCTTTATCCTGGTTAGGGTGGCAGTGGGTCTGATTCACTATAAAACACCTCTGGTCAGGTTGTCAGTCCATCACAGGACACACACACAGGGCAATGTTTAGTTGCTCCAATTGGTCTGACTGCATGTACAGTGTATCACAAAAGTGAGTACACCCCTCACATTTCTGCAGATATTTCAGTATATCTTTTCATGGGACAACACTGACAAAATGACACTTTGACACAATGAAAAGTAGTCTGTGTGCAGCTTATATAACAGTGTAAATTTATTCTTCCCTCAAAATAACTCAATATACAGCCATTAATGTCTAAACCACCGGCAACAAAAGTGAGTACACCCCTTAGTGAAAGTTCCTGAAGTGTCAATATTTTGTGTGGCCACCATTATTTCCCAGAACTGCCTTAACTCTCCTGGGCATGGAGTTTACCAGAGCTTCACAGGTTGCCACTGGAATGCTTTTCCACTCCTCCATGACGACATCACGGAGCTGGCGGATATTCGAGACTTTGCGCTCCTCCACCTTCCGCTTGAGGATGCCCCAAAGATGTTCTATTGGGTTTAGGTCTGGAGACATGCTTGGCCAGTCCATCACCTTTACACTCAGCCTCTTCAATAAAGCAGTGGCCGTCTTAGAGGTGTGTTTGGGGTCATTATCATGCTGGAACACTCCCCTGCGACCCAGTTTCCGGAGGGAGGGGATCATGCTCTGCTTCAGTATTTCACAGTACATATTGGAGTTCATGCGTCCCTCAATGAAATGTAACTCCCCAACAACTGCTGCACTCATGCAGCCCCAGACCATGGTATTCCCACCACCATGCTTGACTGTAGGCATGACACACTTATCTTTGTACTCCTCACCTGATTGCCGCCACACATGCTTGAGAACATCTGAACCAAACAAATTAATCTTGGTCTCATCAGACCATAGGACATGGTTCCAGTAATCCATGTCCTTTGTTGACATGTCTTCAGCAAACTGCTTGCGGGCTTTCTTGTGTAGAGACTTCAGAAGAGGCTTCCTTCTGGGGTGACAGCCATGCAGACCAATTTGATGTAGTGTGCGGCGTATGGTCTGAGCACTGACAGGCTGACCCCCCACCTTTTCAATCTCTGCAGCAATGCTGACAGCACTCCTGCGCCTATCTTTCAAAGACAGCAGTTGGATGTGACGCTGAGCACGTGCACTCAGCTTCTTTGGACGACCAATGCGAGGTCTGTTCTGAGTGGACCCTGCTCTTTTAAAACGCTGGATGATCTTGGCCACTGTGCTGCAGCTCAGTTTCAGGGTGTTGGCAATCTTCTTGTAGCCTTGGCCATCTTCATGTAGCGCAACAATTCGTCTTTTAAGATCCTCAGAGAGTTCTTTGCCATGAGGTGCCATGTTGGAACTTTCAGTGACCAGCATGAGAGAGTGTGAGAGCTGTACTACTAAATTGAACACACCTGCTCCCTATGCACACCTGAGACCTAGTAACACTAACAAATCACATGACATTTTGGAGGGAAAATGACAAGCAGTGCTCAATTTGGACATTTAGGGGTGTAGTCTCTTAGGGGTGTACTGACTTTTGTTGCCGGTGGTTTAGACATTAATGGCTGTATATTGAGTTATTTTGAGGGAAGAATACATTTAAACTGTTATATAAGCTGCACACAGACTACTTTTCATTGTGTCAAAGTGTCATTTTGTCAGTGTTGTCCCATGAAAAGATATACTTAAATATCTGCAGAAATGTGAGGGGTGTACTCACTTTTGTGATACACTGTATTTGGACTTGTGGGAGGAAATCGAAGCACCTGGGGGAAACCCACAAGGCACAGGGGGAACATGCAAACTTCACACAGAAAGGACCCTTGCTGTCCGGGTAATCACAACTAGGCCCCTTGTGCCACTGTGCCACCCTAGTGTTAGTATTATAAATGATTGTATTATTATTATAATTAATAATAATCATCATCATCTCAAATGTAATTATGTTAACTGAGTTAACGCTGAGTTCCTAAAGTTGTTGATTTATTAAGTATAGAATCACACCTGTTTACCCACCCGAGGTGGAAGCCTACATGTTGAGACTGCCATGCCAACAATGTGGCTTCTGCTAGATATGTTTGGAACCTGGTGTGTTTGCACCAGAAATGTTAAGAACTCACTACAGACTTTATCACAGACGGTACAGAATAATGAAGAACTCCAATTGTTTACATATTATTATTATTATTATTATTATTATTATTATTATTGCTAGCTCAATTTTTAGTTCAATTTAACTTTGTGTATGTATGATTTGTGTAGATCCTATTTATTCAATTTATCCTCCAGGCCACCCAAAGAGGATGGGGGTCCTGATTGAGTCTGGTTCCTCTCAAGGTTTCGTCCTGTATTTTTAGGGGAGTTTTTCCTTGCCACTGTCTCACTTGGCTTGCTTAACAGGGGTTTTTGGTCTGGTGGTCCTGGATTCTGTAAAGTTGCTTTGAGACAATGTCCATTGTAAACATAGCTATACAAATAAATTTGATTTGACTTGACAAGCTTTAGCACTTATTAGATGAATCAAAAATCTTTTGGTTAGATTAAACCAATTGCATGTTTTTCAATACGTTTAAACTGATCCAGCATCCATCCATTTTAAACACATCGACACAGACATTTGAAATGTGAAAACCAGACTGGATGTGTTCTCCTAAAAATGGATCTGTACTGGTGTGAAATCCGGAACCCTGCCCTAATGACGTAAGTCTTTCTCTCATTTTTAATCTGTGGTGTAAAAATCTTGCCAAACGAGTTGAACCAGTCCAGTGTAACAGCATCTCTTTGGGGTGGAGACAGTTCTCTTTATGTTGTACACGAAGGTTTTGAATGTAAAGTGTCGTTATTAGTGCTACTATAAGTTTGGAGTGTAAACACACAGTACAGGCAGTGATTGTGAGGTACGGGGACGCGCCCTGATTGTACTGTGGGCTGAACCTGCACGCGCTGACGTGACACCACGCGCGCTCAGTGTTCTCAGCCCTGCTCACATCACCTCGGCGTTAGCTGAACGAGCTCAGGTAAAGCCGGTGATAAAACGTTAAACGAGTAAAGCCCGCATTTCAGCTCTATTTGGGTGGTGTGAAAGAAGTCGAGACGGTAAAACACCGGGTTTTGTATCAGTCGGTCGGTGAAAATGCTCAAGTGTTTTTCCGGAAACTGCTGCATGCGTCTGATCGAAGGAAACAGGTCGACGTGGTATTTTTTGCTGCTGCTTCTCGCCTATTTTTTCTATCTAGTTTTGGGGGCTGTAGTTTTCTCTCAGGTGGAATTACCGTACGAACGAGAGCTCCGCCAACAGCTCAGCGCCACCAAAGAACAGTTTCTCCGCGAGAATGAATGTTTATCCGAGGAGAGACTGGAGGAATTTTTGGTTAAAGCGCTAGAAGCGAATAATTACGGTGTATCGGTTTTAAAAAACAACTTAACCAACTGGAACTGGGATTTTACCTCAGCGCTGTTTTTCGCGAGCACGGTGCTGTCGACCACAGGTGAGTCAGACATCAACCATTCAGCATTCCCTGACCTCTTCTATCAGACCCTGACCTCTTCTATCAGACCCTGACCTTGTAAACACTTGCTGTTTGTTGAGAGAACACATTACTACTTGCTTTACGTAATTAACATCTTGGAGTTTGGTTCTCTTTAGGCCTCTGCCAACACATTTACTATCAATTTATCTTCTGTCTGTATTTCTTAGTCACCAGAACTTTGTAGAGCTGGACTGTTTCATGGGGACATAATATATGACCTCTGTTCTCTTTAGTGCAGTGGTAGCCCCCAGGCCGTAATCACAGTGGTGGCCTAGTGGGTAGGGCTTTGAACTATCAACTGAAAGGTTGAGAGTTTGAGTCCCAGCTCTGCCATGCAGCTAATGTTGGGCCCTTGAGCAAGGCCCTTAAACCTCTCTGCTCCAGCGGTGCCGAACAATGGCTGACCTGCACTCTGATCTCAGCTTCCAAAGCTGGGATAGGCGAAGAAAGAATTTCATTGTACTGTTCACCTGTATATGTATATATGACAAATAAAAGCATTCTATTCAGTATACACTGGTGGAGGGGGGCACATTCCCCAAATATTTAGATATGCTCAAAATGTACCCCCCATATATGCTAATCTAAAATTAACATATTTCACTCACTAGCTTTGTGTAATGTTAGGATCAATCAGTGTTCCCGGTTTTTTATATGGCAGGATTGTTTTAGAAAGGCAGGACCCCAACCCTCCTCAATGATTTGGTCTCCCCCCATGTTTAATTAATGGGTACAATCTTGGGTAGCACAGTTATTGGGTTAGGGTATTGGGTTAGTAAGCAAGGCCCTTAACCGTCAGTTGCTTGCATAGAATTCTGTTACAACTGTAGGTCGCTTTGGATAAAAGAGTCTGCTTAATGCCATTACCGAATGAATGTTCTCCTTTAGTGCTTTTCAACATGTATATTTTTTAGAACAAGAGGTTCCTGCTAACATCCTAAAAGGTCATAGTCTTTACAAGCAACTTTATGGTTTAGCTATTTCACGCAACATGGAGCTTATTTTAGTTGTCTTTTAATGAAAGTGGAATTAGTCCAACCAAGAAATATTTGTGCCTTTTGGATGTTGTATTCTTCAGATAAAAATGGTCCCGCCTGTAACTGTTAATTATTTAAAGTGTCATTCCTTTCAGGCTTGTATGAAGTCCAGTGGCCAAATAAAGCTATTTGAGAGATTTCACTGGCTTTTCTAATAAAACATATTATGACCTGCAATACTTAGGCATTTACTATGCTTCTGTAAACTGCCATGCAAAAATATGCCTAGACTATTTACTTTAACAGAGCATACATCAGTTAGGTTTAATAAACATGCACCCAAGGCTCTACAAAGCACACAGGATGGGGCAGGGTGCAGCAGTGAAAATATTTAACATTAGGTTTGCTGAAAGCCAGTTCCAAGGAGGCCATAACACTAACATTCTTGCCACCAACAGTGGCAAATTTAAATACTGAAATAGCCACAACTCCAGTGATAGAAAACCTTAAGAGTTAACCAAGAAGTGCAGTTGGTTCAGACTGACAGACCATTCCCTTTGGTTTGGGTGTCATCTCAAACATGAAAGAATCTACTGTCAGATCTTACATGACGAATGATTTGCTTACATTCTTAACAATTCTTTGGGTTCTATACTTATGTTGACAGCCTGTGTCAGTTCACCTTGAGGTACTGTAAAATAAAGATTAATACATTATCTGGTTTGATCTAGAATTTAGGCCAGTATCAGTCACAAATCTAATTAATGCATTCTTAAAATAGCATTATCTCAAAAATATAAGACTTTGGATTCTCAACAGTTTTAGATATACATCAGCTGTATAAATGGTTCTGTTCAAAACTGTTTACCAACCAACAAACCCTATGGAGGTACAAAGAACGGTTATTATTTTTAGAGTGTTGATCATGTTAAAATTGCTCTTTATAGATCAAATTACCATGCAAAAACATTGTGATGCAACAAATAAGCTTCATGAAAGACTTCTACCAGTTAAAGAACTCTTGCAATAGTGTACTTACGTATTTGTTTTTGTCTTTTGTCTGTAAGGTGTGGTTTTAGTGCAACATGCTTCTTGGCCTTTTGTTTGAATAGTTGCTTCTTTTCTGCTACACTTTACGTAATACCTTTTTATTTATTTATTTATCTCTTGGATCTTTCCTGAACTATTTATTGTTTTCACTACTATTTTAGTGAGCCAAAACAACATGAATAGTCTCTTTCACATATATAAGTTTTAACTTTTCCTCTTTTGGCTCATTGTGGACATCCTTATAATAAACATTTGGGGTGTACTACAATAAAAGTGGTGCAATTAATTAGCATATCTGGCCTCTCTAGGTACTAGGTCACATCAATTGCTATATCTATGCCCTGTTACCTAGGACATGAAGTCCTAATACTAAATCTTTTATTATTACAAAATGATTCTCAGTGGTCAGTGCAGGCATTATGCTAGCAGTGTACTGCTCTGCAGCTGTGATGAAGGGTGAGTAAAGGAGAACTTGGTATATTGTTTCATGGTCTAAAGTAACCTAATCCAGAATAGGGCCAGAGAATGGTATCCATAGACACTGCCCTGGAAATAACCTTGTTCTGTTTTTTTTACCCCACATATAATAAGCTTTGTCCTATAGCCTGAACTAAAGAGTATTTTTATAGAAGAATCCCCAATAATATGCTAATGTATAAAAATAGCATTTAGAATTAAGTGACATTGAGTGAAATTGATCTTATACCTGACTGCTGCATAGCTGCAGATTCTTAAGAGACATTATAGTGCTGCGACCTTGAGCAAGGCTTTAAAGCTGCAGTAATTGATTTGTTCTAGCTGAACTGTCTTGACATCCAGAAACATATAAATAAAATATATATCCTAAGAATAGGCTTTTGTAAACAACAAAAGGCAATTTGATAAGTTGCAGTTCCTAGCCATATGGTGAGATGCAGTTGTTCTCTTGTGGAAAGTGACATTGATGGGGCACAGGGTTTGCTCCTTTTAAGATCTACAGTAAATGGGCACACAGAGTGGCTCAAAATACAGATTCATCCACTAGACTGCCAGATATTGTACATAAACACTGTACTGGCAGTGTGCTTTACTTGGTACTTAGATTTGCACCATGTTAGGCTTATTTCATGTCTTGTTGTGGTTAACTTTTTTACTTATCAATAATAACTCATCCAGTTCACTGAGGAAGCTCTAACAAAACAGCATGTCATGTAATGTCACTGAGGCCTTAGTATAGCCAATACTCATCTATAAAGACAGCGTGGCTGCACAGGTGATTCTATCCACTTGTTAGCAACAAATGTATGAGGTAGCTAAACCAACTAATGAGAACAGTATCCTAATACTTTTCTCCATGTAGAATATATGCACTGTATTATGCTGGTTAAAAGTATGTATCTTAGTGAGTCTAAACCTTTTCTCTTTTTAGGGTATGGACACACAGTACCTCTGTCAGATGAGGGCAAAGCCTTCTGCATATTCTACTCCGTGGTTGGAATCCCATTCACACTTCTATTCCTTACAGCAGTGGTGCAGAGGATAATGGTGTTCACTACTCGCCGACCTGTGGCCTTTGTGCAGAGCCGCTGGGGTCTGTCAAAGGCTTTAGTGGCAGGGGTGCACGCATTTGTGCTAACCATCATCACTGTCTCCTGCTTCTTTTTCATCCCTGCTGCTGTGTTCTCTGCACTGGAGGATGATTGGAACTTCCTGGAGTCTTTCTACTTCTGCTTTATCTCACTCAGCACTATTGGACTGGGTGACTATGTACCAGGAGAGGGCTACAACCAGAAGTTCAGGCAGCTGTATAAATTGGGGATTACTGGTAAGTGTGAAATAAATAAACAACCTTTAAAATGTAAAGAAAATTATAGTGACCCCTAAATAAATGGATTTTCTATTACATTTGTCATGTCATGTAAGCAAAGTTTATTTGATCTGTTTTCTAATTGATAGTTTTAGCCTTCGACAGAAATGTTTTTTACAGATTTTTTTACAGTGACAACAGTAAATATTCAAAATTACTGTAGGTGTCTGTGTTTTTTGCAAACACTGATTTATTTTTATTTTTTGGTTATTGTTTATTCATTAGCGTTAACTGCTTAGCACTGGTGTTAACAGTCCAACAATAATTTGGACAGCATAGTGTCATATAAATGTATTTTGAAGCATGTCTGGTCTTGCCACAGCAGCAACCTGGCAACACTACTAAGTCTTCTGCTGTTGCTGTACTTGTCTCAAGAGAATATTTTATTGCTTTATTTCTTGACACAGAACAAATAACAGCCTCTGAAACAGCCTACTTTTGTCTTCAAGTGATCTGTAAAAACATAATGACAGATGTTATTGTTTTGCCACAGTTAATAAAATAAAAAAAACTTAATCCCTGTGCATTTTTGAGGCAGCAGTATGGTGCAGCAGTTAGTGTTGGTAACACACAACACCTGGGAACATGACATTTTAACCCTTTATCATTTAAAAATACATTTAGTGACAAGATTAACCCTAACAGTGTTTCCGTACATGTCTGTTTTTTCCTTCAGTGTATCTTTTAATGGGACTAATTGCCATGCTGTTGGTTCTGGAAACGTTGTGTGAGCTTCAGCAGTTAAAGAAGCTGAGGAAGATATTTTATCTCAAGAAAGAGAGATCTGAGGACCAGCTTGCTATCATGGACCACGATCATCTCTTCTCATCTGTTTCCGATCGCTCTGCGTCACTCAAAGATTTTAAGGCTGATCTTTCCCCTGACCTTTCCCCATCTAGCCAATGACAACCCTGTAATTAGGTAAGGTGCCAAGCAATAGACTGACTTAGAGATTTAATGACCAGTTGCTTAAATTTAGATGCTGTAAAGGTTGGTTTAAATTCCAATACTACAAAAAAGGGAGACGGTGGTAGTTGTAGTGTAGCTGGTCATTGTCACTTATAAAGTAACTTATTAAACAACAAAATAATAACTTGAAAGCTTAAAATGTCTTTACAATTTTTTGCCTGTACAGAATAACAATTTCTTGGCATTTAAGTTAAAATGTCTAAACAATGGTAGCACACACAATTTAAAAGGGATAAAAAATGAAGTATTTTATTAGAATTAATAGATTTTCCTTCATAGCTTCAATAAATCATGACTGAAAGCAGTAGTCTTTTCTTAATATATTGCAGGTGAATTGTGCCACATTTAAGATAACTGTAATAAAGCCTTAAACCCCAGTCACATTTATTTGCAATACAAAATTTCAACTGTAAAATTACATTAATTTCAATAGTATTTGACGCAACGCTGCACCTCCAACCTCAAGCTTTATATAGTTTGCTAAAGAAATGAGAAAATCAGTTTTTAACATATGTGGAACATGTGAATTTGCAGTAACGGCTAATAGTGCAAATGCTCTCCTGTGTTGACCTTTGAAAAGGAATTTTGTTACACAGTTGATCCAAAATGGATGAAGCACTTACTATTCCAGTCTACCGGTTAAGGTTTAAATGATTCAGTAAATGATTTGGTAAAACTGTAGCTGCATGGTTTGAAGTCAGAAGGCTCAGATGGATTAGATGGTTCAGATTGGAATGACAGATTCTGAATGTATTAAACTTTGTGTACAACCAAATTAGGTTTAAATTAATTTGGGATGGTAAATTACATGTATAAAGCTAGAAGAACAAGAATTGCACGTTGGACATGGCTAAATAAAATAAACCATGAGGATTGACCAATTTTCAGCTTTACATTGCAACAAGGATTAAGTTTCTTGTGTTACCAGGGTAACACTTTGCTTATAGAAGGTTTTACTTAATTTACTAATATGAGTGAAGATGTGAGTGATGTCACATTTGGAACAATGCAGTAATTAATGCTATATTGCACATTAAATCAAAGTACAGTTTCCACAGTTTTGCACAATCTTAACATTTAGACTGGTATTCATTTTATTTAGTCCTTACATCTATACCAAGAGCTTGAATATTTTTATATATTCCACATAATTAACATGACTACATAATTTGGATTTATTCTGATTTATGGATCATTTAGGCATTAAGCCTTTGAACTTAACATTCTTAAGGATCCAGAATGTGTTTCCAAACTTCTTAATGGTTCTGTATTGTGTATAGTGTAGAAAGGACTGGTTCCTGCTGACATGCGATAAGATCTAAATACTGTACATATATGAGCCAATATGTTTTAATTGCATTCCTTACAGCCTTGAACAGGCAGTTTCACGTCTATTAGGTAAAAACGGGCAATAACCTATGAGAGGCCGTGTAGGCCATAATTCTGAGATGAATTCTCTCACACACACTATCATACTCTCTCACACACACCATCATACTCTCTCACACACACCATCATACTCTCTCACACACACCATCATACTCTCTCACACACACCATCATACTCTCTCACACACACCATCATACTCTCTCACACACACTATCATACTCTCTCACACACACACCATCATACTTTCTCACACACACTATCATACTCTCGCACACACACTATCATACTCTCTCACACACACTATCATACTCTCTCACACACACCATCATACTCTCTCACACACACCATCATACTCTCTCACACACACCATCATACTCTCTCACACACCATCAAGGTGTTAAAAGGAGGCCAGGAAGGAGGACAGGAAGTCAGATTGGCTTACAGCTGTAAGAACAGAGCCTGCACATAAATTGGTCTACAAAAAACATTTAAATCTGGCAGCAGACCTTTTAACAATGACTACACTTTTGTTGAGCTTTGTTGAACTAGCCATGATATTTCTACTTTCTACCTTTTTTACAAGGTCACTTTGGTTTGTGGAAATAAATGGTAATGAGGAGGACATGTTTGACTATTTTTGTCCATCACAATGAGATGCATTTAGAACATTGAAAGGAAAACTGACAGCATGGGACATACCAGCATGATTCTGGAAATATTATTTTGTGAGCTTAATGGATAAACACTGACAACTTTTTACTTTCTTTTAATTAGCCCGCAGTTAGAAGGAGGTGACAGTCAATGAAGTTTGGGTGCACTGGAGGCACATTATGCATGTTTTTGTTCCCTAAAAAATGTATAGGAAAACTCAAGATCAGTAGAAATTAGACATAGGGATATATTTTCTCCAAGATTACCTCCAACAATCAGAACTGGTCATCCTACATAAACAAATTACCTTCGGTTTGTCTCTTGAAATTCGTTGCTAAAGAATAGCTGTATGCTTTGGAATCATCAGGAGGAAATTATACAGGCACAAATAGCAACTTCAAATTGGTTAACTGACGTGTGTGTGTGTGTGAGAGAGAGAGCATACAGCAATGTCTGCGACTTTGGCTGACATTGTTAATAAGATTCTTCAAATCACCCCAAATGCAGATGAAAGGTACGTGCTAGGAGGACAACAGTCTTGCAACATCAGAAAACAGCGCCGGCATGCGCTGCAGGTGCTGGACCCAAATGGACATGCCTTCCATCACGGGTGTGCAACTGGCCAAAGAATTTACAATGTTCACATTCCAAATTAGCTATGGTTATTAGAGTTATTTGTGATAGTAATTAAAACGTCATAATGTATTTCTGATAAATGAAACAATGCAGTAATGTAAAAAAAAAAAAAAAAAAAAAAAAAAAAAAAAAACACGAGGACACCCCATATAATATTTAGATATTTATTATCAAGTTATGGACAGGTCAGGAAATCACTATTATACTGGTTAACAAAGATCTTGTCCCAAGCAAACAAATGTTTCTTATTTATTGTTGCATGCAGAAACCAAATATTTCAGAACAGTCTCAACAGCAAATAATCTGTCACTCAGGTGGATTAAGGTATCCTTAGTCCTTGTAGTCATACAATGACTGGTGTGGTACTTCTGTGGTCACTAGATGCTGTTGTCGTGTCAACCTCCACACCACTGTCCTCTAAATCTGTGGTGACAAACTAAAAACAAACAAAACAAACACACACACACAATGCATTTAGAAAATGTTGGGGGTTAGCCTATTGCCAAACCATGAAATCTAAATGCTACAAATTACTTATTATTATTAATAATATGCAATATAAACATACTGCTTACATTATTTTTAAATAACTTACCGTAAATGTGTCATTGTCTAATGTACACTGCCTTTGATGTAAATGTATTGTCAATCATGAAGCCATTTAGTTTCTGGCCCTCGTGCAACTTTGGTGAAACCAGTTTGTTTCCTCATGCCATCAAAAGTTCAATACTGAAATCACAAAAATTGAATTTAGTTTCAAAACCAGTCTATAGCAATTCACCCAATCAAATATTTAGAGAACAGTTACTCAAGAGAGCTTGGTCTCAATCTATAATGAATTACATTTTCTGTAATAAAAGAAAGATAACAAACTTTAATAGTACAAGTGACTAAGTTAGAATGAGCACTGAGACAGATTTTGAAATGTTAGACTGTAAGTCTGTAGCTTTCCATGTGCAGCAGCTTGTTTATGATTGTGTATACAAAATGAATCTATATTTTATTTTACTTATTAAGACCTACATAGGGAAGAGTCCAAAAGTTCCATGTAATTCGACTCGAATGTAGTGACACATTAATGTGGAGCAACTATAGCCATTAAAACGATAAAGTAATTTTATTTATTGTTCTTTAAGAAAGCTTCCAAAACAAAGTTTCTTATAAATGTGCTTTATGAGAACTCACTTACTTAGTTTGGCATTACTAGAACGTTTAAAACGTGTAATTTGCAGACGGTCCCTTACAAAGACGAATATTTATAAAATATCCCAATCTAAACCCGACTCTATCAGAAGCTAAATGAGTTTAATCATGTTTAGTGAACTCACCTGTCCCTGACTCTGGAGCCGCTGCTCTCTGTGGTTGGGTCTGATATGGAGCTCGCAGCACTCGGCTGATGGTTCGGATATAAAGCTTCACCGCATCTCTTCCTCCGCGGCCGCGTTTAGACTCCTGTCGGGCTGTCGGGTTTAAATCCACATTTCTGACATGGATGTGGCAGCGGTGGAAAAGTTTAAAATGTTAACAGGCCGATGCTCCATTGATTCTCTCTCGGTCCACTATCCTCTCCTATCAGTAATAATGAGGAAGGCGGGACATGTCTGTGAAATCCCGCGTCTTCCACCAATCAGGTACTGAGAATTTAATATTACTTCCGTTTCAATCAAACTCGTTTCCGTATCAATCAAACTCTCTCACACACACTATCATACTCTCACACACACACACCATCAAACTCTCTCACACATACAACTATTCTTATTCACATGCACTATCATTCTGTCTTACATTCACTATCATTCTGTTCCATAAACATGATTATTTGCATTCACATACACTATTTATTACGCTTACATATAATAATATTCTCTTACACATACAGTAGATCTTTGTTTTACATACAGTGTTAACGTCCCTTACACAGACTACCAAACTTACATACATATACTAATATTTTCTTTTACACAGATTATCATGAAAGCACATAATGCATGTTTAAGTAGCTATAGTTATATGTGCAAGAGAGAATAGTGCTGTGTGTATGAGAGTATAATAGTAAATAAAAGAAAGTGTGATTATAGTTGTAAGAGGGTATAGTAGTATATGTGAAAGAGTATAGTAAACCATGTATGAGAGTATGATGGTGTGTGTGTGAGAGTATGATGGGGTGTGTGAGAGAGTATGATGGTGTGTGTGAGAGAGTATGATGGTGTGTGTGAGAGAATTCAACTTAGAATTATGGCCTACACGGCCTCTCATAATAACCAAATAAGTAGCGGTTTAGAAGCAAACTATTTTTGTATTTACTCTATTTTTTTGCCCTCAAAGTATGATCTAATGCTTTACTTGATGTTGTAGTTAATGTAGTTGTCCACATGAGGGAACCTTTGTACATTGTATTAGGAACTTATCACTGGCTCCTATAAAGTATATTGTAAATGGTTTAAATGGTACATTTCTTTAAATGTAAGTATGTAAAGTTAAGTGTTTCAGTTTATCTCAGAAATAAAAATTAAGTTAAACTCACTTTGGTATGGTAAATGTCAAATACACACTCACCAATCACTTTATTAGGTACACCTATCTGGTACGTACATTCATTGATTATCTTATAAGCGACACCTACCATGCAGAGATGTTCAGAAGTCACAAAATACGAGTCCGAGTCAAGTTGCGAGTCTTAAGGCTAGAGTCCGAGTCAAGTCACGAGTCTTTAGGCTAGAGTCCGAGTCAAGTCACGAGTCTTTAGGCTAGAGTCCGAGTCAAGTCACGAGTCTAGGCTAGAGTCCGAGTCAAGTCACAAGTCTTTCGGCTAGAGTCAGAGTCAAGTCACAAGTCTTTCGGCTAGAGTCCGAGTCGAGTCACGAGTCTTTAGGCTAGAGTCCGAGTCAAGTCACGAGTCTTTAGGCTAGAGTCCGAGTCAAGTCACGAGTCTTTAGGCTAGAGTCCGAGTCAAGTCACGAGTCTAGGCTAGAGTCCGAGTCAAGTCACAAGTCTTTAGGCTAGAGTCCGAGTCAAGTCACAAGTCTTTCGGCTAGAGTCAGAGTCAAGTCACGAGTCTTTAGGCTAGAGTCCGAGTCGAGTCACGAGTCTAGGCTAGAGTCCGAGTCAAGTCACGAGTCAATATAATGTACACAAAACATATACTGGAAATGTAGCTGACAAACAAATAATGCGTAAGTTCAGATAAAAAAACAACAGATTAGCGACTGTATTTTGCCATTTTACTTAGTGCCTTTACTTTTCTAGGTACCAGTTAAAAGCTTAAACTGATACGTTTTGTTTTCATTGCAAAACAAAAGCGCGCGATAAATCAGGCACACAAAATCCAAAACACAGCAAAAAATCCATAACCAATGTTTACCTTAACTTCTGTACTTACAAATGTTATTACATTTATAACCGTGTGTTTTCCCAAAATACTAATTCGTTAGAAAGCCAATCAAGCGTTTTATTGACACATTATCTGTGTGACACTGCAAACTAAATAAATAAAATAACAGCATTTCTCACTATGCCGGAAGCTGGCTGGAACATTTACCCATTAGGTGCGTTGCGGGTTAAAACGGCTGGAGCGCTATTAGAGAGCAGAAAATGACACGATCAGAATGATGTCGGATCATATATATATATATACAGTGTATCACAAAAGTGAGTACACCCCTCACATTTCTGCAGATATTTAAGTATATCTTTTCATGGGACAACACTGACAAAATGACACTTTGACACAATGAAAAGTAGTCTGTGTGCAGCTTATATAACAGTGTAAATTTAATCTTCCCTCAAAATAACTCAATATACAGCCATTAATGTCTAAACCACCGGCAACAAAAGTGAGTACACCCCTTAGTGAAAGTTCCTGAAGTGTCAATATTTTGTGTGGCCACCATTATTTCCCAGAACTGCCTTAACTCTCCTGGGCATGGAGTTTACCAGAGCTTCACAGGTTGCCACTGGAATGCTTTTTCACTCCTCCATGACGACATCACGGAGCTGGCGGATATTCGAGACTTTGCGCTCCTCCACCTTCCGCTTGAGGATGCCCCAAAGATGTTCTATTGGGTTTAGGTCTGGAGACATGCTTGGCCAGTCCATCACCTTTACCCTCAGCCTCTTCAATAAAGCAGTGGTCGTCTTAGAGGTGTGTTTGGGGTCATTATCATGCTGGAACACTGCCCTGCGACCCAGTTTCCGGAGGGAGGGGATCATGCTCTGCTTCAGTATTTCACAGTACATATTGGAGTTCATGTGTCCCTCAATGAAATGTAACTCTCCAACACCTGCTGCACTCATGCAGCCCCAGACCATGGCATTCCCACCACCATGCTTGACTGTAGGCATGACACACTTATCTTTGTACTCCTCACCTGATTGCCGCCACACATGCTTGAGACCATCTGAACCAAACAAATTAATCTTGGTCTCATCAGACCATAGGACATGGTTCCAGTAATCCATGTCCTTTGTTGACATGTCTTCAGCAAACTGTTTGCGGGCTTTCTTGTGTAGAGACTTCAGAAGAGGCTTCCTTCTGGGGTGACAGCCATGCAGACCAATTTGATGTAGTGTGCGGCGTATGGTCTGAGCACTGACAGGCTGACCCCCCACCTTTTCAATCTCTGCAGCAATGCTGACAGCACTCCTGCGCCTATCTTTCAAAGACAGCAGTTGGATGTGATGCTGAGCACGTGCACTCAGCTTCTTTGGACGACCAACGCGAGGTCTGTTCTGAGTGGACCCTGCTCTTTTAAAACGCTGGATGATCTTGGCCACTGTGCTGCAGCTCAGTTTCAGGGTGTTGGCAATCTTCTTGTAGCCTTGGCCATCTTCATGTAGCGCAACAATTCGTCTTTTAAGATCCTCAGAGAGTTCTTTGCCATGAGGTGCCATGTTGGAACTTTCAGTGACCAGTATGAAAGAGTGTGAGAGCTGTACTACTAAATTGAACACACCTGCTCCCTATGCACACCTGAGACCTAGTAACACTAACAAATCACATGACATTTTGGAGGGAAAATGACAAGCAGTGCTCGATTTGGACATTTAGGGGTGTAGTCTCTTAGGGGTGTACTCACTTTTGTTGCCGGTGGTTTAGACATTAATGGCTGTATATTGAGTTATTTTGAGGGAAGAATAAATTTACACTGTTATATAAGCTGCACACAGACTACTTTTCATTGTGTCAAAGTGTCATTTTGTCAGTGTTGTCCCATGAAAAGATATACTTAAATATCTGCAGAAATGTGAGGGGTGTACTCACTTTTGTGATACACTGTATATATATATATATATATATATATATATACTGTGTATGTGTGTATATATATATATATATTTTGTATCATCCCATGTACACCATTTATTAAAATCCCCAAATAGGGATCCTAGGAATTTTTTCAGCCATTCCCAATTACAGATTGTAAATCCGCTGCCACTTGCACAACCTTCGATCTGATTTAAGAGATCTGGAACATCCACACTGCCCCTCAGACACATGTTCAATCTGCAGTCACTTCTTATCACCTGCCAGTTTTGGGTTCCCACACAGAGCCTTATCGCATATAGAGAGCCATGCAAAGCTCCATACCACCAAGCTATTTATGCTTAGAAGTTTTACATTTTCATTTCAGCATTTAGCAGACGCTTTTATCCAAAGCAACTTACACAATGAGCGGAACACGATGAGCAATTGAGGGTTAAGGGCCTTGCTCAAGGACCCAACAGTGGCAACTTGGTGGTGGTGGGGCTTGAACCAGCAACCTTCTGTTTACTAGTCCAGTACCTTAACCACTGAGCTATTACCGGCCCCAGTTTTATTATGTGAATTAAAGCAGTTATGTGAACAAAATGGGCCAACATTTTGAAAAGATTTGAAGTTGATAAAAGTAGGTGAAGACTCGTCAGGACTGGCAGTAATCAAGCCTGGGGGGTTTACATGAACAAATTACTTTTTTACATAGGGCCAGTTAGTGTTGGATAATGCTTTTTTCCTGTAAATTAAAAGATTTGAAGACAGTACTGTGTTTATTTAGTTTTTTTTGTCTCAAGCCAAACCGTTTCAATATTTGAAATAAGTAATATTTGTGACACACGGTTAATGCAAGAATCAAAGAGATCAGAAAGAGGAAAATAATTTCTTTCAGTACTGTAAATTCATTTCAAAGCTGCACTACATATACATTTCTACAAGGAAAGGTACTCCTGGTTTTTAATGAACCTCTCTAAAATATAATATTTTTTATGATGTATTAAGCCTAAAACACACATGCAGGTAATAGCAGACAAAATTGGCCATGTCCGGGGCCCCGCGATGGATTGGCATCCTGCTTAGGGTGTGTTACTGCATTGCGTCCAGTGTGACCCAGACCAGGATACAGCGGTGGTATATACATAGATAAACAATTGCCAGCGTTTGTCATTACCTCACTTAAATATCCTGGAGGCCCATGTTCAGACTGAAAACTACTTGAGTCTCTTAATGACCACATCTAATCATTTAATGGAAGCAATTCTGTATGTCGCTCTGGATTATCTGACTGTTTCTAATGTACTTATTGTATAGTATTGTGTATATGTAATGAACTGAGCAGTTAGATTATACACTTTCACAAATGTATTTGTGGACATATGAAAGAGTTAAATACTTTTGAGTCGTGTACTGTACTCATTCTCCACATGTCAGACCTGTGCAAACACTGCACTCAGACAGTGGGTTCATTGCCAGGCCACATACCATGTTTGGATGAATGGCTGTGTCGCTAAGGACTTGTCGGCAGCTGTGCTGTATGTTAACACTTTATCAATGTGTCTGATGAGTGCTTTTAGTAGATGTGTTTGCACTGCATAATAGTTATGCTGACAGTTTACCAGGATTATAAAGCTTTAACAATCGTCCAATCTGAACTAAAGAATATATAGTTCTGAACCGTACTGCACTCAAAATGAGTTTTAATTATTAGTGATCCTCAGTGCAGGGTAGGCTTTTTTTAAAGTCTCTCCAAAAGTTGTGATGGTTGAGTGTAGAGCTTAACGCTTGAAAAGCTTAATACTTTGCACCCATGCTAAATCTATTCTGATCAGCCAGGCTCTTTAGTTCTGCTTTAACACTTGAATGAGGCTTAGTTTATCGTAAGTTGTTCTTATCATATTAAATATGGTACCTGTTTCAAAAATAAGCTTACTTTTCTATACATTTCCTTTGATGATAAAGGTTTTTTGGCTTAATGAAGTGTGGAGCCAAAATGGCATTTTATTTTATCTGCACACACCACCAACCAACTAATCAATAACAAATAGAGTCATCATTTGTCTCAATGTGGACTGTTCTACCTCTGGAACTAGCATTCTGTGTGTTCTATTCCAGGCAGCACTTGTTTATGTGTTTTAACTGTAAAAACTGCTGGAGATAAATCAGCACTTTTAACAGATTTAGAAATATAATTTTTTTCTGTACAAGCATCTGAATGAGTCGAATCAATAACACAAAGGGATTGTCTGTTCTATTACTTCTGTATATCTGTCAATGCATTTCCCACACACATTGATCTAAAGTGTATAGAGTGCTTGTGTCTTAGTCAATATGGAAGCACAATCAGAACAAGGGAGAAAACTGGAATATCCAGGGGGCATGGAAAATTCAATGACTTCTCATTTTAAACAAAGAGGAAAAGTATCAGCAAACAGTCAATCATTATGTGGCCAAAGGTGTTAGACTTCAGACAATATTTGTCATGCACTGTTGGCAAAATGCGTATCTGAAATAGATGTCTACATACTAGTGTATTTTGGTAGATTGTAGATACTTAAATTCCACTTTAAAATGGGAATCATGGAAAAATGATAAAGAATTATATTTGATATGAGCAACATGGTGGTACAGCATGTGTTACCAGTGTTCTGGTGACCTGGGTTTAGGCCTTGGTGATTCTCAGGATTCTGGATTCTACAAGTCACTGTCGGTGAGGAATCTAATGTTTCTCCTGGGAGAGAATGATCGACTAAACAGGTGAGTGTGTGTGCAATTGATGCAATACCCTGTAAGGAAAAACTGAGCTCAGTGTTTCCAGGTAGACTTCAGATCCACTGTGACCCTAGTAATTTGGGACCTTTTTTTTCCATTATCTATGTATGGATATCAGTTGGTTTTTGGATGGTTATTGCCTTGCTTGCATAAATACTTTTCTACTTTTTGCATTTTTGTTCGATCCATTTTGTGGGGATGGTCTATTTCTTCATAAATGTTTGAATATATTGTTTTTCCTCAAGTAACATTTGTAATCATAATTTACATGCCCTATTTGGCATATTTGGCAAATTTATTTTGCTTATAAAGAACAGATTTTAAAAATCACCTTTCCTATTAATTACACTTTATAATCATTTGGAAGCTGAATTTAAACAAACAAAAAAAAAAACTGAAATGTGAACTCATCTAACCACAGTACAATAAGTTTCTATTGTCTTTTTGTCCATCTGAAATAATAATGGGCCCAGAACTAAACTAAACTGATGTATGGCTCTATCTTTGCATAATAGAGCTCTAGGTTGCATGCTGCAAGAGTAGACTGTGTTAAGTAACAACGGTGTTCTGAAGTACTCCTGAGCCCAGGAGTTTGATAGTGTCTCAAGTTACACTATCTGTGGGCTTGAAATTCATGCACATTCAACAGTGGTTTCTGACCACCTCCTTATTTCCTGAATATGTTTTTATGTATTATTATGTACAGTAGATGGTAAAGGATATAATGTATGTACAATTTCGCTATTTTTTTTATTGTTTTATTTTTAAAAGACATTTGGCACAAATTGGTGAGTGAAGACACATCTTCACCTACAAAGACTGAGCCTTTAGTGCATCATGATACCCTTACCTGTTAACAAAATCAAAATTTGCTTAGTTGATCACCCAAAGCATTAAACATCATTTTTAGTACTTTTGGCATAAAGGTTCAAGAAAATTAACAAATCAGTGTTTCTTGTTTTTACACATTTTGTAAAATGTCCCAACTTTTCTGGAAATAATAGGGTTTGTATCATATGTTAACCTATTACAGCCAGTCACCCAAGCTTTTTTAAAGGGGTTCAGAGTAGAGTGAACCTAATGGCCTCTCCCTGATGCACTCTTCTTTCTCCGTCTGACAGCGTCTAGGTGCTTGTTAGTAAGCACTGTCTCTGGAATTTGCCTGACTAAGCACCGATCTTTTAATTTCAGTTGGTATGGAAGTTTATCTTAATCAATGGATGCCAGTCCCCTTTATTTAGCTTCCCCTCCCACATTCCAAACACACCATCCCACACCCCCATTGCCATCTTTCAAAACCTGTCCCTTGGCAGTGATGCTGCCACTCTGCTGGGAGATCACACATAATGTGCCAGCACAATGCAGGGAGAAGACCTGACTCCAACATCGGCTACAGAGCTGCAGCCTCAGGAAAACAGGTAAATTTTATTGTTTACAGTCCAATACCTAACAAGTATTACAGTTTTTAAATGCACTTAATAGCAACACCATTTTATTCACAGTTTTTCTTAATAGCAATATAAAACTTCAAGTTCATGCATCAGCCAATGTGCCTCATAAATTAAGATGTTTGTTCTGAAAAATGAAAAATCTTCTAAACAAATGTCAACATCCTGGTTTTATAACAATAAGATATACTGGTATGTAATATTTACAGCTATTTATTGTATTATAGTGACTGAATAATAACAAGCTAACAAACTTTTACATGCCTTGACAACAAAGTGATTGTATTATGTAAAAACTACAACTTGGATTGGAGTATGTGTGGGTGGTGTACAGGGGTTAAATAGAAAAAAGCATAGTGTCTTAAAATTCAGCACATATTTACCAATTATTTGATGAATAATAGATACCTTCTTTATCTTTTTTTTTTTGTTGGTGAAATGTAAAGTTAGATGCTGGGTAAAATGTGTGTAAGATTTCCATTTTAAATAAAATTAATTTTAACCAGTAATTATTTGGTTTTAGGAAAACTAAAAATTTAATTTTAACTACATTTTTAATAAAATTTTTATGCATTTATTAAATTATTTATTTGCGTATTTATTAGCAAATAAACTGAGGACATAAGGACTATTGTAATGACTTAACAAGCTGGCTCCTAGACTATCCTAAGTCATCTATTTTAGGACTATTGAAGTTCAAACAGGGCAGACTGAGCCAAAGACTGCGAGGTAAGACGAAGAGATCATTTCATGCCTTATTGATTTTTTTTTCTCCTATTTGCCTCCCCTGTTGTCCTAAGGCCAATAACACTCTGTTTCAGACTTCATTTCTGCTGTCCTTGGCTGCTTCACTCACTGCAGCTTACCTGTCCAGCAAAATGTCTGTTTATTAAGTACCGTCAAGTCGATTCTAAGTCCTGGAGATCATATGGATTGTGTTTTTCCAGAATATACTGTCCTCTGTTTATGTCTTAAGTGCTTAACTCTGTGGTTTATATTTACCTTTTAAACCATCACGATTGTTGGCAAAAGGTAACCGGTATTACACACTTTCCTGTATTTTTATTTTTAAGTTATAGGCCTTGGTATTTAAAAATGTAAAAGATATAGGCCAGATAATTTCTGTATAAAGAACATAAACAGTAACCAACGTTAACCAATGATGTTTGGAGTTAATAAATGAAAAATGAATGAATAAATGAATGAATCTGTTTTTTGGATTGTCTAAAAATGTAAATAAATTAAATGTATAAATAAGCTCTGACTGGATATGTGCTTCTAAAAGCCTGTATCATTGTCTAATGCAGCTTTCCATTTTGTAAATCCTTGCTTTGTTTTAGCTAAATCTTTGTCACTTTTACTTTAATATGCAACAACTTTTGGGGGGATACTCGAGACATGGACTGGACTGATACCATGTCTGATTCAAAAATGTAAAATGCACAAAAATATCTGAAAAGATATACAGTGTATCACAAAAGTGAGTACACCCCTCACATTTCTGCAGATATTTAAGTATATCTTTTCATGGGACAACACTGACAAAATGACACTTTGACACAATGAAAAGTAGTCTGTGTGCAGCTTATATAACAGTGTAAATTTTTTCTTCCCTCAAAATAACTCAATATACAGCCATTAATGTCTAAACCACCGGCAACAAAAGTGAGTACACCCCTTAGTGAAAGTTCCTGAAGTGTCAATATTTTGTGTGGCCACCATTATTTCCCAGAACTGCCTTAACTCTCCTGGGCATGGAGTTTACCAGAGCTTCACAGGTTGCCACTGGAATGCTTTTCCACTCCTCCATGATGACATCACGGAGCTGGCGGATATTCGAGACTTTGCGCTCCTCCACCTTCCGCTTGAGGATGCCCCAAAGATGTTCTATTGGGTTTAGGTCTGGAGACATGCTTGGCCAGTCCATCACCTTTACCCTCAGCCTCTTCAATAAAGCAGTGGTCGTCTTAGAGGTGTGTTTGGGGTCATTATCATGCTGGAACACTGCCCTGCGACCCAGTTTCCGGAGGGAGGGGATCATGCTCTGCTTCAGTATTTCACAGTACATATTGGAGTTCATGTGTCCCTCAATGAAATGTAACTCCCCAACACCTGCTGCACTCATGCAGCCCCAGACCATGGCATTCCCACCACCATGCTTGACTGTAGGCATGACACACTTATCTTTGTACTCCTCACCTGATTGCCGCCACACATGCTTGAGACCATCTGAACCAAACAAATTAATCTTGGTCTCATCAGACCATAGGACATGGTTCCAGTAATCCATGTCCTTTGTTGACATGTCTTCAGCAAACTGTTTGAGGGATTTCTTGTGTAGAGACTTCAGAAGAGGCTTCCTTCTGGGGTGACAGCCATGCAGACCAATTTGATGTAGTGTGCGGCGTATGGTCTGAGCACTGACAGGCTGACCCCCCACCTTTTCAATCTCTGCAGCAATGCTGACAGCACTCCTGCGCCTATCTTTCAAAGACAGCAGTTGGATGTGACACTGAGCACGTGCACTCAGCTTCTTTGGACGACCAACGCGAGGTCTGTTCTGAGTGGACCCTGTTTTTTTAAAACGCTGGATGATCTTGGCCACTGTGCTGCAGCTCAGTTTCAGGGTGTTGGCAATGTTCTTGAAGCCTTGGCCATCTTCATGTAGCGCAACAATTCGTCTTTTAAGATCCTCAGAGAGTTCTTTGCCATGAGGTGCCATGTTGGAACTTTCAGTGACCAGTATGAGAGAGTGTGAGAGCTGTACTACTAAATTGAACACACCTGCTCCCTATGCACACCTGAGACCTAGTAACACTAACAAATCACATGACATTTTGGAGGGAAAATGACAAGCAGTGCTCAATTTGGACATTTAGGGGTGTAGTCTCTTAGGGGTGTACTCACTTTTGTTGCCGGTGGTTTAGACATTAATGGCTGTATATTGAGTTATTTTGAGGGAAGAAAAAATTTACACTGTTATATAAGCTGCACACAGACTACTTTTCATTGTGTCAAAGTGTCATTTTGTCAGTGTTGTCCCATGAAAAGATATACTTAAATATCTGCAGAAATGTGAGGGGTGTACTCACTTCTGTGATACACTGTATGTTACCCTAACAGGCTAGCCTAGCTAAAAAGATTAGCTGCCAATAGTAGCATCAATAAAACATGTTTATAAGTTAAGCAACATTATTAATATAATAATAAGAATTTATTATATTAAAATTATAATAATAAGAATTTTCTATTTTTCCCACTTTTCCCCCCCAATTTTCTCCCCTAATCTAGTCCCGTCCAATTACCCTGATTATGTCAGGACGCCTCTGGCACGTACAGTCAGTACAGACTGCATTTTTCACCTGCACGAGTTGAGTTCATACACTGACGGGCACTGTGTACGGAGGGCCACACCCCCATCAGCATTATTCCTCAGCCCTGTGCGGGCACCATCAGTCAGCCGGCAGGGGCCGCAGTTGCACCAGTTATGAGGAGCTATGGTCCAACTTTTTTACCCCTATGAACAACAGCCAATCGTTGTTCATGCAGCCGCCCAGCCCAGTCGGAAAGGCAGAGCTGAAATTCGATGAAATTCGATGATACGATGTATTCGAAACCCCAACTCTGGTGTGCTAGCGTACTTTTTACCACTGCGCCACCTGAGCGACCAATTAAAAGTTAATTTACTTAGAAATGTGAAAGGAACAACCTAGCAAGCAATACTATCCCCAAAATCATGCTACCTTGTGAATGTGAAGTTAATTCACTTTTCTGTACCAAGTCAAGGTTAGAATTAGCTGAGCTGCATGTTGTGGTCTGGCAGTTTTATATGACTTTATATGAGTAAAAAGTAAGTAAAGAAATAATTTTACACAGAACAAAAGCAGAGAATGTTTCAAAAAGAATGGCACAAGGCGCCCAGGTGGCGCAGCGGGATATTCCGCTGACGCACCAGCACCGAGTTTCTGAACCTCCCGGTTCGAGGCTCGGTGTTGCCACCGGTTGGCTGGGCGCCATCTGGCGGGCATAATTGGCAGTGCCTGCAGGGTGTGGGACCGGACTATATGTGGGCGGGTGGGTCTTCATGCGCTGTGTAAGGACCCTGATTTGCAGAAGAGACGCCCGTGCAGAATGCACGGACGAGAAGAGGAGGGCTGTACACGTGTAAAGAAGGCGTGGGGCAGCGGCGTGCTCTCCTTGGATGCAGGTCTGGTGTGCCTGTTAGCAGCGGAAGACAGATTGGAAGCGCTAAAAATTGGGAGAAAAATTGGGGGAGAAAATTCGGAGAAAAATAATAATAAAAAAAAAAAAAGAATGGCACAGGTTTAATAAAACAGTATTCGCTAGCTTTGTGCTTTTTCTCCTGCTTTAGGGAAGTAGGGAGGTGTCTCACCTATAATGATTATATGAGGATATATGATTATTATTATTATTATTATTTCTTAAAACCATTATGATTTGACTTGAAAAGGTTTAAATCAACTGAGGATTTTAAGGGGTTAAATAGTGTGCCACTGCAGTTGGAGACCTACGTGTGTGTGTGTGTGTGTGTGTGTGTGTGTGTGTGCACCACTGAGCAGGAACTCCCTAGTAGAGCAGTTTAAATATGCTCATCGGTGTACCGAATGGAAAAGCTATCGGAGTGAGTTGTTTGATTAAATTGAATATCAGTACATATTCATTTCCTTCGTGCAAACTTAAAAAGTCACCAGTGATTTTACGACTTAATCTCTACAAACCCAACCCAACCAAACCAAAGATTTCTGTAGATTTCTGTGTCTGAAACAGAGCCGTTATTTCTGTTTATCTACAGCTGCATGCAGTACTAACACACCTCTCTCTCTCTCTCTCTCTCTCTCTCTCTCCATGTTTTTAGAGGAATGTGGAAATCTCCCTGTGTAAGTCCACGCCGTCTGTCAGACATCAGCCCTCAGCTTCGACAGTTAAAGTTACTGGTGGTTGAGGAAGAAATAAAGGAGGAATTCAAGTCTTCGCGCTCGATGGAGGATATAAAACACGCGTCTATAGAGGAGCGCATCCTCAGAATCACCGGCTACTACGGATACCAGCCCTGGAGCTCCACTAACACTGGTGAGCAGCACCAACAACCATCCAAAAACAAAAACTGCACCAACACCTATACATATGAACAAAATATGTGTAAGCATAAACTCATATGTTCACAAAACAAAATGATAGGGGGAGATATTTAGATATTTAGTCAAAAGAAGAGATTTAGATATTTAGTCAGTTTGTGAATTTCCCCTCTGTGGGACTAATAAAGGTGTATCTTATCTTATCTTAATATATAAAAATGTATAGATGTTGTGTTTATTCCCAGAAAACACAACAATGTCAAGTGTGAACAAAAAACTGATAAATATTTGCCTTCTCCATGTAAAACACAATATATCTTGTAAGTGGAAAAGCATGGAACCACCAACAGTAGGTTAGTGGTTGAAATCTCTTTCATTTACATTTTCAGCATTTAGCAGACGCTTTTATCCAAAGCGACTTAAACAGTGAGCGGAACACAATGAGCAATTTAGGGTTAAGGGCCTTGCTCAGGGACCCAACAGTGGCAACTTGGTGGTGGCGGGGCTTGAACCGGCAACCTTCTGTTTACTAGTCCAGTATCTTAACCACTGAGCTATCACTGGGCTTTCTTATTGTATGGCCATGGGAGATCTGGGGAAAATGTTATCGGTTTTTGGAAAAGGAGTCATTTAGAAAGTTTTTGGATAACTAATATATAATGGAATGTTGTTTGATTTCAATGCTGGTGTTAACAACACCACATGTATTTTTGTAGATCACTGCATTTTTTTTGTTATTATTATATTGTATCTAGGTGTATATGTATGTATAATGTCTGTGTGTGATGTTTTGTTAAAAAAGCAATAAAAATAATAAAAAGAATGTATAGATGTATTAAGGTGATAAGGTGTTACAGAGCCATTATATTTACATTTTTGGCATTTAGCTGATGCTTTTATCCAAAGCAACTTCCAGTGCATGACAGTAAGGGGTTAAGGGCTTTGCTCAAGGGCCCAACAGTGGCAACCTGGCAGTGGTGGGGCTTGAACCAGCGACTCTTCAATTACTAGTCCAGTTTCTAAACTGCTAGACTACAACTGCTCTAGTATTTTAGGTGTATTTTTGCTAAAATATAATAAGCCAATACCGCCCATACTCCACCCAAAGATTTAATTTTACACTCACGTTGTCATCAAATGATGAAAAGTTTGCATTATTATTTACTCACTACATAAAAGTAAACAAGATTAACTTTTTTGGCCAACACTAGGTAGCAGTGTTAAAATAGAAAGACAACAGTAGTTTGCAAGTACATAGACGGTAGGTTGTGCAAAACACATGCCTGGACTAAAATAATTTATTACACCCCTATTATTCTGAAGACCTTTTAAATTCTTTTTATGTTTGCCATATGGAAAAAATCTTCCTGTTCATGTCCCCAACTAAACAGGCAGAATTGCTGTTGCTACCTGAACTGTAATAATTAAAAAAAGAAGTTTACTAAAACTAGGGTGGATAGAGGATGTTTCACATGTTTCAAAAACACCTGAAAATTTAATGGGCACTTTACCCAAAGTGGTTTGAGATGGCAGCATCCCTGCTTCACCACTGATGTTGTTTTGAATGCTGAGACAGCCCGCAGTGAAGCCAAAACCACACTGTCAGTTATATAAATAAATATGGCAAGCGTTGAAGTTGTTTGTTTGATTTACAGCGTTGAGAAAATACCTGCTCCCTTTCCAGCATATTTTTTTTTGCTCACTGGTCACCCTGATATGTTTTAGATCATCAAACAGATCATTAAAGTAAACACAAAATTTTTTTTAAATTACATTTCCATTTATGGAAGAAAAAATGCTGAAGGTAATTGCCCCCTAGCTTTTAAATCAAGGGTGGCACAACCAGTTACTATGGCAATTATGAGTCAGTGACAGCTTAGTGGTTAGGGTACTGGACCAAAGCCAAAAAGGTCTGAGCCACTACCTTTGCCATTGTTGGGCTTCTGAGCAAGGCCCTTAAGCACTGAATCTGTCACAACTGTGACAAATTGTGTGACACTTTCGATAAAAGCTTTTACTAATTTCTAATTACTACAAAAAATTACTATTGCTAATTACTAATGACCAGCATAAAGCAGTTGATGAAAACCAGAATTCCCAACACAGACAGGGCAAGAACATGCCAACCTTCTCACAGACAGTGACCACAGGTGAGAATCGAATCCAGGTACCAGTGTTGCTCTACAGCACCCACTTTATTAACTAGGCTATAGTGCAGTCCAACATGAGACACAAATTGTCTCAAAGACTGCTACCATCATCCATGTGACGTTCACATTTATTGTTTGAATGTAAATTGTTAAAATTAGGATTTATAGATGCATGCAATGCTAATTATGTGCATAGCTTTCATTATATGATTTTATAATCATCAATGCATGCAGTAATTAGCTGCCTTATATGCAAATTAATAAGCCTGTATTGTTTAGTAAATTAGCCCTTAATTCTCTATGTTAATGTTATTTATTTTTCTGTGTAATCTAGTGTAGATGTGGAAGTAGCAAATCCCATTTTTGCTAAGTCATCAGAGCTTGGGAAAGAGTTACTCTCTTTCCCATGAAATATGTGGTGTACAGATCCTGATTTGTATGCACTCTCACGTACACTCCAGTCATCCCCACTGTGTGTGCAGTGCAGTGATGAGAAGAGGGTTTCTCTTGTATCTCAACACTATTTCTGTGGGGTGGTACAACTTGTCAAAGCAAATGTGCCTTTACTATATATTTTTTACATTATAAATGATTATAAAATGATGACAAAACGAATACCTAACCCTGCCACCAGACTTGTAGAGACAGTTTTGTGTGATTCTACAGCAGTGCTGCAATTGAAATAAATCACTTTGTAATTTTTTACGTTTTGGTACAGTGTTGTGGGTGCTTACCAAAACAGAACATTTGTATGTATTCGCATTTGGCTACACTAACAGCACTGTATACACCAACGAGGCATAACATTATGACCACTTACAGGTGAAGTGAATAACACTGACTATCTCTTCATCACAGTCCCTGTTAGTGGGTGGGATATATTAGGCAGCAAGTGAACATTTTATCCTCAAAGTTGATGTGTTAGAAGCAGAAGAAATGGACAAGCGTAAGGATTTGAGCGAGTTTGACAAGTGCCAAATTGTGATGGCTAGACCACTGGGTCAGAGCATCTCCAAAACTGCAGCTCTTGTGGGGTTTTCCTATCAAAAGTGGTCCAAGGAAGGAACAGTGGTAAACCGGCGACAGGGTCATGGGTGGCCAAAACTCATTGATGTGCGTGGGGAGCGAAGGCTGGCCTGTGTGTTCCGATCCAACAGACGAGCTACTGTAGCTCAGATTGCTAAAGAAGTTAATGCTGGTTCTGAGAGAAAGTGTCAGAATACACAGAGCATCACAGTTGCAGGGCTGTTTTGGCAGCAAAAGGAGGACCAACACAATATTGGGAAGGTGGTCATAATGTTATGCCTGATCAGTGTTTAATCACTGTGATAAAATATTTTTGTTTATTCATTTGGCAGACATTTCCCCCCTTCCAAGACATTTATCTAAGGTCCAGCTCAAACCCCCAACCTCAATCAATAATCCAGCAATTTATCCACTGAGCCATCTCTGCCTAAATTATATTACTGTTAAACAATTGCAGCATGAGTTATTTTGTGGCAGTAAAAGTACATGGTGTTAATTTTCTTTTGAAATGCTTTACATTAGATGAGTCCTGCTAGTTAACCAATGCTGCAAATGAATCAAAACTTCTGCCCATGTCATTTATGCCCTAAATCAACCACGCAATCAATCAGACTGTGTTCCAAATACTGCCCTGTACATAAGGTAGAGTTCCCCAAAAAGTCAAGAACAACAAATTAGTGTTGCTCTTTACAAATGAGTGTTGTCACGTAATAAAAGATTGAGTAAAAGTTACACATGTAAAAACAGTCCAACAAAATTAGTAAGCATTAAATTTATAAATTATATAAAGTGTTGTTTGGGACAAAACACATTGGACATATTTTCCCACACAAGTTCAGTCACTGCAGATACACATGATATCCAATAATTAGGCAGATAGTAGTGGTAAAGACGGGTCTGTGGAAGTCTAGCACAGTTTGTTGATTCTTCTGCACTGCCACAGCTCATCAACAACTATGTTGTGCGGTAAGACGGGTCAACACGTAGAAAAGTTACAAAACCATTACGTTTAAAACTTGAAAACAAACCAAAAAATTTGATGAATAGAGTCACAAATATGGAAGGTAGCTTTGTAATATTTTTTGGTGTTACAGATGATAAATTGATTAAAATTTGAATTACAATAAAGTTTTCTTTAGGTTTTATATGGTTGCTTGATCACTGCTGCTACAGATTACTGGCCAAAATTGGATCCCAGATAAAATTTTTTTACTATGTAGTAAACTCTGTGGTCATCTTTGTCTGAATCTTCTCTTTATGATGGTCCATACATTTTTGATAGGATACAGATCTGGACTGCTGGCAGGCCAGTTAAGCATACACACTTTGTGTCTATGAAGCCACCCTGTAGGGTGTGCAAAATAAGGCCTGGCATTGTCCTGCTAAAATAACCACAGACTTCCCAGGAAAATATGTCACCTTGATAGGAGTATATATCTGTCCATTATACCATTATATTACACATATATTACATATATGCAAGCTACTCATTTCATGGGCATGGCTGCACAACCCTTTTTTATACCCAATTAGGATTTCCTCACCTGGTAACAACTCCTGGTAACCTGTCCATTGTGAAATCTTTTAAAACAGTGCAACTTGAATGTTCTATTAACTTTTCACTCTTGTTTTGTCCCGTTTCAATTTTTTGAGTGTGTTTCAGGCATGAAATTAAAAATTTTTAATACAATCTATTTCAAAATATAATCATTTAAATCATTATATATAGTTTCTTTGTACGTTATTCAGTTAAATAAATGTTTAGGATAATTACCAAACCACAGATTCTTGTTTTATTGCATTTTACTAAATGTCACAATTTTTCCAGAAATGATTGCAGTCTGTTGTTATTCTTGGAGGCCGAATTCTGCATTTATATTGTCCTACTTTACCACAGACACGGCCTCATAACACAAGAGACACACCGTTTTCTCTTCCTGAAGCACAAACTTGTTTTCATTTTCATTACATTTCCTCCTTCTGCTTAATTTTCTTACTTCTCTTCTTGTACATTTTAGGATCATGTGTAAATATGTGTGACATCATCTACTGGCAGGATGTGTCACTTTGCAGGTCACAAAATCAGCCTGCATTTTGAAAGATGCAGTTTGTTTAGGATTTTACAGTGTATTTTTAAGACATTCATTCTGCCCTCACTTATAGTTTATCCCCCTTTCCCAGCTAGACAGACAGACAGACAGACAGACAGCTCCCTTCAGAATACAGTCGGTTTATTTGCTTTCCAGCTGTGTGATACACTGTGTGCATCAAAATGAAGTAAAAATACAAACAATAAAAACAATAAAGAACTTAATACAGTAAAGGCACACAGCTGTAGTCAAGTGTTACATCTGGTACAATATGAGATTTAACCAAACATAAAATAACGCTAACGAGTTAAAATTTTGTGTAAAGATACTAATTGCTATAGTAACGTAACAACAGTATTTAATTATGGTAAAGTTGTAACTAAAACGCTGTGATATACTCACTAAACATTTACTAACAACTGAGAAGTTCTATGTTCTGAGATGTTCTATTAACTTTTCACTCTTGTTTTGTCCCGTTTCAATTTTTTGAGTGTGTTTCAGGCATGAAATTAAAAATTTTAAATACAATCTATTTCAAAATATAATCATTTAAATCATTATATATAGTTTCTTTGTACGTTATTCAGTTAAATAAATGTTTAGGATAATTACCAAACTACAGATTCTTGTTTTATTGCATTTTACTAAATGTCACAATTTTTCTAGAAATGGGGTTGGTATAATAACTGTCATTTCACTGTGTTTTGCCTACAGTTGAGGAAAAAACAAGCAAAGAGAGGACAGATGTGAAGGTTGATGGCCACGCTGGCACAAACGTGAGAAAGTTGGAGGGTTTGAGTAGGCAGCAGAGTATACTTTGCTGCCTGTGTTGGACTTTTATTCACCTGCGCCAGGCCGTCTGGGGCGTTACTGTGGTTCTCTGTGCCTGTTCGTCTTGGTCAGGCTCTACTCAGCTGGCCAAGCAAACACTCAGGCAGATAAACATACCATTTACACTTACTTGGTTTTCCACCTCCTGGAACTGCATCTTTTTCCCCCTATACTATCTGGGGCACCTGTGCTGCAACAAGGACAGAAAGAGCTTTCGACAGCACTTCAGGTAAAATATATAGTCGTAAATCTCTAAAAGACTGGCTTTATTTTTTTTTTAATAAAAGTATTTTATTTCTATAGGATTATTTATAGACATTATTATCTATTGTAATAAATGTAAAGAATTTTATTCCTAATGGAGTAGATTACAGTGTAATTTGATACTTTTACTATTTTCATATGCTGTATGCCTATACTCTCACAAGAGTCATATAAAGGTGTGCATTGAACTGGCACATGTGCACAGCTCCTGCACACTTAATCTATTCTTATTATTCTATCTATCTATCTATCTATCTATCTATCTGTCTGTCTGTCTGTCTGTCTGTCTATCTATCTATCCATATATGTATGTATTTGTATATATTTATATGTATGTATATAGATAGATAGATAGATAGATAGATAGATAGATAGATAGATAGATAGATAGATAGATAGATAGATAGATAAATATAAAAAATAAAAATTATTAAAAAATTTATACACTGATGATGCTGATGTTGTGAATGTGTATATATGTGTATGAACACATAGGGAGTGTTCTCAGTTTCTGGGAGAGGAGGGGTTGTCAATGAAGACACTGCTGTCATTGGTTGCTCCATCTGGAGTGCTGTGGACTCTCACAGGCTACCTGTACCTGCAGGGCCTGCGCAGGATACCTCCAACAGATGCATCAGCTCTGTTCTGCTGCAGTCGTGCCTTCGTCTTCCTCATATCCTGGATTGTACTGCGTGACCGCTTTATGGGTATCAGGGTGAGACTGACACTAGGTCACTGACAGTTTGGATTAACCAAAAAATAAAAAAAGTGCAAAAAACATGATTTGCTCACAGGTTGTCAAATACAGCCCTGCTGGTACCTGAAAGATTTTTCTTACATTTTCACATGCAGGTTGTTGCAGCCATTTTGGCCATTGCAGGCATAGTAATGATAACTTATGCAGATGGCTTCCGTGGTCACTCTGTGATTGGCATTTCACTGGTGGTAGGATCTGCATCAACAGCAGCTATGTACAAGGTAGGCAAATAAGACTAAATTAAATTACCAAGTAGCAGCTGTGAGCTCCAAACTGGTCACTAAAATGCTGGATTGTTTTATGCTGAGACAGTAACTGTGGTGTGATTAATGAGCCTGCTTCTTTTCTCTCTGCAGGTATTGTTCAAGCTCGCTTTGAGTAGTGCCAAACTGGGTGAAGCAGCATTGTACTTGTCTGTCCTTGGAGGAGCCAATATGCTCTTTCTCAGCATTGTGCCTCTCATTCTCCTCCTCACTGGGGCAGAGGATTTTGGCTCACCTAAAGAAATACCCTGGCACAGTCTTTGTGGCATGGCTGCACTTATGCTGGGTAAGGCTGACATGCAATCATTAATAAAATTCAGTAAAAAGAAAAATCTGTGATTTGTTAATTTTCTTAATTTTTCAGTAAACGGACAAAAGCAGATATAAATGATTTCCAGTGTTTTCACTGATCAACTTGATTGCAGTTTGTAAATATAAACACATTTAGAATTTGCTGAATGGAACACTCCAAAAAGTTGGGAAAGAGGCATGTTTGGCACTGTGTTTTATCAGCTGTCCTTTTAATAAGACCTATATGTGCTGTCATCAATTAATAACCATGTTATTATTCATGCTAGTGAATAATTAGTCCAGTACTTTAAGCTAATTAACATTTAAACTCATGTATGGAGACAACTTCAAATGAGTATACTCTTTACAGCAGGGGTGTCAAACTCATTTTCACCGAGGGCCACATCAGCATTATTGTGGCCCTCAAAGGGCCGATTGTAACGTATCCTGCTGTGATTGCAGTCTGTTGTTTTTCTTGGAGGCTAAATTCTGCATTTATATTGTCCTACTTTACCACAGACACGGCCTCATAACACAAGAGACGCACCGGTTTCTCTTCCTGAAGCACAAACTTGTTTTCATTTTCATTACATTTCCTCCTTCTGCTTAATTTTCTTACTTCTCTTCTTGTACATTTTAGGATCATGTGTAAATATGTGTGACATCATCTACTGGCGGGCTGTGTCACTTTGCAGGTCACAAAATCAGCCTGCGTTTTGAAAGATGCAGTTTGTTTAGGATTTTACAGTGTATTTTAAGACATTCATTCTGCCCTCACTAATAGTTTATCCCCCTTTCCCAGCTAGACAGACAGACAGACAGACAGACAGACAGCTCCCTTCAGAATACAGTCGGTTTTATTTGCTCCCCAGCTGTGTGATACACTGTGTGCATCAAAATGAAGTAAAACTACAAACAATAAAAACAATAAAGAACTTAATACAGTAAAAGCACGCAGCTGTAGTCAAGTGTTACATCTGGTACAATATGAGATTTAACCAAACGTAAAATAACGCTAACGAGTTAGCATTTTGTTTAAAGATACTAATTGCTATAGTAACAGTAACAATTGTATTTAATTACGGTAAATTTGTAACTAAAACGCTGTGATATACTCACTAAACATTTACTAACAACTGAGAATATAAACGCCACTACTTACAGACGATGCTTTGGTATTATACTGAAAGATAATTATTTGTATTTATTTATTATTGTTTACATTACTGACTACGCTACTTCACGTTCTCTTTGCCGTAAAAGTCACATGGCTTCTTAGCGAAGGTTAAAGTTAGTTGCCATGACTACGATGTCACGGTTGTCTCTTAAAGGCGCAGGAGTCCCGTTAAATTATAATAAGTGCGTCTCTGTAACGACTCGAACCATCACAACAATCATACAGTCGTTAAACCTCTCGCGGGCCACATAAAATGACGTGGCGAGTTTGACACCCCTGGTTTAGTGGGTCTGGTTGTGCAAAGAAACCACACAACCTTAGCTGAAATTCAAGGGCTCTCTCTCTCTCTCTCTCTCTCTCTCTCTCTCTCTCTCTCTTTTGACTACAGGACATCATGTAAAAACTTGTCTGTAGGAAACATGCACTAAAATGAACATGCACTAAAAAGAGGGGCATAGAGATTTGGTTAACAAATGCTGAATTATTTCTTCAACTGATTATTTGTTTCAAAGTTGTATGTAACTGAATTAATTATGCAATTTTATGTCTTCCTGTGGTGTCCTAGTGATCAATTTCCTCATCAGTTTTGGAGTTTTGATTACTCTTCCTACACTGATTTCTTTGAGCATCGTACTCAGTGTACCTGTCAATGCAGGTGAGTTGTTTTCATATCAGGATCAAACGAATGTCTGCATAGCTAGAAAACCTTGCCTTGGTTTTTAAGGTAGAAATACATTTAAACTCATTAACCAATACACCATTGTTTTTATCATTATTTTTCTAGTAATAGACCGCTACATGTGTGCGATCCAGTTTAACAGTGTGCGGATCATTGCTGTGTCCACTATCTGCCTGGGTTTCCTGTTGCTGCTGCTGCCTGATGACTGGGATCAGTATTTTCTGCAGCTTCGCGCCATGCTGAGCAACAAAAAGAAACCACAAGAGGGCAGCATAAACAAACATACTGAAGCACTGCACATATGGTCCAGCAAGAGTGGAAACTGCAATTCTAAAACTGCTTCCATGCACTAACCTGCAATTTTATTTAGATTACAATATAAACTCTCAGTTAGAGTGATGCAACAACTTCCTCAGAGAAAGGTAAACAAAAAACGTGCTGTTATGGCTGTCCTGGGAACAGTAATTCCATCTGTAAAACACTTGTTTTTTGTTTTTCCCACATTTTACGAAGGTTGAAATAACAATTAACATACAGTAAAATACTACAACAGAATATTGAAAATTATATCATGTTCTAATTGCTGTTTTTGACAGGATATAATAACTATAATAATATAATAACCTCTTGAGCTGTGTTGCCTACATCCTACCTAGGAAGCTGCATAAGCAGAGAGGATTCTAATAAGACATCAAACTTATACAGCAGATTATGAAGACGCTCTAGTTAGACAGTGGCTACGTCATCAGCTGTCCCCTCCCACCGCCGTAAGTTTATCTTGCTAATGCCAAGTTCACACTACACAACTTTCCAAGTCGTCAGGTCGCTGTACAGTTCACACTACACAACTGGATCTCTTGTAATCGGGAGTCTTTCAAGTTGTTGTGGTTTTCACACTACACGACTGATCGGTGATATGGGGTTTCACACTACACCATCTATCACCAACTGGAATCTCAGGCAAGCTTCTCTGGTCTTCCAAACTACATTTTGTCACGAAAACAAACACGAGAAGGTTTAATGATACCACGTCCAAAAACACGCGTCAGCAAGTAGTGAGCGATCAAAGTTTGTGTGCTGATGTGCAGCGTAAAATCAAGGAATACAAATAAATGAATCTGAGTGGATTTGGCTACCTGAACAGCATGGATTGTTCTATAGTGAGTTGGAGGTTAATAAATATTTTTTGCAATGCAACGTTGGTGTTATGTTTTGTAGAGAACGATAAGGTCAGAAATACTGTAAAACTTGTGTGTGTGCAGATGTATTCTGATATAAACTATATTATGCCCCTGTCCCACCTTTTTACAACTCCTCCCCTGCGTTTACCCTCACACCGTATCTTGCGTTCTCATTGGCTGTTCGAAATAGCACTCATTGCTAGTTGGGCAACTCATATCCAGATATTTGACAAGCTAGAAATCTCTCTTTGGTCGCCAAGTGCTTGGCGAGCCGCTCGGACCGAGTTGTTGAGTAGTTCTCACATAGCGATTGAGAGCCGAGTTTCGATGGACAAGCGAACACCAAATTGCTCCTGAGCCGGCAAATCTAGCGCCGACCAGTCAGCAAGCAAAAATCAGGGCAGAAATCGTGTAGTGTGAAGTAGGCATAAGCTAACACAGTTAGCCTCAAAGTTAACCAGGCAGCTGAGATGACACAAACCACTAGCATGTCAGCTAACATCTTCTTCATTGTATCGAAAACTGTTAAATTATCACTGACAAACCCAAATTGGCAAATACATTACCCTTGTACACCTGATAAAAGCTGTGCCGCACCGAATGCTGGGTGCTAAAAAAAATACAGGTGCTAAATGATAACAGCATATCTAAGACATTAAAAACTCACTAAACAATTGGATACTGTTGCAGTTTTTAACTACAAATAATCTAAACTGTGACAGCTCTACTTACATTGTCTTTTAACCAATGTCCCCTCTGCAATAATTACCAGCCATGAAGGTAATACTGCTGATGTACTAATGAGGTGAGTTGAAAATCACAAGCACAAGACTGCGTAATGTAGCAGTATATCCAAATAATTCCTGAATAAGAGTTATTAATCCTGCATTTTTGTTCTATATTAGACAATTATGTTAAATGCAGAAATATCATGCAAAATCATGTATATATGTTTATATCACTTTTATGTGTAACTTATATGGATATGTAACTTAAATAGATAAATTAAATATAAACTACATGACAAGGTACATGGACACGTTTTTCAGTTAGTGAGTTCAGTTATTTCAGCCATCAAATGAAGCATGTAGCCATGTAATCCTCACTCATAAATACTGACAGAAGATTGATTTTGGGGGCTTTTAATTTGGCTCAGTGCACCTTTACAATGTGGGAATGTATTGTTCCAAGAATGAAGTTTGGTGAAGGGCTCTGGCTGGGCCCATTAGTTTAATTTAAAAGAAATATTAAAGTACAGCACACAGCTGTTGTTATTCACATAAAGTTTATATTCCAAATAATTTTATGGCAGCAGCTTTTCTTTGTGCACCAGGTGGGCTCTGTAAGCAGTGGTTTGTTGGCAAGTTTGGTGTGAAAGAAACGGACTAGTTTGCACAGGGCCCTGACCTCAGCACCCTTAAAAATTGAAACGATGACTGTGAGAGAGCCTTTTCACCCAACAACAGCGTCAATCTTCACTAATTGACAGACGTTCTTGCAGTTATGTTTCTTAATCTGGTGAAAAGCAATTGCATAAAGCTAATGATTTCGGGAACAAAACAATTAAATGTTATGATTTGTTGTTTACATGTTTGGCTTTTTATTTGTTTTCAAACAGTTTTAATACATTGCCATTGCCTTCTAACTAACACTCTTGTAAAACACTATATCCATAAAGTAGCTATATCTGTATAGTGGTATTTTATAGGCTTTATGTAATTTTGATAAAATAATACATCATGAATTCATCCATTTAGGCCCATATTATATATTTCATTACAGTGGCAATACATTGTTATTATATTCCTGTGGAATTGTGGCTTATTGTAAACCTTTGTAAGGCATGACAGTTTTGACTTTGACATGCTGAATAATTAAATAAAGACCTGAAGAACACTTCATGGTAGGAGAAAATTGTTCATGTATAATATAAGATTTGAACATATATGAATTGTTCTCTACATTATAAAAGTGTGCTTAGGGCCAGTGATAGCTCAGTGGTTAAGGTACTGGACTAGTAAACAGAAGGTTATGTAAATGTAAATGTAAATGCTTACGATCCATGTCAAAATAAACTCACTGGCAATTTTAATAGTAAAAAAATATTTTACATGTCCACTACTTGTCAAAGGTATGGAAGCAATACTATTTGTGTTAAAACTTTAGGTAGGGTAACAGTATTACATACATTCTTTAGAAATCAATTTTACAGTTGAGCTTAATTTTTAAATTGTCATAACATTTAGACTGTCAAACCATATAAACACTTTAAATGTATCTTTTACATGCTGGAAGCCTTGACTGTAAGCATTTAAAACTTTTTATAAAACGGATAGTTCCGGTCCTAAAATCTGATTGGCTGAGCCGCGTTCGAAGCCGTTGTAAAATCCCAGGGCAGTGATAGCTCAGTGGTTAAGGTACAGGACTAGTAATCAAAAGGTTGCCGGTTCAAGCCTCACCACCACTGGGTTGCCACTGTTAGGCCCCTGAGCAAGGCCCTTAACCCTCAATTGCTCAAAATTGTGTTCAGTCATAATTGTAAGTCGCTCTGACTGAGAATGCTTTATTGTAAGTTTATACCCAATAAATACATTTATGAATTAAACATTGTTGTATTTATTATATTTTATGTTGACCGCCGTTTTATAAAAGCAATAAAATATTCCTACAGGGCAGTAAGAGAAATAAATTAAATCTCTTACTGCCCTGTATGAATATTTTATTGTAAGGCCAGAAATTATTACTTTAGTTTCAGTACATAATAACTATTGCACAGAAATCAAACTTTGTGCAGTGTTATGAATCAACACTTGTGCTTATTAGATTTTTGGTTGTAAAAGTTGTAAAACTTGATGAATGGTTCACAACGACATTCAATTAATATTATCATAACACAATCTTAAAAAATTAGAGAATTTCATGGGGCACTTGCATTTAATTCTGGAAAAGATTTAATGTGTATTAATTGAGCTACATTTCAGTTCAAGGCAAATGAATGCTGGGAAAAGTCCATTCCTGAGTGGGCATTAAATAATTTAATAAAAGTTTGTATTTGTCAATGTGCCTTCTTAAATACATGTAAGATTACTTAATACATGCTTGTAATAGTGTCCAGTGTAGGTACTGTTCATAAAGGCTCATCAGCATGCTCCGTGTAAGCAAATAAATACTTATCACCTTCAAAAACAGATTGCATTTTTAATAACAAAATGGTTTGACCCAATATTTACAGCAATACTGTACAGCTTACTAATTCTTTATAAAATGCAATTTAAATTTAAAACTATGTGCCAAAATCTAACACTGACTAACCTCCGACATGTGGGCAGCAGCCGAATGCATTTTGTCATCTACACTTTGACGAGTGATCAGCACTGTGTACGGAGAGACACACCCTGACAGCACTCTTTTCCTGTCTCTGTGCAGGCACCATCAATCAGCCAGCAGAGGTTGTAGTTGCATTTGTTATGAGAGAGTCCCTACCTGGCTTTTGTTAATATCCCACCCCTATTTAAACAACAGGCCAATCGTTGTTCATGTGGCTCCTCAGCCCAGCCGGCAGGCAGAGCTGAGACTCGATACGATGTATTCGAGATCCCAGCTCTGGTTCCAGCGTGTGTTTTTACTGCTGCGCCACCTGAGCGGCCAAGATTGTGTGTTTTTGATGTAGTGTGACTCTTGCAGTCTAACATTTTATGATTTACGTATTATACATTCAAAAGATCGTATTATCAAAATATACTTGCATATAAATTAAACAGCTAAGGGCAGGGCAAGTCCCAACAGTGGAAAGTTGGTGCAAGTGAGATTTGAGCTCACAATCTTCTGATTAGTATTCCAGGGTCTAAGATAATGAATAATCACTTCTTGGCTGTCTAAATGTACATGGCTGCACAGAAGATTATTTAATGAAAAATAGGTAAATCTAGATGTGGTTCCAAGAATGAAGATTTTATATAAATTAAATATAAACTACATGACAAGGTACATGGACACGTTTTTCAGTTAGTGAGTTCAGTTATTTCAGCCATCAAATGAAGCATGTAGCCATGTAATCCTCACTCATAAATACTGACAGAAGATTGATTTTGGGGGCTTTTAATTTGGCTCAGTGCACCTTTACAATGTGGGAATGTATTGTTCCAAGAATGAAGTTTGGTGAAGGGCTCTGGCTGGACCCATTAGTTTAATGTTAAAGAACTGTTAAAGTACAGCACACAGCTGTTGTTATTCACTTAAAGTTAATATTCCAAATAATTTTATGGCAGCAGCTTTTCTTTGTGCACCAGGTGGGCTGTATAAGCAGTGGTTTGTTGGCAAGTTTGGTGTGAAAGAAACTGACTAGTTTGCACAGGGCCCTGGCCACAGCACCATTAAAAAATGTAGATGTAATTAATTGTTAATTTTGTTTAGTTTGTTGCTTCCATAACATAGACCTGTAGTGTACACGTCACAAGAATAACATAGACAGTACATTGATATTTTAAACAAATGTGCCTTACAAAACTTTTTGACAGTAATTTAAACATACATCATGGAGCAATGTAATAAAAGAACACACTATTGTATAGAAAGACAGTCAGAAATGTAACCTTGTGCCCCTTATATTTTGTTAAAAACAGTGTATTTGCAGATACTTACTTTTATAATGATTGTATGCATACTTAAGTAAAATACATAAGGCCATACCACATCTCAGGGCTCATTTTATTGTCCCAGTCCTGTTCCAGATGAGTACAAAATATTGTACTCTGCTATGCAGAAGAATGATTATTTGTTCTAAAGTATTAAAGACACAAAATATAGTTCAGTGCACTTTCCCTGTAGGGAGAACCCTACAAGTAGCCTTCATTGAAATGTATCACTTTATCTTTCCTCCTGAGATTGTTTTGAATCAGCATTTTAAGGTTGTTGTAAGAAATAACAAAGACATAAAACATATTCCAGTTGTAGAGGTGTATTGTTTGTGCTTCTGTATTTCTTCAATTTACTAGATTCACAAATCCGTTATTTGAGCTGATTTCTTCTTTGAATGAGGTAAAAATTTTAAACTGTTTATTGATTTAGAGTAAAAAAAACTCAGAAGTGGTTGTCAGTCCCATGGTTTTTGTTCTTGGAAGACTGTGCTTTTATGGTAACGAAATAAATTGCCAATCCCTTTTCACAGCTAAATAATTGCTTTCTGGGCCTGGCCAGATGATCGACGAATGGATACGTAGGCAAGTAAAAACAGGACAAAAATCAGGAGAGAGAGGAAGAACATAAGCGTGACATAGCCATCGTAAGGCAGAAGTGGAGTGTCTGGAGCTTCTGCAGGAATCATGTTTGTCAGATTCAGCATATAACCCAGAGTCCAGCCAGCATCACTGTCCCCGATCTGCACAGGCACAGACAGATATCACACAGGTAAGTCACACACTGTCAGTCAAAAACAGCTGTTCAGCATTATAGTATTTAAACAGAATTGTTCGACAATTAAGAAGTGTGCAGACCTTCTTGATAAACTGAATGTCTTTCCAGTTATCAGATGTAAAGTTGTATCCATCTTCAAGCAAGGACAGGATGTAGGTAGCTGAGAAACAGTACTCTGAAAGATACTTCTCCTTTACTTGAAAATGCCGTTGCTTTATCTGTAACAGTAGACAAGCGTAACTTAAGATTCTATTTAATTAAATGTATTTTGGAGTTAAAAGGCATTAGGATCAGTCTTTGAATAACATTGCAGATGGTATCTAACAGTTTTATATTCCACATAAAATAAAAAAAGATACAAATTATAAATACATCTACAAGGTGGACCAACTAGGTAGGAGTGTCTAATAGAGTGGACAGTGAGTGGACACAGTATTTAAAAACTCCAGCAGTGCTGCTGTGTCCACTCATACCAGCACAACACACACTAACACACCACCACCATGTCATTGTCACTGCAGTGCTGAGAATGATCCACCACCAAATAATACCTGCTCTGTGGTGGTCCTGGGAGAGTCCTGACCATTGAAGAACATCATGAAAGGGGGGTAACAAAGCATGCAGAGTAACAGATGGACTACAGTCAGTAATTGTAGAACTACAAAATGTTTCTATATGGTAAGTGAAGCCGATAAAATGGACAGTGAGTGTAGAAACCTGTAGGTGGTTTTAATTATGGCTGATCAGTGTATATGTGTGTGTCCAAAGCTTTTTTTTTTCCAGAATAATGATCACACAAATATAATTCAAACTGGTCAAAATGTTCTAATAATGAAAACATTTAAGGAAAATTATATGATACAGTTTAACTTTAGATTTAGATTTAGATTAGTTTTAGATTCAAATTTAAACCAAACAATCTTACAGTTTGCCAGGGGGTGGCGCAGTAATTTGCCAGTTGTTTTTTAGCCTCTGGTAAGCTGTAACTGGTCAGATTCAGAAAGTCCATCACAAAGAAGAAAGCAGAAAATGCCTAAAAAACAAAAAGATTTCAGGTTAATTGCATTTTAATATGTATTTAATATACAGATATGCTGTTGTTATAGTACTGTACATACCCCAAATCTGCCCTCCACAGGGGGCTGGAAGACACCGTTAAAAGAGCAGCTTGAAGTAGAACAGTGTGTGCGGTTAAAGACCTTTTTGACTGCTGCATGACATTTATTTCCATCCCCAATGCCGTTATGGATAAAACTTGTCAGAGAAAATGTATTCTGTCCTAGACAAGGGCTGTTAAAGGTACTTTGAATGCTTTTGGTCACATTGTATCCTGGGTTGAAACAAGGGTCCTCGAGAATAATAGGATCTGTCTTAGAAAAGAACAGATAAAAGCAGGAATATAAGATCCACTGGTCTTGTTGTAGATAAAAGTAAATGCTAATCTTATTTTTAATGATCTTACCTTTATACGACTTGCTTGTATTTCATTAGCTAAAGTCAACTTTAGCGCCTGATCCTTTCCATAGCAGAGAAAACTGTGTGTGTAGAGATGGTAATCATTTCCGTAAAGCCGGAAATCAATCGAGTTTTCTGGAGACTCCATCTCCTGCTTCGAAACAAATGTGATCTGAGTGGAGGCTCCACCTAGGTCAAGAGCTCCAAGTGTCCCTGAGGCCTGCACACAAACTTTATTTTACACATAATACAATAAACCATGTGCTGTGTGGTATTAATAAATGACATTATCCTACAGCAACTAATTAAATCACTGTGTATACTCTAAGACTCTAAACTGAAACACATGCTTACTTTTTAATGCTAACTCCGTTTCTAATTATATAGTTTGAGAGACTTTTGAAGTATTTCCAACAAAACTAAAACAGTGATGTTTAATTTCTCTAACTTTGAGTAGTTTCATATGGTGAATAATTAGTGAAAGGCAATTGTAAGTTGGTGTTGCTTTTACTAAATGTCATAAATGAAAATTACCTTACAGCTAAATGCATTCCAAAATCAAGTCCATACTTTGCATGTATAAGTTGCTTTGGATAAAAGTGTCTACTAAATGTGGTAAAAGTAAATATACACCAGATTCAATAAAAGCTGCATCAAACACTGGACATTTAAACAAATATAGCAGAACTAACTTATATAATATCAAAATTACTTGTTATTCACAACATCAAACTTGTACTAGTCAGCCTGCTAATGTATGATGGCAGAAGACATGGGGCAACTCGTATACATCATGTACCATAAACATAAACACAAAACTCCCATAAAAATCAAAAGATTAAGTTTACCTTTCTAAAATTATCGCTCAGGTAGTTGACAGTGATCCAGCCAAAAGCTCCTTCCTCCTGACCACTGATAATACGTGCTCCCTGATAGGAAAATGGGTATGTCTGCAGGAACTGTTCTACAGACTCCAAAACTTTCTGTGAGGCATTATCATTTTCCATCCTTAACAAATAGTAGTATAATATTGTAATTATTTGTTACAGTTAAGTCCTTTAAAAATATTTAAAATTGCATTTAAAATTAAACAATTTCTATATGAGTAACTGCCCAGTTGGATACAAATTACAGAACAGACATCAGTCTTTCAAATTCTAAGAACCAAAATGAACTGGACACATGAACATCAAAAAATGTTTAGTAGTTATCTACAGCTTGATTGGGCTGTGAGCCAGAAAATGGGTCAACTAAGAAAAATAATAATGATTAAATGAATTTTAAAAGGCACACAAATATGAAATGAACTTGTACATGAACTTGTAAAGCACAGTGGGACCAGATTGCCACCAATTTCATTAATTAAGTGTGTTCTGTTTTGTGTTTCGTTTTGATTCACTGTTTGTGTTGCCTGGGTTGCAGTAAAAATCACAGACAAATTGTGGGTCACTTGGGACACAGGGAAAAAAAACGCTGCACTAGACGCTGGGCAGAAACTTTCAGTTCCTTCTTATGCGACTTTTTGTGCCTATCAGGCTTTCCTTAACTCGGCAAGATATGTGCTGAGGTCAAGTAATTCACTTATCTATTTATAAATCTCCATAGTTGTTTTCTCAGCATGTTTGTGGTGAGACTACGATTAAATCACATCTACTGAACGTGGAGAAACTTAATTAAATCTGAGAGAATAAAATGTCTGAGTACACTTCAGAATTCATTTGGTTGTTGCAATGCTCAGGGAAGGTCATGTGAGCCAGTTCCAGTGGCTAGACATGCACATGATTTACTCAATAAAAATATCAACACCCTAAAATTAAAGCTGACATTCAACAATGTAAATTAAGTCAAGATTAATTTGATAAAAGTGAGCATGAGTGCAGAACAAAAACATTAATTGTGCCAGTAGTAATGTAGTACTGCAATGGTGTGTCATTAATATGCTCTGTGATCAAAAGTATTTGGACACCTGACCGTGAGCTTGTTGGATGTCACATTTAAAACAAATGGTATTAAAATGGAGTGACCTCTATGTGATCTTTTCAGATATAGCAAGAGAAGACTTCTCATAAGGTTCATAAGTATGTCTGTGCAAAATTGTACTAATTGAGCCAAAATAGTATTTGTATGGCTGGACGCTGATACTGGTCAAGAAGTCTTCTGTTAATGTTCCAGTTAATTCCAAAGCTGTTCAGTGGAGCTTAAGCCAGGGCTCTGTGCAGGCCACTGGGCAGACTGGTTTCTTTAAACCAAACTTTTTTTTATGTCTTCAAAAACCTTGCTTTGTACACAGGGGCACAGTCATGGTTAAACAGGAAGTTCCATAAACTGTTGCTGCAAAGTTAGAAGCATATAATAACCTTTTTAAAATTAGAAGGGGTGTCCCAGTACTCTTGTCTGTAAAGTGCTTATTATAATGGACTTTGTAATAACTTACAAAGTAATAAGTAATGACTTATCTGACAAAAGTAATAAACCTAAATAATTTATCATCTTTTAGTAGCATACTCATAAATCATGTGGTCATCACAAAATAATCTGATGAGATGAAAAAAGTTATTTACTTGAGCAGCCTCATGCCTGCAGTGGCTCCCAGGTACACCGGCGTTTCTTGGTGTCTGTGTTTAGGAATTTTTTCTCTGGCTTCATCCATACAGTCCTTAAGGGAATCACCTGCCTGTGTTGGATTGCCGGAGTAACTGGAAATTCCTTTGCCTTTCATAAAACAAAAAACATGTGCAAAAAGCATTACTCAGGAAACTGACAAATTGTTTAATAAACAGCTGCAGCCATAAAGTTTTAACTGAAACATGCTGTAGCACTACAACATTCTTTTTTTCAAATCATGGCCTGTATAAAGCAGGTATAATTTTATTCATGTGATTAGATCTGTAGTTAAAGTCCTGCATAACTTAAAAAACATGATTCTTCAGCCTTGGGATTCCTTCGAGAGCTCCGGTTTCCACTCACAGTCAAGTTAATTGGAGATACAAAATTGCCTTATGTGTGTGTGTGTATGTGTGTTTGCTCTATGATGTACTGGTGACCTGTCTATTGTGTTTCCCACCTTTTGCCCAATGAATTGGACCCACCATGACCCTGAATAGGATAAAGCAATGACTGAATGAATTTACTGAGCATGTCCAATATTAATATTACTAAGGGATGTCAGCAATTGTCCAGGTTCTTTACTTGTTTTTAGTTAGTCTGAAATGTCCTACAAGTTTATCTTAGTACTATCTGTACTTTGTAAAGCAAAGTGACATGCCTGAAAGTCTGTAAACTTAATCCATGCAAAATGTTAAGCCTAATAATAAATATAGTAGATTTTTTTTTTTTCAAATAAAAACTTAACATTGCAAACCAAGTATTTTATTTACCTTTCACATTACAGGCATGTGTTTGCTTAACCATGCCAGTGTTGTTTTCTTTCTCTGCTGGCCACTCATAGATATAAACAGATGTGTGAGATGACCCTGCATCAAGAACGATTCCATACTGCAAAGCAAAATAATATGATTACAAAAAGTAGAGGAAAAGCAGGTAAAACTGTGTAGAGCAAGGTTTCTCAAAAACAGTTTTAAAGGCTTATACCCACCACAAAAACCCACAACTACTGGACAGTGGGCCTTTAATACTACAGCTAAGAAAACCTGGTGTTAACATGTTAATGCAATAAAACTCTCTAATACTTAATCTGTCAGACTGTCATACTGACACTTCTGGATTCTATTATTTTTATGTTAGCTTCCTGTGCACATTTAGACAGTATGTATAAAGTCAATGTAAATGGTAACAGTCAGTAACATTATGTGGTTGTAATTTAGCATGGATACCTGTAGGGGTTCTGCTACAAATGGTCACGGTCTATTTACTGGCACAAGAGGAATTGCTTGCCCTATTATTGGGAAATTATAGGTGTTACTGTGCATTAATCTGTTTATGAAAGCAAAGCCGTACATGGACAGGACTCCAGAGAGTCTGGTTGGCCTTACTTTTTTTGGATAGAGAGAACCACATTTCTGTTTACACTGGCCAGTCTGTGAGTGTATGTGCATTGCTTAAAAAAAAACTTTGCCTCACTTTTGTCCAAATATATTATAGCAGTGTTAGATGCCATTTTTAAATATGAGTATTTTTCCTACATTTCCTACATTAACAATGCATTATAGATTGATTCATTTTAATGACATGTTCATGAGTATTTGAAGATCTGTGAACTTATAACATGCAAAGTGTTAAAGTTAATAATAAAGATAGTACTTTTTTAAAAATAAAAACATACTTTTTTACACTGGCCATTATCTGGCATCTGTTTGTGTCTATGTATTGCTCAGAAATGTTTTTAGACAATGCTGCTTATTTCGAAATGAAGGGAATTAAATTTATTCTACTCTATTTGATCTCTAGACTTTGCCTGACTAGTCTGCTACCTGGTTTCAGAAGAAGTGCTTTTTGTGTTATGAAGAAAACATCCTGACCAAACGTTTTAGTAATTACATTCCTATAAATAATGAAAAAACAACAACATGCATCTGTTACTTCATTGTAACACGCTAGCCTACTTCCCTTTTCTTGTTGTCTTCCATACCTTGTACTTCTGAAGCAGAGGTTTGTGCTGTACTACTGCAACAGCCACCATTACGATGATTCCCACCGCAATAATGACAGTGATGAAGATGACGAGTGGTCTGTGCCATGGGTTCTTGACTTTCATTTCTATTAGAAACAGAGAGGAAAAAATGGATTACATGTTATTTCTCATGTATAACAAACGCTTATGCTACACGACCAAAAGCAAGGTGACACCATGCTTGGGCTGCCCTGGTATAATAGTGCAAATTGAAATGTCTAAGAGCAACAACAGCTCAGCAGTAAATCAGTAGGTCACACAGTCGTACAGAGTGGTACTGCCGAATTCTTAACAGTTTAGCACATAACTTTGATTGTGTCTTGTGTAGTTTGGACTACTGTCTGCCTCTCACTAGCTCGTCAGCATACAAACTGTTAGCTAGATGCTTGACAGGTAGGGTTTCCTTTACATAAGCTTAAGATTTCTGACATCAACCCTATCCAGCTTTTAGATTAATTAAATGTAAGATGTGCGAGAAACCTTTTTACCAAACATCAGTGCCTGACTTCACTAATGCTCTTTAGGCTGAATGGAAGTGAATCCCTGCAGTCATTTTTAAACCTAGTAAAAAGCCTTCACAGTGGAGTAGGGCTGTTAAAGTGCTAAAATATTTTTATTTTTTAACTACAGCTTTATCCTGTTCCAGGTCACAGCGGCTCCTGTTACAACAGGATACACTAGGACTTTTGCCCTCCCCACAGTTAGACATAGCGAATAATGTGTGTGTAGAGGTCCAGGCGGCTAGAGTAATTGACCACTGTGCCACCCAAACGCTAAAAGGTGGTCAACTCCATATTAATGCCAACGTATGAGATGTTTAACACCCAAGGATGTGGTGTTTGATTGTGCACATACTATTGGCCTTGTGATGTATTCAGTGATAGTGACTTCATAAAAAAAAGTCACTATTAAAATTTTATTAAATTGTTATTATTCTATCAAAGTAATTACAAAATAGAAGTGGAAAACAAAAACACCAAAAATGTCTCCTCAGCTTTGCGAAAAATCACACTGTTTACAAGTCTTCTCTTTTTCAGCATCTGCTAATCTCCACTGTTTAGACAAGAGGTTGGAGTGTTCTGCTCTGGTTTTAATCTAAGCCTTTGATTTATCCCAGCTGGACCATGAAAGGATCAAACTAAGAAAATAACTTTATTCAGAAGATCTGTTGGAAACATGTACGTTGGTAATAAATATAGAAATAAAAAATAGTAACCCACTTTAAAAGCAGGATGTTTCTAATATAAAGTTGTTCAAGCAAAGCTTGTTTGATGCTGTGTGATGAGACTGTTTGATCTTTACATCTGTGTGGTTAACATTTACTTTAAAGAGTTTCAGATTCCTAAACTAGTGTTGCTACCATGGTAACAACCAGGCATGTTGTCATTAACAGAACACCCAACACTGTTAGGATCACAGGGGAACAGTGCTAGTTTATTACCAAAATTATGTGGACACCCAGCATGAGCTTGATAGACATTCCATTTCAAAACCATAGGCATTAAAATTAAGTTTGCTGCTCCACTCATCTGGGGACTTTCCACAAGACTTAAAAGTATCTGTGGGAATTTGTGCCTTTTTAGTTAAAACAGCTTAGTGGTGTTAAAATCAGGATTCTGTACAGACCACTGTTCCTTTTCAAATCATAATTTTAAGGGCTTTGCTTTGTACACAGGGGCAGTGCATGCTAAAACATGAAAGGGCCTTCTCCAAACTGTTTACACAATGTTGGAAAAATATAATTAATTTTACATACATATGTTTTACACCTGTTAGCAATGGGTCTGGCTAGAACCCTTAAATTCAGTAATTAAGTACCGTGTCCACACATGTTTGGCCAAATAGTGTATATTTTGCATAAGGATACTGATTAAAAAACACAAATCTAGCCGCTCAGGTGGCGCAGCGGTAAAATACGCTAGCACACCAGAGCTGGGATTTCGAATACATCGTATCAAATCTCAGCTCTGCCATCCGGCTGGGCTGGGCGGCTATATGAACAACGTTTGGAGTAGAGGGATAATGCTGATCAGGGTGTAGCTCTCCGTGCGCAGGGTTGTTTCGCATATGAACTTGAAAAAAAAAAAAACCACAAATCTAAAATAAAACTCAAATTTATAAAAGTATTTTGTCATTTTAATCATTCTTAGAAAAAGGATGATTGCAAAACTCCTTACATTGCCTAAGACTGCCTTGCCATGTGTATGTGTAACCTTTCGGCTTCAGCAGTATATTCTTTTATCAATGAAATGTCTACTTTTATTATATTACACATATATACCCTGAAATGACACATGGTTTTAAATTTGCATGGCAAGACAACAAAAATAATCCCACTAGGGTGTTTATCATTTACTACATCAGGCATCTCCACTACCCTTATCTCACTGTCAGTTTATGGTAAGTTTACATATTGTGTGACTACAGCTTTTTTTTTAGAATGGCACAAATAAATTAAGTGAAGACTTAACATGCAAACCATATCTGTGCTCTCCTCAAACAAACACGCACTGTCACACGCACAGGTCTGCAACTAACACGCGAAAAAACTACTTTAACAATTCAAGGTTTTGCAACACCCTTGTTATAAAACGGATAGTTCCGGTCCTAAAATCTGATTGGCTGAGCCGCGTTTGAAGCCGTTGTAAAACTAAGCAATAGAAAACGAGAGGGAGTGTGTTATCGCGAATATCACGGCTGTGATTTGGTCGCAGGCACGAACCGAAGGTGAGTGCCGTAGATCATCACAGCCGTGATGTTATTCGCGATAACACACGACCTTGAGTGTTCTATTGCTTTTATACAACAGTTTTTACAAAATAAAGAAAGAAAATAAATCAAAGAAGCCCTGAATTTCATATTAAATATGCTTTAATATTGACAATACCTTCCGCCAAAAAGTAGTTCCACAACGAATATAAAGTTTAACACTACAAAGCAGACATCCCAAGTTGCAAAAACTCATTTCAGGGAGGTAAGAACAACAAGAAGAAGAAAGCAAGAACCTCCGAAGGGAAAAAAAGAAATAAAAAAACCTCTCGCACACACCAAAGGCTATGGATGAAAACAGAACTACTAGGAGCTGCTAACTGGCTTAACTAACTGTTCGCGTTACAAACACATTAATGTTCCCTAAATAGTGCACTAGATTGTGTATCAGATCATGGATATATGTTCCCTACATAGTGCACTAGATAGTGAATTAGACAATTGGTTATGTTCCCTACACAGTGCGCTAGATTGTATATCAGATAACGGATTTAAAACGCAATCGGGAAAAAAAAGGCTGTGTTGCCTGCGTGCGCGTTTGTGTGCATGAAGCTTGTCGTTAATAGCAATGCGTCAGCGGAGTAATACCATTGTGGTGTGAAAAGACCGTGCTGTTATCAGCACGTTTAGAACGCTTCTCAAACAATCAGATTGTAAGGTCGGAACTACCTGTTGTATAATCCCCGATAAACGCACACCTATGACCACCTCACATCATTCCATATTAATACGCCACTGAAAAGAAAAAGTGAATGTTATGTTCGCCCTCATGTTGCCTAGCAACACTGTTAACGAACTACCTGGGGTCGCAGAAGAATGCTTTTTGTAAGTGTTTTTGTAAATAAAAACATTTATAAATTGAACATTGTTGTATTTTATTATATTTTATGTTGACCTCCGTTTTATAAAAGCAATAAGCCACTCGAGACCGTGCGCTATGATTTTATCAGGGGGAAAGACGTTTCCGCTTCGCGTCGTGCCAAAACAACCTTCCCCGTGATAAAATCGCAGTAACGCACGGTCTCGAGTGGCTTATTGCTTTATTTTACCATACAGGATGTGTGACTGCTGTTATAAATTTTAAAAGTGGATATATACTGTATGTCATCAACACTTAATGCTGTCAGTCTACCTGCATTTTCAATGAACACATAGGCAAGTTATTGGTAATTTCTTAAAAAAAACTTAATTATGTCACTTGTAAATTTGTAATGTAAATGCCAGTCAGAAATTATTAAACCCTAAGTCATGTAGTTGTTTACATTTAACATGTTGATATATTTTGCAAGCTCGTCTTTTTTAATAGATCCCTTGCTGCAGTATCTATTACAGGGAGTCACAGTTATGTATATTTAGATATGTATGTATATAAATGTATGTAGCTTCATTCTGGTCTGTTAATTTAAAGTATCCAATCCTCTCACTGTTTGCTCCATATTCAGTAATATTTTTTTTTAATATTCCTCTTTCCTAAAAAGAAAAACTAGTAAAAACTAGTATAGAGTTTGAAAGGTATTCTGGAATTCCAATTCAAAATCCCCACACTGGCACAATTACTGTCATCTATAAAAAAGATTTAGATGTAAATTCACTCAGTGTAAACTATGAAAGGTGCTGGGGCCTGTAGTAATAAAAACACAGCACTCTTATCACTGCCTCCCTACCTTTCCTCTAGGCAGTGCTCACTTCTTTAACTGTTTTTCTTACCAAACCACACCCTTCATTTGTTCAGGAATTTCTCCTTTATGATATTTTTGTGTTTAGCACCAAGTTACATCAAGTTTCTTTTTAACAACATACTGCAATGATTCGGGAACTGAGGACACCAGTTATAGTTGTAAAAAGTGGTTTTCACTGTTCTTGTTTGATATTATACTTCAAATGCTCAACAGTCTGGATTTTTCATTTTTGTACATTGCGCTTCTTAGGAAGACACATTTTTGGGAGACCGGTCTGGACTGCATTCAGGCCAGTGTAGCACATTTATCCTATTACTAAGAAGCAACACTATTGTAATGCATGCAGAATGTGGCTTGGCATTGCTAAACAAACAGGGACATCACTGAAAAAGAAGTCTTCTAGATGGCAGCATATGTGCTTCATGCAGATGTACCCCTCAACATTAATGTTGCCTTCACAGATGTACAGGTTACTCATGCCATTGGCATGAACACTTTCCAATACCAAGACGAACAGCTTTTGAACTTATTTTGAATTTGGACCTTTTCGTAGCAATCCAGATGGTCATTTTTCCAAGCATCTTTATGCCCATGTGGTTTTATGCATTACAGATTCATGTAAATCTTTTATGCAGTGCAATCCGAAGGTCACAATTTTGTAATATTGGGTTTTGGTCTGGATTTTCTAAACCTTTTAATAGTTGTATGTACTGTAATTAGTGAAATCTCTAAATTTCTTGCAATCATGCATTGAGAAAACATTTTCAAGTGTTGGACCCTTTGCTTATTGTAAAATGGCGAACCTCAAATGCTTGCCTGTAAGGGACTAAGCTTTTGATTAATGCTCCCTTTATACCCACTCATGATAGCTATGGAATCTGTTGCAGGCATCAACAGTACAGAAAATAGTACAGAAATCAATAAAGTTGATCATGAAGAACATTAAATATCTGTTCCTTGCACTTATAAGTTTTAATGTCATGCTAACATGTAGTATTTAAAACAGCATTTTGTAGGTAAGTTACATTTTTATATCAAGGATAAACAGAGAAAATATTCTCACTATTGTGAAGATTAAAGTACACATCAGTTGTCTTTTTTAAATTATTTTTTAAATCCCACTTGAAATTTAAAGAAACATATCTACAAATATTTTAAACTGACTGATGAAAAAAGTTCAATCAATTTATACTGCTTTTTAGCCCAGAAACAGTACTTGTTTGTTTTCTGGCTGTGTCTATACTACATGAACATAGTGCAGCATTTAAGAGTATTGAGCTTGGTGTTATTTTGGACATGTGTGAGAATCTTTGCATAGACATGCTTATCTGGTTTAGATCTTTCCAGACCATCAAGTGTATAGGAAAGTCTGTTTAATCTAATTTTGACCTAAGTGAAATATTACTATCTCAGATTCCTTGCTGACCGCTTTGTACATGTTACCTTTGGGAGATGATACTGGGAACCAGTGAATTATACTAAATTGCTTTAATGATGATCCTCAGCTACTGATCTACCAAATTAAATGGTCTCTCTTAGATCTCTAGGTTAGAAAGTCATATAAAAGTCATTAATTTTTAGTACCTAGCCCATAGGTGTTCTTTGACTTGTGTCAGTCTATACTTATTAGTTATTTGAGACACCCCTGCTGCAACCCATCTCAAAATTATTTGTAAAGTTCTAGAAATTGTTGCATTTGTCCATTGTCTAATAGAGGGTTTTAAATGTTTTATCAAAACAGCATATGTGAGAAAAAAGAACGTGACAGACTATGTGACAGCCTACTAACCACAACACTCAGATCCGTTGCTAATCAGTATTATTTTAGGAACTCTGTGGCTTCAGTTGCAGTGCTGTGAAAAATGATTTGCCCACATTCACCCAATTTCTTTTATTTTTGCTAATTTGTCAATTTATTGAAGATAAAGATTTATTCAAAACCTATATCTCCCATGTAAGAAAGTAATCACCCTCATAAACGTATAATTGCTTGTGCCAGCCTTGGCAGTAACAACTGCAATAAAACTTGCAACAGCTTGTGATGGGTATTTTACATTGCTGTGGAAGAATTCTGGCCCACTCTTCTTTGCAGAATTGTTTTCATTTGGCTAAATTGGAGGGTTTTTAAGCATGAACTGCCCATTTCAAGTTTTGCCACTACAAAAGGTTGTAGATAACTTTCTGGTTTGCATCAAACTGTCATATAACTGTCAATATTGCAGCAGCAATTCTTAGCAAAGCACAGCAGTTGGGGTTTGGGTTTTCCATTACAGTCATTATTGTAATAATTCGTTTTATCAGTGGGTTTGCAGGAATCCTATTTTTGTATTTGTGAATGTAGACTTAGCAGTGTGTGTTCTGTATACATACTTCCTTATGTATCATGCCCAAACCTTTCTGCAAAGTAGTGCTAATGATCTCAGCACTTTGTTATGCACTATAGCTAAGAACCTTGTTGTCAGGCCTGAGGGTGACTTGAGGAGGACAGTGATTTTTAGGGAGACTAGTTGTTTTACGTTGAATTCATGCAACAAATACAGATTAGAAAGTTACACGTTGCCTGCCAATGTTATCTAATTGTTGTTTGCATATGAATATAGACTGTAAATTTTTTGCATCATCGTAGGTGATTTACAAGCATCTGTCTCTACTAGACAAATGAAATGTGTACTAAGACAAGCACAAAGCACTTTGGATATGTCTCACTAAATAAAAGTAAGTTAAATGCTATAAATGTAAACTGATACGGCAGGCAAACAAATATGCATGCAATGAAGAATGCATAGACGTTTCTATACAACTTAATAATAAACAAAATTGCAATAAAAGCTGTATAACTGGAAACAGTGGTCCATTTTGCAACCTGGGCAAACGTATGACATTTTCATTCTTTCATTATAAAGATCTTAATAAATTTCTTTTAATGTTTGTACATTTTAGATAGAAGATAGAATGCCTTTATTTGTCATATATACATATACAGACGTACAGTACAACGAAATTCTTTCTTAGCCACAGCTTGTTTGGAAGCGGGGGTCAGAGCGCAGGGTCAGCCATCGTATGGTTCTGAAACATCTCAATGGCCCAACAGTGGCAGAGCTGGAATTCGAACTCTGAACCTTTTAGCTGATAGCCCAAATCTCTACCCACTCGGCTACCACTGTCCAAACAAGGCTACCACTGTCCAAATATAACCATCCAACTGCACCCCAAAATGCTTTCTTTTTCACACGTAAACTTCATAATATTATTCTAGACAAGTATCACATAATCAAGAGTTTTTGTAAAAAAAAGTTACATTCCCTGAAAACTGTGTGCTTTCACTTCTCTATTTCAGACCCCAGGGTCAGATCAAACACATATTTTCTAAGTTTCCTGCATTGTTAGCCCTTAACATGAAGTTCATCCAGGAAATGCAAGTTGTTACTACAGTAACAGGAAAAACAAATAAGCTTACACTTTTTAAACAGCCTTTCTGCTTACATAAATGAAATACATTATGAATCTTTTATGTTAGAAATCTATGATAGTTTTTCTGCTATATACTGTTAATACACTTGACATCGCTCTGTAGCTGTAATAGAATGTGTTATGGCTAGACTGTGCAAGAGAAGACAAAAGAAACTCACCCTCTCTGGCTTAAAATCATCGGTCTGCTGTCTCCTATATAGTTTTCTTTTTGTTACCCATTCACAGCACTTTAACAAAGTCTTAAAGTTGAAAAATCTAGTTGTAATTTAACATGCTATATCATGCTGAGTTCTACAGAAGTAAAAGAAAGTGGAGACTGTTGCTGTGGTGTCTCAGACTAAGCAGGCACAGCAGAATCTGAGCATTACCTTTAAGGCTTCTCTGTGTTTATCCTGCATTACTTGCCTGGGGTAGTGCAATCTTAGGATTTGTGCTATATTTAACCCATGTTTTAAAAATGAAAAGTAAATATTGGTAAATCTTGCTGATCTGGCTTTGGACCTTGCCTATTTGAGTAGGATTATGGGTGTCACAATAATTAAGAATACATTTAAACCCATGACACTAAAATGCAATTTTATTGTAACAGTGAGTTTAAACCAGCAGTAATAACAATGAATATGTTCTTTTAACGTTTTTATTAAAGACAGTAGCTCTTTGTTTGGCCATGACTGTTTAGCAGTTTCTGACTTTGGCAGCATTTGTACAACATACCTTGTTTTAAAAAAAGATATACTCTCAAGGAAAGAATAGATAGGATTAGCTCATCTGGTACAACAGTCTATTTATGTAAAAATAATATTTTGAGTATCAGTGTTAACTCATATCTTGGACTAAAATGCACTGTATCAAATTATATTTTTTAGTTGGTTAACTGATATAATTAGTGCTGTCACAAATTATACACTTTTGCACAAGAGACAATCTACCTTAAAGGATTCTGCAGTAACTGCTGTTACTGTCAGTAATTTGGTGAATTTACATATATTGGACAACATCAGTATTTGAGAAATGTAAAAGATGAACCCAATATTGTTAAAAAGGTTTCCTAGGCCACTCAGGTGGCGCAGCGGTAAAAACACGAGCTGCAACCGAGCTGGATCTCGAGTACCTCGTATCGAATCCAGCTCTGCCTCACCGACCGGGGCTGAGCGACTATATGGACAACGATTGGCCTGTTGTTCAGATGGGCGGGACTAAGGTTAGAAGTGGGTCTCTCTCTGTCAGAATGGTGCAGTTACGACCTCTGCTGGCTGATTAGAGGCAGACTCTCTCGAGTACCTCGTATCGAATCCAGCTCTGCCTCACCGACCGGGGCTGAGCGACTATATGGACAACGATTGGCCTGTTGTTCAGATGGGCGGGACTAAGGTCAGAAGTGGGTCTCTCTCTGTCAGAATGGTGCAGTTACGACCTCTGCTGGCTGATTAGAGGCAGACAGAGATGAGGAAAAAGTGCTCTTAGGGTGTGTCTCTCCACACGCAACGCTAGGTGGCGCCACACTCGTCAATGTGTGGGTGGCAAGATGCCTGCGGAGGGGATGTCGGAGGGGATGTGGGTTAGCTTCAATCTCCTCGGTGAGGGCAGAGATCGGCAGAGGCAAAGAGGATGCGTGATGCAAATTGGGCAATTGGACGCGCTAAAAGGGGGAGAAAATGCATTTTTTTTTTAAAAAGGTTTCCTAAGTTTAGCTATTAGTGGTTTAGAGCTAGAAACAATAATTCTTTACCTTTGTAGCCACTAATGTGTGCAGCCCACTGATACTATAAAAGCAGCACTTAGAGATTATACTGAAGGTCATGAACCGATGGCTTAAATAAGTCACTGTAACCCTCCATCATCCTTGATCCCAGAACATCTATATTTGTGTTGTGATTGTGTTTCACAAATTATTGTTAGAAAATAATTCTAAATTTAGTTGTTATGGGTTTAGAGACAGCAAGAATTGAAATTTAACCTTGTGGCCACTAAGATGTTCTGACCACTAATGTTATACAAACAGCCCTTTGAGATGAGATTGTGGGGTTGTGAATTGATGTCATAAGTAAGATGCTGATGAGATAAGTAACAATGTGCTGCCAACATACCTGTTTTTGTAGTTATTATATGTTTTTCAGCATCGTGCACCATCCTAGTGGTATGGAACTGAATGCTAAGCACTGCTAGCCAGCAAACAGAAGTTGAGCCAAGATGCACTGGAGCTGAACAGCGATGTGATAAGTGGTGCAGTTCCCTTATAAGGTGAGCACTAGGCTAAATATTTCATATACTTTTACAAATGACCTACTAAACCATGTAGGGAGAAGGATCCTCTAGCATAGTGCCATTAGTTATACTCAAGAAAACTCTTTTCCTCAGTACTACAAGTGAGTCATTTAAATAATAAAGGCTAGCGTGACATTTACAAGTGGTACTTATGAAAACCCACATTGCTCTTTGTTTTTGTTTAATTTACTTTGTTTTGTAAAGGGAACAACGATTTTAAAGACACTAACTGAGTTGTCACTTAAGATTTCCTCTTTTTAATAGGTGAATCATATGCTGTAGAGAGATCTCCAAACTAGGGTTGACCTTTTAACAGAGTAGTTGCCCTTTTAACAGAATATCAACTACTTAATTTTGTTTAAACACGTGAGGATTTGTAAATCTATGTGATTCAGCTATTTGAGCAACTCAGTCTTTTCCAATCAATGCCCAGTAAATGGTGCTAAATAGTTAATGTAGGATTACATTGCAAAGGACAGGATTAAAAGTATGTATGGGTAACAGTAAAGGATTATTTTGCTGACAAGTATATGCTTACCTGCACACCTTTATTCAAACTGGAAGCCTGGAATCAACACATTTCACTAATCCACGTGTCAGGATGATAAAACCTGTCATAGTTTGTTTTTTGTTTGATATAGCCTTTAGGCAGCCTCAAAAGTGCTAGAAATCATCTCTCACTAAACCCAGGGTTGAATTGGAGTCAAATGGTTAAATACTGTAATTATGCAATTGGCAGGAACAATTTTTCAGCGCAACAAAGGTGCATAAAATGAAAGAGAACATTCACTATTGTGGCTGAATCCAAAATCACATATAACTGTACTTAACATAGGATTAGTGCATTAGCTGTGGTGTAGGTACACTGTGTAGTTGAAACATACAAGGTACACAGTATGTAATTTAGGACTTTTGCTAACCAACTGCATAATAACTGTAGGTATACATGATAACTAGTCTTGTATTGGTCAAAAGTGGAATTTTAGAGTCAGTCCTGTAAAAATACACCATTATAACTGTGTCTATATGTAGATTTACATTTATGGCATTTAGCAGATCTTTTTATCCAAAGTGATTAAAGTGTGATCGAATACAATACAAGCAATTGAGAGCGGAGGATTCAGGGGCTTAACAGTGGCAACTTGGCAGTGGTGGGGTCTGACCCAGTGACCTTCTGGGTCACCTTTCCTCAGGCTCAAATACATAATATAATGACAGCCAGGACTGGATATGGAGGTATGTCTGGGTGGTCTGTTTGTGAGCCCATATGTTGTGTTTTCCAGCAAATAGGAAAATGCTGTCCATGTGTTGACTACATATGGTCACACTTACAACCTTAAACTCTGTATTAGCAGACCTGAACACAATTAAAAGAAGCATTATTGCAAAATTTTCTTTTTACACTGCTTAGTTTTTAAAGTGGGGAAAGCTTTAGAGTTGTTTTATTAGATGTTGCTTTTTTTGTTTTGTTATATATCTGTTAGGTGTTATAGTGGGAGTGAATGCCTTTTTGATGCTGAGGAAATCAACCTTAGGTAGGATAAGGTATATGCCAGAGCGTGACAAATGATTGCTTTTAAGCTTAGATAAAGGCGTCAGATGAGTAATTGTTTGGCGGGTTGAGGAAACTAGCATGTCTAAACTGTGTTGTGCTGCATTGAGTAATAGCTGTGGCCATGGCTACACATGGGGAAAAAACAACACATTTCCATTATGTCATCAAACACAGAAGGTTGTATCACCACAAAGTACATTGAATGTAAACACTTTTAAAATATATGTTATATAAAATGATCTATTTTATATAGACTGTAGTCCCTTTGCCTCCATTTATGACATTCTGAATGGTGTTTAAAATATCTCAGTGATATAATCAGGGCAAAATCAATCATAAAACAACACTGCTTAGCTAGCAGTGTTCCCACAACCAACATTTAACCACCAATCAGGGTCAGAGTTGGCACCCTAGTTTGGCACCACCTTGAAACAGTTTGCTAGGCAGGAACCCACTCTGGACTGGGCAGTAATCTATGACAGTGCAACAAAAACTCCTGGGGCAATTAAGAATCTTACTTTATACATGATTTTGGAAGGTGATAGAAAACCTGACCACCTAAGAAAACTCATGTGTACAGTGGGGCCAAAAAGTATTTAGTCAGCCACTGATTGTGCAGGTTCTCCTACTTAGAAAGATGAGAGAGGTCTGTAATTTTCATCATAGGTACACTTCAACTATGAGAGACAAAATGAGAAAAAATAATCCAGGAAATCATATTGTAGGATTTTTAAAGAATTTATTTGTAAATTATGGTGGAAAATAAGTATTTGGTCAATAACAAAAGTTCAACTCAATACTTTGTAACATGACCTTTGTTGGCAATGACAGAGGTCAAACGTTTCCTGTAAGTCTTCACCAGGTTTGCACACACTGTAGCTGGTATTTTGGCCCATTCCTCCATGCAGATCTCCTCTAGAGCAGTGATGTTTTGGGTCTGTCGCTGGGCAACACGGACTCCACAAATTTTCTATGGGGTTGAGGTCTGGAGACTGGCTAGGCCACTCCAGGACCTTGAAATGCTTTTTACGGAGCCACTCCTTCATTGCCCGAGCGGTGTGTTTGGGATCATTGTCATGCTGGAAGACCCAGCCACGTTCCATCTTCAATGCTCTCACTGATGGAAGGAGGTTTTGGCCTAAAATCTCACGATACATGGCCCCGTTCATTCTTCCCTTAACACGGATCAGTCGTCCTGTCCCCTTTGCAGAAAAACAGCCCCAAAGCATGATGTTTCCACCCCCATGCTTCACAGTAGGTATGGTGTTCTTGGGTTCTTCTTCTTCCTCCAAACACGACGAGTTGAGTTTTTACCAAAAAGTTCCATTTTGGTTTCATCCGACCCCATGATATTCTCCCAATCCTCTTCTGGATCATCCATATGCTCTCTGGCAAACTTCAGATGGGCCTGGACATGTACTGGCTTAAGCAGGGGGACACACCTGGCACTGCAGGATTTGAGTCCCTCTCGGCGTAGTGTGTTACTGATGGTAGCCTTTGTTACTTTGGTCCCAGCTCTCTGCAGGTCATTCATCAGGTCCCTCCGTGTAGTTCTGGGATTTTTGCTCACCATTCTCATGATCATTTTGACCCCACGGGATGAGATCTTGACCCCAAGGGAGATTATCAATGGTCTTGTATGTCTTCCATTTTCTAACAATTGCTCCCACAATTGATTTATTCACACCAACCTGCTTGCCTATTGTAGATTCACTCTTCCCAGCCTGGTGCAGGTCTACAATTTTCTTCCTGGTGTCCTTCGACAGCTTTTTGGTCGAGTTTGGAGTCTGACTGTTTGAGGCTGTGGACAGGTGTCTTTTATACAGATAACAAGGTCAAACAGGTGCCATTAATACAGGTAACGAGTGGAGGACAAAAAAGCTTCTTAAAGAAAAAGTTACAGGTCTGTGAGAGCCAGAAATCTTGCCTGTTTGTTATTGACCAAATACTTATTTTCCACCATAATTTACAAAAAAATTCTTTAAAAATCCTACAATGTGATTTCCTGGATTTTTTTTTCTCATTTTGTCTCTCATAGTTGAAGTGTACCTATGATGAAAATTACAGACCTCTCTCATCTTTCTAAGTAGGAGAACCTGCACAATCAGTGGCTGACTAAATACTTTTTGACCCCACTGTAGGAGAATGGGCAAAGCTTTCTGAAGACATGGACTGAGGGCAAGACTCTTACTAGATCTTCTGAACCTATGTAGCTGTGCAGCACCCACTCTAGAAGCTGTACCAGCATGCTTTCCCCAAATCATGATCAACAATGTTTACTGTTATTTGAATTAACTCCTATTAGATTGATCATTTTAATTCCATTTGTTTTGGGGCAAGATAGTCATTACACCACAAGAGTCACAGTTTTAGCGGTCTGATGTATAAGCTTGAGTTCATAGCTTCGAATAAAATAATACAAAGCAATAATGTAATAATACTGCAATACAGCAAATAGCTGGCTGATCTGAGAGCATGTGGGCATTTTTAGATTGTAGATGGATATTTATAGATCCCAAGCCTCTATAAAGTATAAAAAATCTGGCTTGGTTTTTTGCTGTAACAAATAGAGACTAAAAATAAATTTCTGCTTTAAAGATGCTTTCAAGCCAGAAAACTCACAATGCAGGGGTGTGTAGGCTATAAATTCTTTAATTCTATAAATCTAGAGTGGGTTTCAAAATTATTGTTGCCTTAAGGCTTTTCTTGTTCTTAAATCAGATGCAAGTTATGATTAATGTATGTGTAATTGTTGCCAGAGGAGAATGTTCTCCGACTAAAACATCTGACATTTGTTTTTGGCAAGTTTAAACAAACTGGGAAAAGATAAAGAAGTGTGTTTTCTGCACACAGCACTTTCATTATGACAGCTCAGTATTGCGCTACACTTTGCCACCAGTGTGTGATGAAAATTAGGAAATTTGAACATAACATCAGTTGCACTTGATGCACTTGACTCATTTGTGCCACGTTGACCACAGCTGTGCTAAATGTCACATTTATATCACACTATTAAAACGTAAAACATGTATGTAAGTATGCATGCTATGCATTATGATCAATTTCTAAATGAATTATTGATGACTTTTTTTAATAACAAAGATAACAAAATGTGGCCACACTGCAAAATGTTTGTTAAAAACAAGAAGTGTGAAGTGTAATACTGCATGGCAGTGTATGTATTTAGGGGACTGAAATGTATTTTTCATATTAGACCCAGTTACATTGTGTTAAAAGTACAATAAAACACATATAAATAAAATATAATATATAATGTAATATAATACAATTTCTCTATTAGGTCATATAGTGAAATTTTTTATAATAAATCAAAATAAGAACTAGAGAGAGTAAAGAATTTAACATTTAAGCATCTGGACTTACAAAGTAAGACTTTATGATTACTATTAATACAAACCTAGACAGCCATATCACTGTCTATTCTATTTTATTAGTTACTATTACTGTGCTATTGCTGTATATGTAATTACTATTATTGTATATCTGTAGTAACTTTCTCTATATGCAAGAAAGCAATGCTCGTTGTAAATAACACTTAGAAAAAGGGAATCACCATGGCCCCTCTTGGGGGACTTCCTCGAATGTCACATGACTGGAATATTAAGGAGGCTCCACATGGACCTTGTTGTGTCAGCCACCGGAAGTTTTGTTTCCTCTACACAGAAAAACGAGGGGCTTGTTGATGGCGAAAGGGTGGGTGATGGCACTCAATGAGTGACTAGTTCTGTCCTGCAGCACAATAGCAACCTAATAATACCTAATAATCGCTGGACTTATCAATCTAAAACACGATTGCAAATGCACACCTGTTTGTTTTAGGGTAAATAAACACTAATGAAACATTTAAACCCTCTTATATAAAGCTGTCTACATCATATTTATTATAGGTACATTGCTTGGAATCAGTGCCAGACTTCTGTATTGTTGGCTTGCTTAGTTTTTAGATGGCATGTATGCATTTGCTGATCGACCCTCTGAGAACAGCCTTTTCCTTTTTTCCTTCTCAGAGTCTTTGTCATCACTTCCAGCACTCAGGCACTCCTCCCTATCACCCTTTCAAACTCCTTCTCAGCCACAATTGTTTGGACAGAACCCAAAAGCCAAGTATAGACACATTAGAGCACCATTCAGTGTATCAGCTTTACAGGGGCTCCAGTAACTTCCATTAGTTTATCTGACCTTAATGGAGCAGCAATACTAAATCAAGCATCCTGTGATGTACTTCAAGGTCTTCTAGACTCTTGAGCTTCCGCTTGTATTGAAGCTGGGTGCAAAACATTCAACTCTATTATGTAGAGATTAGTCTCATGGGATTTTAGGTTGAATGATACCTTCTGTTTCAACACTAAAGTTGTCAAATCATTTCTTTATTGACTTCGTTTTTTGTGTACAGGGCACAGTCCTGCTACAAGTGGAAAAGCCTTCCCCAAACTGTTGCCACAAAGTTACTAGTGTACAATTAATTTTATTTTATTAATGTTATAAACCTGTTACTAACACATGGCGGAAACACTTTTATTTGGCACCAAACTTTCATAGCAAGACATGCTAAGATCAGAGAGTTCATTCCAATGTCGCCCCTGTAAATAATTACATTTGTTTTTGGTATATAATCTAATATAATAAATAGAGTTTCTTCTGTGAATAAAAGTAGCTTTCCTGCACAGTTCCTAACTGGTTTCATGACCTGATATTGTGATGCTTGAGATGTCAACCATCAGTAAATTATCAGCAGTGATCAGTAGGGATTTCTGTATTACAGATTTGAGTATATGATACAGATCAATTACTGATCAACAGAGTTGACACTTGGTTGGTTGGTTACTTGATAGCTTTTTCTGGTTATTGAGACATTTTCTAAACTGGACAATGTTTTTGCTGTGTAACAAGTATGTTTAGCTCTATGAGCTATGAAGGGAGATTTTTCCCATTAATTCTTGAAATTGTAATGTAGGTTGGCATTGGGTGATTTATACTGTTTGACAATCAAAATGCATCTATGTGTAAAGACTTGGCATTTTAGTATATGATGAATTACACAGACACTTGCAGGGGTGTGGGGGTACTTGCTCTTCAGATTGCCCCATGATTGCATATTTGTTTCACCTAATTAGTTTTATCATAAAAACTAAACTAAAATAAAATAAAAAATAAAAACATTACATAAGTAAAACACAAATACTTGTATTTAAAAAATACAGTATTTATTTTGTAAAATAATTGTAATTATTTATTTATGTAAATAATAAAATATTAATATTAAAATATAACCCATAAAAATTAAATAACTGCCCCATTGGTTTCTTAATAAAACAGATCAAGAAATTTAATTGTAAACTAATTTGCCGAATCTAAAGACATTTTCAGAGGAGCACAGATTTTTATGTCAGTCTGGGAAGTGTTACAAATCCATTTCTAAGCCTCTATGACTTTACTGAACCACAGTGAGAGTCATAATTCCAAAAGTCCTTACTTGCACCTAATAGAGATGCTGTGGCAGGAATTAACAAGACACAAGACCAGCAGACCAGCAACTCTTATAGTAAATTAGAGAAACTGTTTAGCTGCAGGAATAACTGATAAGTGTGGTGCAACAGCTTATTAAGTTAGTGAACAATTCCTTTTATATAGTGGTAATATGGGTGTTAGAAATGTTTTGTCAAACAATTTGACATTATTCAGGGCTACAAATGTGCCATGAGGAAATCAGCAATGTAAACATAAGAAGAGTGCTGTAAATTGTGACAAAACAGCAAGTACTGTTTATCTCAACTTCAGTGCGCAGGACTACTTTAAATAATTTCCATTTGAGAGAAAAGATAAAACACGGCAGAACAGAGTGATTCAGTTTTGTCCTTAATACAGAACTCTCCATGAACTTTCATACAGAATTATCTACAGATCTACCACGTCTATATGGTTCTTTTTTTGACACTAGACAATGATATAGCACGAGCAGCGGTTTATACCGAATGTACTATGTGATTTAATATATGTATACTGTTCACCATAATAACAAATTTTAATCAGATTGTAAATTGTGCAGTTAGTTTAAAGTATGCTTTATCTTTTTATATTATTTGTTATTTAATAAATAATAACTAGCCCAGTTAAATAAACACACTTTAAAACCAAAGATCCACTCATATTTTAAGCTTTTTAAGTTTGTTTTTTAGTTATTCTTACTTATCTTCTGATTGTTTGTTTGAGAATGTCTGAATGTATGTTTATTCATGCAATTTAAATCTTCAGATTTGCAGAATTCTCTAATTATCAAGTGATAAGATCCAAAAGCGCATCCAGTCTTAAAACACAATGAAAATCATAGTAAAACGTAAAGCTTGGACTAAGACATGACCAGCTGTGAACACTTTACTTTCACATACTTGGAATCATGTGGAATCCATCTGTGCACCATCTGCATTTAAGTAATCCGACTCTGAAAACCTGAACTCCACCTCCAGCTTTTAGAGCAGTCTGATCGTAGTTACATCCTGTCTGTGCGAAGCAAGCAAAGTGCACATAGTAAAATGTGTGCAGTATTTTGTGTGCTTAACCTACCTTGCCGTTCATCCATTCGTGCAGCCTTTTTTAGTCCTTTCTCACACCCTCTTTTACTCTCACAACCTCCTTTTATGGGTCTCCCTCTGTTTGTTGTTGGCTTGTATTTCTTAGCAGGTCGTTTCCATTCTTGCGGTCCTTTATAAGATAGGGGGTAACTGTGGGCGGGATTGCCTTCGCTCTTTCCTTCCTCCCTCACTCTATCACAAACCCTAACTCATTGTCTGCTTACTCAAAGAATGGGCTATTTGTGTTATGTATGTGTGTGCTTGTGAGTATGTATTGTAAAAAAATGGGAAAGCGGTGGGAGAGAGAGTAAAAAACAGAGTATAACAGCCTGGTCAACTACTGGAACTATGTAGGAAACACAACTAGGTGCCTTCAGCTTTTATTCATAATACGGAGTCTCTCACACTAGCCGGTATTGTCTTGCCACCATTCCTTTTCTAAAAGGCCTGACTTCTGGCCAAGCTTTCACTGGACACAAAAGCATGTTTGTTATTTTGTTCGGTGCCACAACTGGCTTTCATGCTGGTCAGTTGAAAATATTTTACAGGCCATCTTTTCATTATGATATGCTGAAATTTTTCATATTGCTGTTTTAATAATGTGTCAGAGATGTCATCACACCTTTTATCTGTGTGTTTTCTGTCTGCGCTCTTATTGGGAATATGCCCTGAGGGAGAGGAGATGGCACATTATGTGTTATTACCAAATGGTGTTGAGTGTCTGCAGGAACTAAAGGGCGAATTTAGTGTGTGCTTTAATCTAACGAATGAGTGAAAAGCATACATCGAAGATCATTACATTCTCATAACTGAGCCATAATTTTTCTGTCTTTAATTGTAGGTCTATATGGTCCTGGTCATATTATTGCCTCCAGTGAGCAGATGGAACTTAAAAAACAAAGGGAAAAAAAGAAGAAGGTCGATTTTGGTTTTATCAGCATTTTCAGTTCCCGTGTAAAAGTAGGACACAATGTGCAGAATAAAAGAGGGAAACATGAAAAAGGAAAGAATACAGTATCACTTTTGTTATGTCTCAAGAAGAAGAAAACATTAGTTATTTCTCTTTTTTGTTACTGTAAATGGAAAAGAAACTATTAACAGCTATGTTTATTTGAATGATACAAATCTTACTTTGACATATTCATTTAATGAGATTCTTATATTAGAATTATAGAATTATAGCTGGAACATAGTTGCAAATTTTGTAAACACTTCGGAATTACCTGAAATTTTGTCAATAGACAAATATATTGTCCTAAACACATTGTTTAATAGTTTAGTCTAGAAGAATAATAAACATCATGTCTAACAGCTTCTCCAACTAACAGGTATTTCGAGTAATAAAACTGTGCTTTAAATAAGTGTTTTTAGAAGAATAATTTTTTAGATGCAAACAAGTTGGAGCATTAAAGACCAAGATATTTGACATGATATACAATATATTAAATGATATTCTAAAGAATTGATTGTGAATAATGTCTTACTTGATTTAATAAATACATAACAGGTTCAGACATGTTTATTATCATGACATGAAAGATTTTTAGGTCATAATTCATGAACATTGTTGCAGAATTTCAAATAAATCACAAAAATGTTTAATAGTTCTCATTAAAATGAAGCAGTTGGGTTACTGGCTTTCTGTATCTTGTTTATTTAAAGACTAGAAAGCAAATTCCTGCATAAATACATGATTATTACATTTTTAGGACAAGCATCTATATGGAGCAATGGAAATTAACTGGAAGGATATGGATTCACTGAGTGGAACATGTTTGACCTCACATTTTACGACACACTTGGTCTCTCTGTGGCATTACATGCATAATTCATAGCAGGATGGGCCTGTCTATCCAGCTTCCTTTTGGAGAAAACATATGGACTTTAAAAGGGGCACAGATATACCATTTTAATTCATGAATGCTGCTTACATTAGAATTTGTTTTGGATCATGGAATATTATGTTGCTATAAACATCATAGTTAATCTTTTTTTAGTCTATTAAGGCATCAGTGGCAGAAATCATGCAATGACATACCCTTAGGTCTTTCTTTTATTTTGAAGCACTATTAAAATACTGTCATTGATGTGTGTGTGTGTGTGTGTGTGTGTGTGTAGACTTATAGATATGAAGTAAAAATTATATATTTATATTCATGCTCCACGTTTCTGGTGGGTGTCTGAAAAAAACACATGATATGGTAAAGCAGTTGTCATGAACAAAATTTCTTAGAGCAATAAAATCTGCATTTTCTCTTTGGAACAATGACAGAATAAAGCTTTCATTACATTTACATCTGGTTGAGTGCAACTGATGCTATCCAAGTGTTGACTTTTGATTGATCTTTGTAGTGTGCTTGAATAATCCCTGTAGTGTATGGGTGCATTATGATAAGTGGCAGAAATCATGCAATGACATACCCTTAGTCCTTCCTTTTATTTTGAAGCACTATTAAAATACTGTTATTGATTTGTGTGTGTGTAGACTTTATTGTAGACTTACAGAAATGAGGTCAAAAATTATATATTTATATTCATGCTCCACATTTCTGGTGGGTGCTTGAAAAAAGCACATGATAAGGTAAAGCAGTTGTCATGAACAAAATTTCTTAGAGGAATAAAAGCTGCATTTTATTTTTTGGAAAGAATAAAGCTTTCATTAAATTAACATCAGGTTGAAGGCAATTGATGCTATCCAAGTGTTCACTCTTGATTGATCTTTGTAGTGTATGGGTGCTTGAATAACCTTTGTAGAGTATGGGTGCATTATAATACATTTCACCCATACTCTACAAGGATTATTCAAGCACCCATTTTGAGGCATTAAACTTAAAAAAACTATGAAACAAAATGAACTAAATTGTTTAACTTTTCAGTTATGGTAGTCATCAGTGTGATCAGTCTGTAAAATGTACTAAATAATAGATCACAATTAGATTGCTGCATGGTTTGTAATTTCATCATAAGGTTTTATTTTCTCTAAAAATATTATTTTAAATGGGCCTTCTTGATAACCCCAAAGTCCCTGGGTGTGGTCTAGTTTGAATGTGGGAGGAAATGGCTCTGAGTCTATTTTTATACAGACAATGTTCCATGAAAGTGAATCTTCAGATTGATTTGATTTGAATTTGACTACTATAACTAGGAAAGGATGTACTGTATGATAAATTCATTTGTTTGTGAAGTGCTAATATAAGTTAATGCATGCAGGTGTAATAATAGAAGAGAGACAGCTAGCTGAAAGGTTTTAAATAAGGTTTAGACACTAAAAGTTCTGACCAGATCGATACTGCTGCAGCAACATCTCCATACTGTTTTTTTCTAAAAGTTTTTTCAGTCATACAGTGTATCACAAAAGTGAGTACACCTCTCACATTTCTGCAGATATTTAAGTATATCTTTTCATGGGACAACACTGACAAAATGACACTTTGACACAATGAAAAGTAGTCTGTGTGCAGCTTATATAACAGTGTAAATTTATTCCTCCCTCAAAATAACTCAATATACAGCCATTAATGTCTAAACCACCGGCAACAAAAGTGAGTACACCCCTTAGTGAAAGTTCCTGAAGTGTCAATATTTTGTGTGGCCACCATTATTTCCCAGAACTGCCTCAACTCTCCTGGGCATGGAGTTTACCAGAGCTTCACAGGTTGCCACTGGAATGCTTTTCCACTCCTCCATGACGACATCACGGAGCTGGCGGATATTCGAGACTTTGCGCTCCTCCACCTTCCGCTTGAGGATGCCCCAAAGATGTTCTATTGGGTTTAGGTCTGGAGACATGCTTGGCCAGTCCATCACCTTTACCCTTAGCCTCTTCAATAAAGCAGTGGTCGTCTTAGAGGTGTGTTTGGGGTCATTATCATGCTGGAACACTGCCCTGCGACCCAGTTTCCGGAGGGAGGGGATCATGCTCTGCTTCAGTATTTCACAGTACATATTGGAGTTCATGTGTCCCTCAATGAAATGTAACTCCCCAACACCTGCTGCACTCATGCAGCCCCAGACCATGGCATTCCCACCACCATGCTTGACTGTAGGCATGACACACTTATCTTTGTACTCCTCACCTGATTGCCGCCACACATGCTTGAGACCATCTGAACCAAACAAATTAATCTTGGTCTCATCAGACCATAGGACATGGTTCCAGTAATCCATGTCCTTTGTTGACATGTCTTCAGCAAACTGTTTGCGGGCTTTCTTGTGTAGAGACTTCAGAAGAGGCTTCCTTCTGGGGTGACAGCCATGCAGACCAATTTGATGTAGTGTGCGGCGTATGGTCTGAGCACTGACAGGCTGACCCCCCACCTTTTCAATCTCTGCAGCAATGCTGACAGCACTCCTGCGCCTATCTTTCAAAGACAGCAGTTGGCTGTGACGCTGAGCACGTGCACTCAGCTTCTTTGGACGACCAACGCGAGGTCTGTTCTGAGTGGACCCTGCTCTTTTAAAACGCTGGATGATCTTGGCCACTGTGCTGCAGCTCAGTTTCAGGGTGTTGGCAATCTTCTTGTAGCCTTGGCTATCTTCATGTAGCGCAACAATTCGTCTTTTAAGATCCTCAGAGAGTTCTTTGCCATGAGGTGCCATGTTGGATCTTTCAGTGACCAGTATGAGAAAGTGTGAGAGCTGTACTACTAATTTGAACACACCTGCTCCCTATGCACACCTGAGACCTAGTAACACTAACAAATCACATGACATTTTGGAGGGAAAATGACAAGCAGTGCTCAATTTGGACATTTAGAGGTGTAGTCTCTTAGGGGTGTACTCACTTTTGTTGCCGGTGGTTTAGACATTAATGGCTGTATATTGAGTTATTTTGAGGGAAGAATACATTTACACTGTTATATAAGCTGCACACAGACTACTTTTCATTGTGTCAAAGTGTCATTTTGTCAGTGTTGTCCCATGAAAAGATATACTTAAATATCTGCAGAAATGTGAGGGGTGTACTCACTTTTGTGATACACTGTACATACTTACAAACACACATGTCTTAATTAACATTTGATGTGTCCAAATGTTAATTAGGGCGGTCAGATGTATTTGTTTCTCTTCTGAAATTTTACTCTTTTTTACCCCAGTAAAATGCTTTTAAGAGTCATCACTCTGTTCACATTTTTGACCACCATACTTAGAGTTTAACCATATTTGCTGGTTTTATGGTGCAGACATGACTTTTTAGTACAGTTCACACATTCTCAACAGGGTTGGGATAAGGACTTTAGGAAGGCAGTGTCAAAAGTTTAATATAAGCCTTTTGCTAGCAGTTCTGATGGCTACGAAACAGCCCCATAGCATAAAAATACCAACACCATGTTTAAAGAAGTTAGTGTTGTAAAGCTGAATGCAATAAAATGCAATGAAAACAAGAATCTGTTGGGTGCAAGCCAATAGAGGTGGGCTGTCAGGGCTTTAGAGGTCAATCACTCTGGTATAGTAGGGCAGGCTTAAATGAGAGCCCTAAAGTCCATATGTGATGCTGCAGAGAGGGCAGGTCAGAGGGCAGGTCCATGGCATAGGTTAGCTGGGACACAAGCTGGGTATTGTTCACTCTTGTTTGGGTCGTCTGGGTGAGGGTGTCTGATGTTAAAAGACCCAAACACCCAGTGACCCCAGGATACATCACTGATGATGTGTGTCCCAGTATACATCCATATCTTCAAAATAGTTACATTGTATTCTACAAATGACATAAGGTACACTATATGGCCAAAAATATTTGGACAACTGACCATGAGCTTGTTGGACATCGTATTCCAAATACAACCTCTATGCAGCCTTTTCAGCTATAACAAAAGCCTTTCTTCTAAGAAGCCTTCATATACGTCTTTGAAGTATGTCTGTGGAAATTTGCACCCATTCAGTCAAAAGAGCATTTGTATGGCTGGGCACTCACGTTGGTGAAGAAAGCCTCAATTGATGTTCCTGTTTATTCCAAAGCTATATAATGGGACTAAGGTCAGGGCTCTGTGCAGACCACTGTAGTTCCAGTAACTGAAAATGATTTCAAAATTTTTTGCAGAATTGCTTTAATTTGGTGTCACTGATGAGGTTTCGACCATGAACTGCCTGTTAAGGTTCAAGCCACATCCACATGAGTACTCACTCCCTCAAGATTTTCTGATAAAGAGAGATATAATGGCAACTCATACAGGCCCTAAATCAACAAAGCATTCTCACATCATCACACTACCACCATGTTATACTGTTGGTATGTTTTTTTTATTGTGGAATGACACTCATGTCTTTCAGTAAGTTCCACTTCTAACCAAAATGCTAGGTGGTTTTGTGTCTCTTGATTAGCAGTATTTTTGTCCTACAACTCCCACACTAATGCTGTTTACCCAGTGTCTTTCTAACGGTGGAATCATGAACTTTGACCTTATCTGAGACAAGCAAGGCCTGCAGTTTCTATTATGTTTTTTTATGACTTTCTGATAAGTCTTTGATGAGCTCCAGAAGGCATTTGAGACATTCACTACTGTTGCATGTTTTGTTCATTTGGACATAGAGGCTCTCACTGTGGTCTGCTAGAGTTCCGGAGTCCCTAGGAGCTGTAACCCATTCCAGGCAAAACATATTTCTTTCTTAAAACTTTCTTTGTCAATTCTTCTGTAGCATCAAGAGTTGAGACCCTTTAGTCTGCACATTGTTAAAACGGATAAGGGCAGGAAGGGCAGTAATCAATGTGTCAAGCTGTATGTGTCTAGTTTAATTAAACCCAATTATCAATAACATTTTCTATTTGAATAATTAAGTAACTAAGAGGGAAATACATTTTTCACACAGTCTAGTTGGTATATTTTTCTGTCAATAAATCAAATGCTTGATTAAAAACTGTGTTGTCTTTGTCCTATAATAAATCAGGTGTCACATGCAAAATTAAAAAAGAACATGAGTGAAACAAACACTTTTTCTCAGCTCTGTTGGTATGTAGCACTATGTGCACTGTGTGAACATGTGTAAATGTTTGTATGTGTATGGTGCTGGTGAGGGTACTCAGAAGGAGGTTTATCCTGTCATGGTGTACAGGAATGTAAAAGTTTAAGGACGACCAATCTGAGGCATAATAATATAAGGCCCAATACGTTCTAACACAGAAAGAGTTATAGTTTTGATTTATTGCTCATTATCCAGGTTGGTTTTCTCCCACCCCTGAAAATATGCCAGTAGGTGGATTGACTATTGTAAATTGCCACTACATGTGAAAGAGGTGTCCCCAGTGTGTCCCTAATCAAGATAAACAGCTACTGAAGAAAAAGGAATTACTTTTTGGCTACAAAGTTCATGATCCTCTGTACAGACAAGTTCTCTAAAAGTGCAGTACATGAGATTTTATTCAAACTATGCCCTAAACAAGGCACACAAAGTCTAAAGCTGCTCTTTTAGAAAAAAGAATTGTTAATGTGAGCTATACTCGAAACATTAAGAGGAGAAAAGGACTACACAAGCATTTCTAAATACTCGGATATCATTCAATCCACAATAAGGCAAGTTGTCTAGTAGATGTGTAAATTTACTACTGTTAGGATCTTTTTTTAAAGTTGGCATCCCGCAATCTCACAAAACACTTTCGGCACCAATTTCTCTATTGTATCAAAAACATTTAGTTTAAAACTTAACACAATAACAAAACAAATTTAAAAAATAGATTATTTGCGACCATAATTATGTACATACAGTTATACAGTGCAAAATTAAAAGAAGGGGGAAACAATTATAATAATGTACAAGTTACGTTACGTTTAGCAGATTTTTATTCAAAATGACTTACAATTATGACCATATATAATGCAGCTAAATGTTGGTTGGGGACCTTGTTTAGGGGCCCAACAGTCAAAAACATTCAAAAACAGGCAACAATTAATAGTCAAGTACCTTAACTGCTGAGCTAGCACTGCCACAATTGAAACAATTAAAAACACTTGTCAAGGAGAACTTGTCAGACCACAGCACACATTTTCACTAATTGTCAATCCATTTCTGATTAGTCTGAACCCAGTGAAGTTGTTTGTGTTTCTGGATGTTGTTGAAATATGGCTTCTGTTTTGTATAGTATCTTCATATTCAGAAATAAACTGTGTTTACTGACAAGGGTTTTCAATCTTTTTTGGCCTTACCCATTACACTTAGTGATCCTCTGAATCTTTTAATAATTTTATGGACTGTATATCCCTACAAAATAGAGTTTTGCCTTAAAGAAAAATATTCTTAAACTGTAGGACTATTCACTTCAGACACATCCTTTCTCATAAATAAATTAGCCTTTCATTAACGAGCCTTTAATTAAATTATGGCATCAGATATTTAAGATTTTTTACATAAGTGTTTCAGCACTTAATTCGCTTTTCAGAATATGTTACAGGTGTCAAATTGCATATATTTATGAAAATCAATAATGCTGACACGTTGCAATGCTAAAAATTTCTTTGTGCTGTTATTAAAACAACACTTTTGTTAGGTAATTTACAAATTACTGTTGTTTCTGTTTCTCTTTGCATTTTATCTACTGTTTTTGGATTTGTAGTTCAGACAATACAAGTGTTTTATATGTTTTTAGATTATCTTTTTTTTTGCAAAATACATTTTAGCTTATTATAATCGTTAATCCTATTTTTAAAATAGCATAAACACATTTTTGGAATTTATTATTTTTTATTTTCCACTGATTAAATTTTCAGCTATATTAATTTAAGCAGCGTTATATGAGTTGTTTCTTAATTTTTTTGAAGTTCTATAAAACGTTTAATTATAAAATTGTTTCTTCCCTTTTCCATTCTTTTTTTTTATAAAGTCTTAAAATATTTCAGGTGAAATAAGATCTTTGTATTCTGGCTTTCTTTAAATTATTGAGCTGTATTTTAATTGCCTCTATCTGATATGATTATACCGCCCCCTCGTGTTACAGTTTGGATATTTCCACTACTTTGTCTCTTGCCACGTGGAAATTACAACAAAATAAGAATCAACATCAGCTATGCTTAGTGCAGATAGTATAATTTGTACAAAACAGTATACCTTGCATTTTATTAATAATAGAAACGTAGTATTTATTTGTAGTGTTTATAAGTACACGTTGCGAATCAATAAATAGAGAAAGAAGAATTACTATGGAGGCTAAGTAGCGGTTTTTTCCCCTAAATTTTCCCACCTGTCTTCGGGCAAACTCCCGCCTTTGACACGAGGATTGGCTATCAGTCTGTAAAAGCAGATCGCTGATTGGACAGTGAATGACCTGACTGAGCCAGAGCCGTCGATAGAGAGAGTTGCGACACTCCTTGATCTCGCCGCTACGCGGTCACGTGGTTCATGTAACCCTCAATAGTTCCAAACAAACCCGGCGCTGTCATGTTCTCAAATGGGACAGGCAGCAGTGAATGAAATATTAAACAGTAAATAATAAACATTTGTACATCTGCTTTAATGTCAATTTGGTATATAAAGTGGAAGATTGATGTTTATAATGACTTGTTAATAGGTCGTTCTTGTTAACACACAGTACATTATATTAGCATACATTACATAATGCGATATCATTGAGTAGTAGAGACAATATACAGTACAGAGATTAAAGTTTTTTTATGTTTTGTTTTTTACATAAACTAATCTCCCTTCACTTTCCTGAGGATTCATAATAATAATCATTTTGGCTAAACACTAAGTCATGTGGCTGGATTCATAAGGTTTACCTGCACTGAATGAACAGATTGATAAACACATTACCGTATCAAAAACATTATAGTGCAGGTACATGAAATAGCTTCATTCATCTCTTATTTCATGAGTTATTAATAATTGATTCCTACATGTAATACATTAATGAATTCATTATGAATATGCACAAATTCATTTTGTCTAATGTAAGTGGTGGACAAGGTACACAAACCATGTAGTTGAGTTAAAGTAGAGATATCCAAGGTAACATATTACTCCAGTAAAAGTAGTAGTAAAAGTAAAAATACTCTTTACCTCCACTTAAGTACTAAACTAAATTTACCTTCAAATGTACTTAAGTATGAAAGTAAAAGTATAATGATTTATTGTGGTTCTAATGTTTTATGATCATTTCTGTAACAAGACTCTTGATTAATCAACTCATTTTAGGTGAAAAGACTCGTGTGTCATTAATTAAGCTTAATTGACTAAGCTAAATTGGGTTATACCTATTAATTAAGATAAACATGTAACATTTAGTGCTGAGCAAATGCTAAACAATAACAGTATTAAGTATATTAATGACATTAAATTCATTCTTTTTTTAAAACAAAGCAACATACAGCTAAAAATGTTTGATAAGTAGTGGAAATGAATGGGGCTCTATGGGTTGTTTGGAACTATACAGAGCTCCACAACCCGGAAGCTGCGCAGAAAAAATGTCCCGCCCCCTTTCCAACGGTTCCCTATGGGAGTGTCGCCACTCTGTTCTCTCTACCGCTCTGGACTGAGCGTCTCGTTGTTTCTTGGTATTCAGTCCAATCAATACAATTATTGTGTACATAAAGAATGCTGAGAGGTTGTTTTGCTAACAGCGACTAAATTATTGGAAATCCAAACCCATGTTATGTTTATTCAAAAAGGCATACAAATGACCACTTTTATAATGGTTTTATTTTATAGTACTTACGTATATTTTAGTGTTGTGGGAGGGGGTAAGCTCATTAAAATTAGCACGTATGGAACTTTGAGACTGTGTGTTATATTGTAAGATTAGTACATTAGGATATCGTGTACATCAATGAATTGTACCTAGTATATTATATATGTACGATACACTGTCAAGGTAAAATTTTGAATCAACAATAACGATAACTGTTGTGTAGAATCGACTCTGAGAATCGACTCTATTGATTCACAACAAATGAAGTCAAAATGAACCGGACAGTGGCGCAGCTGTAAGCGAGGGTAATATTTACAGCACTGTGGGTTCAGTTCGACATTTCACATGTCTTCTCTGTGTCATTAGGTACGCCGGCTTCCTCCCATCGTCCCAAAACATGCGAAAGGTGGATTGGCTGCTCCAGTTTGCCCTTAGGGTGTGAGTGGATTTTTGACACTAAATATATTGACACCCTGTTCAAAGTATATTCCCAACACACAATCCCAACAAGATACAAGAAACTGAATAAGTGAATAAATAAATAAATAAATGAGTAAAGTAAATCGAGATAATTTTTGGTTATAATGGTTGCTGAGGTAACTTAAAGGCTTCATTTTTTAGCCAATCGTAGTGCAGGAGGCGGGTGTTATGTCGAAATACTGGTGGGAAATAAAGAGAGCCGGTGTCAACATGGTTGCAGGGAATGAAGCTTGTTCGAGTTGATGTGGCATTTAGAGCAAGTCCCAGAGATTGAACTTGAACTACATCAAAAGTTTATTAGTCTGCAGAGATCGGTATGTAAGAGTACACTGCTTGTACATACAGATTCCTAATGTTTGCCTGAGTGTGTTGTTACATTAAGACTGTAGAGCGTTAAACGTTGTTTGCTAGCTGGTTTAAATGTTGCATGTAGCGTTAGCTGTGTTGGTGCTGACTGTGGCAGCACATCAGCAGTGTATCTGAACTGATGCAACGACTGCCTGTATTGTACCAGCATAAGCACAGGATGGATTACAGTATTAACATTAGCCAGTTGTTTTGTACAGACTTTACATAATGAAGTTTATTTGTTGGCTGGGCTGTAAAATTCCAGCTCAGGATTGCAGGCAGTAAAAAATATCTAGCTGCTGCTTCTTGGATTAAAGGTGCATGAGGTATAATTTGTGCTACATTCACCTCATAATATTATTAGTAAAACAATTAAGTGTTACATATTTAGCTCTAAATAAAAACAAGCTGCCTGCTAAATATGGAAAAAGTATGAGCATGACCCCCAGTTGTGTGTCCAGCAATCCACAATCAGTGCCAGTGGCAAATCCCTGCCAAGTAATGCAATCTCTAAAACAACAAATGTAGAGCTTAATTTACTATTTTAGTTGAATAAAACTTTTCAAAAAGCATTCTGTTTAAATGGTTGTAACATTTAAAAACAAGAATAACAAGAAAACCATTTCCATCAAAAAAAAAAAAAAAATCTAACAAAAAATGTATTAACCTTGCTATAAATCTTTAAAATTTTAGGGAAGTTGTAGCCTAGTGGTTAAGGTGCTGGAATAGTAATTATAAGGTCGCTGGATTGAGTCCCATCACTGCAAGGTTGCCACTGTTGGGCCCTTGAGCAAGGCCTTTAACCCTCAATTGCGTAGACAATATACAGTAACAGTAAGATAAGATAAGATAAGACTTTATTGATCCCGAAGGAAATTGCAGTGTCACAGTACTATACAAATTACACAATTACAGTTACAATTTACAAATTACAGTACAAGTTACACAAGGGAAGACAGACAAAAAACTACACAATTAAACATAACAGGGCATAAGCAAATAGACAGGACATTATCATAAGCAGCCGCATACATATTATTGCACTAAGAGAAAAATATATTATTTTACAAAAGTATATTGCTCTAAGAGAGATAAGATATTGCACTGCAAAAGAAAATCAACACTGTTCGGGTGGCAGGAGATCCGTAGTGTTCCTGGAATGGGGAGAATCATTGTAGAGTCTTACTGCAGTGGGAAGAAAAGATCTCACACGGCGCTCTTTAGTACAGCGCAGCTGTATCAGTCTACCACTGAACGTGCTTCTCTGTTTCTCCACTGTAGTGTGCAGGGGGTGTGATGTATGTTTCAGTAGTACTGAAAGTCACTTTAGATAAAAGCATCTGCTAAATGCCGAAAATGTGAATTTATTACACCTCAAAAAATAAACACCAGCTTTGTTACAGTGTATTACCCTACACGTATGTTTAACATAAAGTACATTATAACAGAGTCAGATGTACATCTGCTGTATGACATTTGGTGTCCAACCACAGAAATAAATGGGAGCCAAATAAATAGCTAGTTTTGCATAAGCTTTAATGTGCATCAGAACTACAATCAGACTTCCATTTTAGGTAATATTTTCTTAATATTGATTATTTTACGTTGGCGGCATGGTGGCTCAGTGGGTAACACTGTCACAGCAAGTAGGTTGATTCCCAGCTGGAGCGGTCTGGATCCTTTCTGTGTGGAGTTTGCATGTTTTCCCCATGCCTGCGTGGGTTTCCTCCCACAGTCCAAAGACATGCAATTGAGGTGAATTAGAGAAACAAAATTGTCCATGACTGTGTTTGTTATTAAAGACTTGAACTGATGAATCTTAACTACCTTAAATACAGTGTATCACAAAAGTGAGTACACCCCTCACATTTCTGCAAATATTTTATTATATCTTTTCATGGGACAACACTATAGACATGAAACTTGGATATAACTTAGAGTAGTCAGTGTACAACTTGTATAGCAGTGTAGATTTACTGTCTTCTGAAAATAACTCAACACACAGCCATTAATGTCTAAATAGCTGGCAACATAAGTGAGTACACCCCACAGTGAACATGTCCAAATTGTGCCCAAATGTGTCGTTGTCCCTCCCTGGTGTCATGTGTCAAGGTCCCAGGTGTAAATGGGGAGCAGGGCTGTTAAATTTGGTGTTTTGGGTACAATTCTCTCATACTGGCCACTGGATATTCAACATGGCACCTCATGGCAAAGAACTCTCTGAGGATGTGAGAAATAGAATTGTTGCTCTCTACAAAGATGGCCTGGGCTATAAGAAGATTGCTAACACCCTGAAACTGAGCTACAGCATGGTGGCCAAGGTCATACAGCAGTTTTCCAGGACAGGTTCCACTCGGAACAGGCTTCGCCAGGGTCGACCAAAGAAGTTGAGTCCACGTGTTCGGCGTCATATCCAGAGGTTGGCTTTAAAAAATAGACACATGAGTGCTGCCAGCATTGCTGCAGAGGTTGAAGACGTGGGAGGTCAGCCTGTCAGTGCTCAGACCATACGCCGCACACTGCATCAACTCGGTCTGCATGGTCGTCATCCCAGAAGGAAGCTGACGCACAAGAAAGCCCACAAACAGTTTGCTGAAGACAAGCAGTCCAAGAACATGGATTACTGGAATGCCCTGTGGTCTGACGAGACCAAGATAAACTTGTTTGGCTCAGATGGTGTCCAGCATGTGTGGCGGCGCCCTGGTGAGAAGTACCAAGACAACTGTATCTTGCCTACAGTCAAGCATGGTGGTGGTAGCATCATGTTCTTGGGCTGCATGAGTGTTGCTGGCACTGGGGAGCTGCAGTTCATTGAGGGAAACATGAATTCCAACATGTACTGTGACATTCTGAAACAGAGCATGATCCCCTCCCTTCGAAAACTGGGCCTCATGGCAGTTTTCCAACAGGATAACGACCCCAAACACAACCTCCAAGATGACAACTGCCTTGCTGAGGAAGCTGAAGATAAAGGTGATGGACTAAACCCAATTGAGCACCTGTGGCGCATCCTCAAGTGGAAGGTGGAGGAGTTCATGGTGTCTAACATCCACCAGCTCCGTGATGTCATCATGGAGGAGTGGAAGAGGATTCCAGTAGCAACCTGTGCAGCTCTGGTGAATTCCATGCCCAGGAGGGTTAAGGCAGTGCTGGATAATAATGGTGGTCACACAAAATATTGACACTTTGGGCACAATTTGGACATGTTCACTGTGGGGTGTACTCACTTATGTTGCCAGCCATTTAGACATTAATGGCTGTGTGTTGAGTTATTTTCAGAAGACAGTAAATCTACACTGCTATACAAGTTGTACACTGACTACTCTAAGTTATATCCAAGTTTTATTTCTATAGTGTTGTCCCATGAAAAGATATAATAAAATATTTGCAGAAATGTGAGGGGTGTACTCACTTTTGTGATACACTGTATATTATTTCCCATTATTATCTATAGTATTAGTATGTCCACAGTACTAGTGTGTAAAGGAATTGTTGTGCTTGGACAACAGAAACTTGTACTGTTCTGCTTGTACTAGTTCTTATTAAACATGTACAGTACATTATTAATATCAGGGCACATGCTTTGTATGTGTTTTGCAGTTGAATTACTGTGATCACAATGTTGCTGCAGAGATTGTCTTTGTGTTCTCGGCTCTCTGTTGGCTCAAAGATCTCACAGAGCTTCACAAGATCTGTCTCACAAGGCAAGTGTAAGTTTTCAATACAATTTTCCTTTTTACTGTTTATATCATTGTCTGTGGTGATCTCGTTTTGTTTCTTTAACTGACAATCTATCTCATTCCTGAGTTTCATGCTCTGTTTTGAATTCTGCTCTGTCAGCACTAAGGCTTGTCATTTGGCATTGCTGATGTGGCATCTTTGACACTGATGTTTGCCTTTAGGATAGGGTTTATGTGTATGGCAGGATGAAATTAGCAATAGCAATAGTTTTATTTAAGCAGGAAACATTTTACAAATTATTAACATTTACATTTAATACATTGCTGTATTCTAAACTCGAAAGCTAAAATGACATTGCATCATTCACACAGTTTAACTACATAGTGACAAAACATTTTTGCAGTTTGTCTCTTGTTTTGTTTTTCTGTAGTCAAAAAGCTTATGAATAGATTTCTTTTTAAGGTAGATCTACCAGTCTGGTAGATATGTTGTTTGATCTGAATTAAATACTACAGTAATCTACACAAAGATTCTTGCTTCTGTTATTGCTGATTATGTGGGCAACCGTTTTAATATGAGGTTGGGGAGACTGTAGAGTTTTTTAGTTGAAATACCCACTCGGTGGCTCGGTGGGTAGCACTGTCGCCTCACAGCAAGAAGCTCCTGGGTTCAATTCCCGGTATAGTGGTCCGGGTCCTTTCTGTGTGCACTTTGCATGTTCCCCCTGTGTCTGAAAGGGTTTCATCTGGGAGCTCTGGTTTCCTCCCACAGTCCAAAGACATGAAAGTGTGGTGAATTGGAGATACCTGTCCTAAATTAAATTAATAAATACCCACTTAAAGGGCATTTTCTTTCATTTTTCCTGGACAAAGGTCAGAAATTCTGAGTTACACTCTGAGCGTTTGGATGCAGCACCACTACTTTTTTCGTACCCATACTTTTAGATCTACTTTTCTCATCTGCTACTTACATGGCATTTCCTGGTTCTTTCTTACTTCAAATTCCTCTATCTCTCTATTTGTAAGACTCCACGTTGAGTAATGTGTCTTTTCTTACAGTGCCACTGATGCGTGGTCATGGTAAATCATCTGCTCACCGCAGTGAATTGCGCCAGGCAAAGAGAATTGTGGTGAAGCTGGGAAGTGCTGTGGTAACTCGAGGTGATGAGTGTGGCCTTGCTCTTGGGAGGCTCGCCTCTATTGTTGAACAGGTAAGATTGCAGCTGCCAAATCCTTTAGGTTGTGTATGTGTATAGTGTGGCTGTGTGGTTTTATTAGTAAACAGCAGAGACACATACGGCTTTGTTTTTACTTTAGCTACATATTTAGATATTTCTTCTAATGCTACTCCCCAGTATGTTTTTAATTAATACTGATAAGGATGCCCTTATTGTATCTGATCTCTTCAAACTTTTATTGCCAAGTAATACCAAATGTTACAAGACATTGGCTGGTAATCTGGTTAGTATTAGTTCTGATTATTTATTCTCTAATCGTACATGGTTTTGTTTATTATTTAAACTTTACTGGATGTTAATTAAGGTTTGCATTGTATTAATCTTTAATATTGCTATAACTGCTTTCTGGAATATTAAGGTGGCAATGCTGCAGAACCAGGGCAGAGAAATGATGATTGTCACTAGTGGAGCAGTGGCATTTGGGAAGCAGAGGCTGAGGCATGAGATTCTGCTTTCTCAGAGCGTCAGACAGGCTCTTCACTCTGGGCAGAATCAACTCAAAGACATGGTAATCTTTGTCATTTTATCACAGCTATACCATTCAAGTGTGACTTCTGCTAGAGATTTCACTGCTCCAATTCAGTTTTAATAAAGCTAAAATAATATCAAACAGACAGGCAGCAAAATTATTATTACCTGGAAAACATTGTAAAAGAAAGATTTTTAATGTTTTGACTACACGCAGTACTTGGTAGAACATCCCTTTGCCTTGATGAGCTCTAATAAGTAATTTAGTGACATGCTTTCTTTCTTAGACTTTGCCAGTTTTGGAGGCCAGAGCATGTGCTGCTGCAGGCCAGAGTGGATTAATGGCACTGTACGAGGCAATGTTCACTCAGTACAGCACCTGCACAGCCCAGGTATGGACAACTTATATAGGCTTTCAAAGACTAGCTGTAATTTCCACTATACCCATTATTGATTATTGGTTTGTCTCTCCTCTCTAGATCTTGGTCACAAACCTTGACTTCCATGATGATCAAAAGAGACGTAATCTGAACAGCACCTTGCACGAGCTTCTGCGCATGAACATTGTGCCCATTATCAACACTAACGATGCTGTAGTGCCTCCCCCAGAACCCAACAGCGACCTTCAGGGGGTAAATGTGGGTATAGAACAGAAAGGTAATGGTAGTGGTTGGGAGGAGGGGGCATGCAAAGCATCCCAAATCCACCCTCCAGCCCATTGAAGATGTATGAGAAAGACACACATGCAGTAAACCATATTTTAGGAAAGACTGTAGCTCAGTGAAACACAACTGGCCTCTGCTTTCATTCCCTACAGTTTGAACACCACTTGGTCAAAAGACATATTTTGTTTATTTTTGTAATTAGAAGTAGCCTAAAACAGTGGTCCCCAACCACCGGGTCGTGGACCGGTACCGGTCCGTGGGTCATTTATTACTGGGTCGCACAAAAAGAGTAAATAATTAGATTGCTACATCAGCAATGAAAACACTGCTTCCATTTCCAACACACAGGTGTTTATCATCTCATATCACCCCCAGGTGGAAGCAGCGTCTCGTTGCAGCAAAAAAGGTTGGGGAGCACTGACCTAAAACATCCTCTACACGTAACTCCTACAGATTCCAATGAAAAATAAAAAATACAGGGTTTTTTTGGCAATATGTTGTATTGTGATAAAACTAAATATTAAAAGTTTTATTTGCTGAAAAATGCCATATTTTAATTTGTTTCCTGAAAATGATTTTCCTCATTTTCAGCAAAACATGGAATTCGCCCAGTGTGTCCAAACTTTTAACATTAAGAGCTAACATTTCATCATGTTTCTTTGCATGGTCTATCTTCCCATTATTGTTGTCTTTTGAACCTGGTGTAAGTCTCTGATTCATAAATAAGGAGCTATTTATTCAAAAAGTGTCTGGTTGTATTTCGGGTAGTGAGTAAGGAGAGGCTTTGGGATTTGACTGTCATGCATCTCTTTCATATCACAGGTAATCAGCATCAAGGACAATGACAGTCTGGCAGCACGACTTGCTGTGGAGATGAGAGCAGATCTCCTTATCGCTCTCTCTGATGTAGAGGGTAAGCTAGGAACACACTATTTAGAGGATACGTTTGTTGTAATATTTCTCTGGAAAACCCAGGATAACAAGGTCTAAATAGCTCACTCACTAATGTTTAAGTTGTGTTTATATAAGGGTTCTTCAAAAAGTTTCCACACTTTTTAAGCTTTATTTATTAAGAATTTAAGAAAACTAATGAAATCACTTTTCTACATAGTCACCTTCCAATACATTTTTCCCAGTGTCGTACCAACTTTTTAGGTTTTTGGTTGAGCGCATAGCCACTGATGCACCGCTGCTTTCACATCATCATCACATGAACAATCTTGAGTGGTCCAAAAGGTGGAAATCAGATGGCGCTAAATCTGGAATATAAGCTCTCTCTTAGTCTCTCAGACATGACCAATTACTACTCCTCCCACCCTCACTGTTTCCAAACAAAATATAAAAAGTACAGAAACTTTTTAAAGATCCCTCATGTACAGTGTATCACAAAAGTGAGTACACCCCTCACATTTCTGCAAAAATTTCATTATATCTTTTCATGGGACAACACTATAGACATGAAACTTGGATATAACTTAGAGTAGTCAGTGTACAACTTGTATAGCAGTGTAGATTTACTGTCTTCTGAAAATAACTCAACACACAGCCATTAATGTCTAAATAGCTGGCAACATAAGTGAGTACACCCCACAGTGAACATGTCCAAATTGTGCCCAAATGTGTCGTTGTCCCTCCCTGGTGTCATGTGTCAAGGTCCCAGGTGTAAATGGGGAGCAGGGCTGTTAAATTTGGTGTTTTGGGTACAATTCTCTCATACTGACCACTGGATATTCAACATGGCACCTCATGGCAAAGAACTCTCTGAGGATGTGAGAAATAGAATTGTTGCTCTCCACAAAGATGGTGAGGCTATAAGAAGATTGCTAACACCCTGAAACTGAGCTACAGCATGGTGGCCAAGGTCATACAGCAGTTTTCCAGGACAGGTTCCACTCGGAACAGGCTTCGCCAGGGTCGACCAAAGAAGTTGAGTCCACGTGTTCAGCGTCATATCCAGAGGTTGGCTTTAAAAAATAGACACATGAGTGCTACCAGCATTGCTGCAGAGGTTGAAGACGTGGAAGATCAGCCTGTCAGTGCTCAGACCATACGCAACATACTGCATCAACTCGGTCTGCATGGTCGTCATCCCAGAAGGAAGCTGACACACAAGAAAGCCCACAAACAGTTTGCTGAAGACAAGCAGTCCAAGAACATGGATTACTGGAATGCCCTGTGGTCTGATGAGACCAAGATAAACTTGTTTGGCTCAGATGGTGTCCAGCATGTGTGGCGGCGCCCTGGTGAGAAGTACCAAGACAACTGTATCTACAGTCAAGCATGGTGGTGGTAGCATCATGGTCTTGGGCTGCATGAGTGTTGCTGGCACTGGGGAGCTGCAGTTCATTGAGGGAAACATGAATTCCAACATGTACTGTGACATTCTGAAACAGAGCATGATCCCCTCCCTTCGAAAACTGGGCCTCATGGCAGTTTTCCAACAGGATAACGACCCCAAACACAACCTCCAAGATGACAACTGCCTTGCTGAGGAAGCTGAAGGTAAAGGTGATGGACTAAACCCAATTGAGCACCTGTGGCGCATCCTCAAGTGGAAGGTGGAGGAGTTCAAGGTGTCTAACATCCACCAGCTCCGTAATGTCATCATGGAGGAGTGGAAGAGGATTCCAGTAGCAACCTGTGCAGCTCTGGTGAATTCCATGCCCAGTAGGGTTAAGGCAGTGCTGGATAATAATGGTGGTCACACAAAATATTGACACTTTGGGCACAATTTGGACATGTTCACTGTGGGGTGTACTCACTTATGTTGCCAGCCATTTAGACATTAACGGCTGTGTGTTGAGTTATTTTCAGAAGACAGTAAATCTACACTGCTATACAAGTTGTACACTGACTACTCTAAGTTATATCCAAGTTTCATGTCTATAGTGTTGTCCCATGAAAAGATATAATAAAATATCTGCAGAAATGTGAGGGGTGTACTCACTTTTGTGATACACTGTATGCGTTTCGATTAGGTAATTATTTAAGTTCTCTAAGTTGCTGAATCACTACCTTTTGCAGGACTTTATGACAGCCCACCTGGGTCAGATGATGCCAAACTTATTGACACTTTCTACCCTGGTGACCAGCAATCTATCACCTATGGAACCAAATCCAGAGTCGGCATTGGAGGAATGGAAGCTAAGGTATGATCACAGTTTCTCAGTCAGTTTATAACAAATAAGGGTCAGTTTTTAATAAATCTCTTTTTTATTTTGGCAGGTGAAAGCTGCTTTATGGGCTCTTCAGGGTGGCACATCAGTAGTTATTGCTAATGGCACACATCCTAAAGTCACCGGCCATGTTATTACTGACATTGTAGAAGGCAGGAAAGTGGGCACCTTCTTTTCAGAGGTCAAACCTGCTGGTATGTCAATCATTTTGGACTACAACATTTATTTTAAAAAAATCTTGCTATTTGATCTTATCCCTTACATGTACAGTATATGTTACCAATGATACAGGGCCCACAGTGGAGCAGCAGACAGACATGGCTCGTGCTGCAGGCAGGACACTGGCTTCTCTCCTCCCAGAGCAGGCAGGTCCACAACCTTCTGATATCATGCCACATGCAAATACTAATAATGTTATTATGTAAAACTGCTAAACGGTATATGTAAAACATAGTTCATGAAGGATGGTTATGAAGTTTATATAAGCATTTAATGTTTCTGGCTTCAGAGAGGTGAGATCATTTATGCCATGGCTGACCTTCTGACTGAAAGAAGAGAACAAATTATGTCTGCTAATAAGAAAGACATGGAACTAGCTGCAAATTCAGGTATATTACAGACTTTCACACCACAGTAAACACAATCCAAATTGCATTTAATCTATACTAATACATTTTGGCCTATGTTTTTGAATCATGCTAATGGCCATATACACATTTTGACAGTATTGTATATTTGTCAACCAGTAGTCTTTAGAATCTTTTAAAAAAAATCTTGTTCTGTCTAATTTTTTTTTTTCATGACAGGACATATGCCTCCTGCCATGCTGAAGCGACTGAGTTTGTCCACATCTAAGCTAAGCAGCCTTTCCATTGGACTGCGGCAGATCGCTGTGTCCTCTCAGGACAGTGTGGGACGAATCCTGCGCAGAACCCGTGTGGCCAACAACCTGGAGTTGGAACAGATCACTGTCCCCATTGGAGTCCTTCTTGTCATCTTTGAATCACGCCCAGACTGCCTGCCACAGGTCTCTTTTTTCTGACACACATATTTTTCCTCCCACACATGCCGTGGCACAATTTGGAGGGAGGGAAGTCCTGAAAAGAAATTCACCTCCTTGCCTCTGCCACAGTGGCTTTTACTTTCTGGTTGAGAACAGTCGGTCATGTGTACATGTTAATGCTTTTTGTTAAAATCCATGACAGGCTGGTGTAAAGTTCTCCATTGTCTTTACACATGTCTGAAATGGCATGTCTACTTGTAGTATATCTGAACTGAGACAATGCCGGAACAAAATGGGAGAAAAAAACTGCTGTTACAACCATAATCAGGTTTGATTTCATCTAAATTCAATAACTTAGTTGAGTAAGGACAGAAAAAGTTTATTTTGTCAGACATTCTTATTTTTATTTATTTAAGAAAACGTTATTTAAATTTGTAGTAGATGCTAGCTAAAAGACAAGCTTTTGTTAAGGACTGTCACGTTGACATGTACAGTGAGTATTTCTGTACAAAAGTGTTACAAAAATAAAAAAACCACATTTTAGCATAGTTTTTAATAATTTAATTTTTGCTGTTTTTTTTTAAATCAGAACAAATCTAAACTATCCAAATGATCATAATAGTTTTTACTTACATCAGTTATATTTTACATCAGTTAGTTTTACTTTTTTTGTTATTAAGCATAGTTTATTTTTATACTTCTATAACAGGTCTCTGCTTTAGCTATTGCCAGTGGAAATGCTTTGCTGCTAAAGGGTGGCAAAGAGGCAGCCAATACCAACCGTGTCTTACATGAGCTAGCACAGGAGGCTCTATCCATACATGGTGTAAAAGATGCCATCCAACTGGTAAGTGTATATCAGTTTTCTTTTTATTCCACAGTGATGCTGTACTTTTGTTTTTTTGAGGTGTTCAAAAGTAAGGAATTGTTTGAACAATGTGTGCTGCAGGTCAGCACACGAGAGGAGGTGGAAGACCTGTGTCGACTAGAAAAGATGATCGATCTGATTATTCCTCGGGGCTCATCACAGCTAGTCAGAGATATCCAGCGGGCTGCCAAGGGCATTCCTGTGCTGGGCCATAGTGAGGGCATCTGCCATGTGTATGTTGACCACGAGGCCAGCATTGACAAAGTCATCAAGATAGGTAAACATGAACATGTGAATTCAACTTTCACTACCTATTAGAATGATGCATACATGAATGATGTTCAGGGTTCTGTTTGAAATGTTTATTATATTAAAAAATAAAGATAACTTTTATTACTGTAGTCAGAGACTCCAAATGTGACTACCCTGCAGCCTGCAATGCTATGGAAACCCTGCTAGTTCACAGAGATATCCTCCGTACCCCACTTTTTGATCAGATCATTGACATGCTGAGAATAGAACAGGTATGTCCAGGACCACAGTTGAGATTATTTTTGTCTGTGATTCTGTGACTCCCTGCATCTTTGTTATTTTCACATATTTAAAACAAGCATGCAATAGACCGACAAATCACTGTTAGGTGTGCATTTATGTTTGTAATGCTGGCATTAAGTGATGTCTGTACTTCAGTGACATATTAGGTTATCGTAACAAATGTAAAACCTTGGTTAAAGTGTTTAATGAGAAGTGTGTGTGGTATTGATAATATTTGCCACTAATGAACACGTGTAGGATTCATAGAGTAAAGCCAGGATTAGACTGTGCTTGTTTAGTGGTCTTATAAAAGTACATTACTTGTCATACTATAAGTGTTTATTAAAAATATCTTGTCCACTTTTATATGCCACACTTTGCAGTTTCATGTGTAATCAGCGTCAAATTAAATGAAACATTTTTTAATTGTAGACATGAATATATTATCATGTTACCGCATCAGTCACAAATACACAAACAGGACAAGTATGTGTCTGTATGTGTCTTTTCATAATTTTGCACATCTGCACATAAATATTCCTGTATTATATCTGTATATATTAAACAAATGGTGCTAGTTTAAGTTAATGTGTATATTTTTTGTAATTAATGTGTATTGGAACTGTGAGGGACTGAGCACCTAAGCATTTCACTCACCTTTCACACCTGTGTTAATGTGACGTGACAATAAAGTGATTTGATTTGATGTACAGATTAAATTTTTGATTTTTCCCATACAGGTAAAGATACATGCTGGCCCCAAGTTTGCATCCTACCTGACCTTTAGCCCCTCGGAGGTTAAGTCTCTGCGAACTGAGTATGGAGATATGGAATGCTGCATAGAGGTGGTGGACAGCATGCAGGAGGCTGTGGATCACATTCATAAATATGGCAGCTCCCACACAGATGTCATTGTCACTGAGAATGGTAAGAAAGTTCTGCTATTTATCTGTTAAATACAGCAATGATTAACACTTTATTTTTTGGTTTGCTGGAACAATGTAGGATATGTTTAAATTGAGATGCAACAAATGAAGGTTGTACCTTTTGCAACTATGTAACAATGCCATCTTGTGGCGATTATGTTAGTAACACTTTAAAACAAGGTGCCAACGTAGTTCTAACGAGATAATAACTTTTAGCTATTTTGTTCATGTAGTGTAATGAATGTATGTGGTTGTACATACACCAAGACCTCAAATTTGTTATTATTTGTGATGCAGCTTACCTTTTGTAGGAACCACTTTGTGTTTCCAGCAGCTTGCAAGTAGTACAGTTCATAACAGTTTGCTGTTTTGTCCTTGTAACACTATTTTAATTAATTGCATCCTATTTAACTTGTTGTAGTTCCGGTAAAGTAAAATAAAGCAATAAGCCACGAAAGACTTTTTTTTTGCAAAAACATCATTCCCCATGATAAAATCATAGCAGTAACGCACGGTCTCGAGTGGCTTATTGCTTTTATAAAACGGCGGTCAACATAAAATATAATAAAATACAACAATGTTCAATTTATAAATTTTTTTATTTACAAAAACACTTACAAAAAGCATTCTTCCGCGAAATCAGGTAGTCCGTTAACAGTGTTGCTAGGCAACATGAGGGCGAACATAACATTCGCAATAAACATTCCTCCACAAACACTATTACACTATTTCTTGGACGAAACACCCGCTTAATGATCAGGATTACTGTTTATATTAATCTGGACATTTTCATGTATAGTACATGACTTAAAATAATGTTCAACCAAGTTTGTACTTTTTCTTTTCATTATATTATTAGTATTAATATGGAATGATGTGAGGTGGTCATAAGTGTGCGTATATCAGGGATTTTACAACGGCTTCGAATGCGGCTCAGCTAATCAGATTTTAGGACCGGAACTATCCGTTTTATAATGCTGCATTCCAACCTACATGCTATTATACTTAGTAGTATATTAAATTAGAATCTTTACAGATAGTGCCGTAAAAGGTTTTACAAGCTTTGTAATGAGTAGTTTGGAGCATGCTCAAAGTTTGTTACCATTGGCTGTGTAGCTCCTCTTTAGTTAATTGCAAATGGCTTTAAAAAAATCTTAGTTGTGTTATAATATTTTTAACAAAAAAAAAAAAAAAATAGAATTACATGAGTTGTCAGTTCAACCAAATTATTCTATGGCTTCAGTTTTGGAAACAAACCATTTTTGCTGGCAATGAACAAGCTCCATTGATGCAGAAAATCACATAACAGTCTGTGATTAGACTTTTTAACTAGCACTTTGTTTGTGGAAAAGAATTCTGACACCCTGACAGAATTTCTTGACTGTGTCTACTTTAAATTTGTGTGTAAACTTTGTTACAGGAAATTGAAAGTCTTATTTCAAGGCTGTATTATATATCCACTAAACTCCCCCTGATGTAATAAATAAATGTGTGTTTTATCTATTATAACTTTTTAACTTTTTTTCAGAGGAGACAGCAGAGCAGTTCTTGCAGATGGTGGACAGTGCATGTGTGTTCTGGAATGCCAGCTCACGATTTGCTGATGGATATCGCTTTGGTCTCGGTAAGAATGGTGCTAATATCACAGCTTTTTGACTTTTTTTATGCATGTACATTTTCACTGCATTGTTTCTACATTGTTTTTACTATATATCACATGGGGAAAAAATTTATTTTGTTGATAATCCAGTGTCATTCATTCATCTTTACTGTTTAGTCACCATGGGTCAGGTAGTACAGTGGAACACTGGGCACATAATAAAAACTGGACAGTCTGGACAGTCATAGTGCATTTCACACTTGCTCATTAATTTACTGTCTGACACCCAGGTGGCACGGTGGCTCGGTGGGTAGCACCGTCGCCTCACAGCTAGAAGGTCTTGGGTTTGATCCCCAGGTGGGGCGGTCCGGGTCCTTTCTTTGTGGAGTTTCCTCCCACAGTCCAAAGACATGCAAGTGAGGTGAATTGGAGATATAAGATTGTCCAGGAATGTGTTCGAAATAACCTTGTGAACTGAAGAACCTTGTGTAATGAGTAACTACTGTTCCTGTCATGAGTGTAACCCAAGTGTAAAACATGACGTTAAAATTCCATAAAACAAAAACAAAACAAACTGTCTGACACCCAGTAATGTGAAACTCTTTATTGACAGTAACCGGAACCAGGAATCAAACCCACGGCCCTTTATGCTGTTTGTTAGTGACCCTATCTTCTTTTTTAGGTGCAGAGGTTGGAATCAGCACCGCTCGTATCCATGCTCGTGGGCCTGTGGGGCTTGAGGGACTTCTCACCACTAAATGGGTTTTACGAGGAGATGGCCACACAGCTGCAGACTTCTCAGAGCAGGGAAGCATGAAGTTCCTCCATGAGAACCTGCCTGTTGCACAGCCTCTGAATGGACGCAGAACCTCCAACTAGGGAATTAAAAAACTTTTTTATGTGGTCCCTGTTCAAATGACAAGCACTGCCCAAACACAACTTGCCTGAGGAACTGTTATTGGAAATAGAAGCCAAAGTGTAAACATTCATTTTTCATTTATTTTCTGATTGATATTGATCATTACTGTCATATTAGGTGCCAAAAAGTCGGTAATTGACATATTTACTCCTCGGCTTGTAAATTGGCCCAGTTCAAAATTCACTTGAAAACATTTTGTGTTTGCAAATCACAGCTGAATCCTCTTGCTCACCCATAATTTTTACATTGGAAGTGGTGTCACATTTTGTGATGGCATATGGGTAAAATCTTATGTTAAAGCATTTAGTCTTGAAAAGACATGCATATCTGGTTTAATGTAATAGTCAGAACACTGATTTAGTAAATAGTGCTAATGGTTAAATGATTTATAGACATGTAAGATTGCAGAGCATTAAAAAAATCAGAGTTGTAGATCCTTACTAATGTATACTGACATTGTATTTTTTTAGAATATGGTGAATGTGTCCATAGACTGAAAGTAAGCATAGGTTTAAGCATTGGACTGTAATAATTATAGCTGAAATAAATAAGCCTGAAAAATCATGATAAAGTGAATGCTCTTTTAAAACCAGTGGTTCTTTACATCATACATATAGTAAAGTCTTATCCAAGAACTGATTAATTTTTTTATAATAAATTATTTCAAACGCATTCTAAATTTGTCTAAACCTAACTTGAAAGCCCTGTTTTAGCCGTGGCGGCTAAAAAAAACAACTCGACACATTCAAAATAGACAATTATGGAAAAAAAAACAGGAAAGACTTGTGACTTGCTTTTCTTGCATACTGTTTCTTTAATATGTGAAGCTGTTAAATATACAGTATATTACAGATGTCTATCAGGCACACAGTTTTGTCATCTGACTTTTCTTTTATGTTGCAGCATTTTGTTAAGCAGCATACAGTAAACTTGCACAGAAGTTTGTATTACATATTGCTAGAAAATGTTTTGCAGAATAATCTTGTTCATCTTCAGTATTGTTGACACTGTTTCTGCTTTTACTGAGGGTTATTGTCATGCTCTAAAAGTGCAGTGAAAACCCAGAAGGCTTGGGCAAAAAATAATATTAATTCAAATGTGTTTTTTATTCATCATTATTATTGTGTATGTGTTTAAAATAAACTTTTTTTTTTCCAATTGTGTATGTATCCAATATCTAAAAGCTTTTTTAAGAAAAATAAATACCAAAGAAGATTAAACAAAATAATACAAAGGACTGAATATGAAGTTAGCAGGGGAGCTGAGAAAACTCAGTCTTGCCTTGAATGTGCCATTGCATAAGTGTAACATTGAAATCATTTTCATTCTCTAAATATAAAGCTCCAGCAGACCTGGAGAAACTGAAAATCATCATAATATTGTGTTTTAAATTGATTGTTGCCAAGATTAATGTCTTTTGTAAATGAAAAATGATACAGGCAGCATTAAGAATTACAGAAATGTAGCTACATGTAACACTCAAAATCTTGTGTTTACTAACAGACAAAAAACTGTTTTTCTACCTATACTTTTCTTCTCACAGGTCTAAGTGGAGCTGTGTTCTTAGACTGTCGTCTATTTGTATTAGCTGTTATGTTAAGTTCACACAGTACATACTGTACAGTACAATGAAATTCTTTCTTCGCATATCCCAGCTTGTTTGGAAGCTGGGGTCAGAGCGCAGGGTCAGCCATCGTATGGCACCCCTGGAGCAGACAGGGTTAAGGGCCTTGCTCAAGGGCTCAACAGTGGCTGCAAGGCAGAACTGGGATTCGAACTCTCAACCTTTCACTTGATAGCCAAAAGCTCTACTAACTAGGCTACTACTGTCCAATGCTGTAATTGTAAATTTTTAATGTGAAGCACTATGAATCTGCAGATGGCCTATAATTTACACAGTCACTCATGCTGGCAGTGGTACCGTACAGCCTGGGTTGTCAAGAGCCAAAAAAATAGGTTACAGACAAAAATAATATTAATTAAACGAATTTTCACAGGCACTTGAAGAAGGCAAAATGAACTTGTTCACGAATGTTCCCGTGTGGAGGCTTTATGTTAAATCCTGTAAACCACAGTGGGACAAGATTACCACCATTTTTTTAAAATTAATTAAGTAAATTTTATTTTGTGTTTTTTTTAAGGAATTTGATTTTTTGATGAATTTGATGTGTTTTGATGTGTTGCCTGGGTCGAGGTAAAAACCATGGACAAAATGTGGGTCGCTTGAAAAAAAATTTGAAAAACCCTGGTGTACAGGACTGGTAATCAGAGAGTTGCCAGTTCAAGTTAAATTGCTCAAGTTTCATTTAGTCATTATTGTAAGTATTTTTAGGTAAAAGTGTCTACTGAATGCAGCAAATATCATATTTAGCAGAAGTTTGTCCACAAAAGAAAGCTGTTAGTACATATAAATATTCGTGTGCTAAGCTTTATAATTATAAATACGTGCATTAATCTTAAATTGTGTTCAGTGCGAAATATACAGTGAAAATGGGGTGGGGTAAACTTTGTATGTAGGAATACGATTTCAGACACCCCTATAGTGGACCATACCACTTCTCATGTCGTCTGCCTTCACTTAGATTATTGATTGCGTCTTCGTTCAGGTCTCAGTGGCGCATCACTGTATGTTGATGTAAGTAACTATTTATCTTAAATAATACACTTTACTGCTTTCTGAGTTTCGGGATTAGACAGTGTCACTTGCATATTGATGAATGCGCTCATCAGCTAGTTTCTAAAGTTTTGCCTGAAGTAACAGTTTAGCTAACTAACGACCCCCCACGGACTGTTTTGTTTTTTTGGGTCCAAGTATTAATTAGGAGCTATGACGTAGCCATGAATTTAACATGGGGGTGGGGGGGACCAAATCTACCGGGGGGGGGGACCAAATCTACCGGGGGGGGGATTCTAAAACCATCCTGCCATATTAACTGATGGGAACGCATTGATCCTAATAATACAAAATAGTAGTGAGTGGAATATATTTATTTTGTATGTTTTACATCATTAAATTGAGCTTATGTCCTCCCAGTATATATTTTGATTACGGCCTTGGTTAGAAGGGTCAGACCCCCAGTTTCCCATAATTTTGAATCATATACTGTATTCAAGTGACCTACCAAATAGCAGTACATACAATCCGGAACCCCAATCTAACTTTAAGAACCACAAAGTTAAGCAAAGTTACTATACAGTAACAATCAGAGCACTCATGGCATGCCACTAAACAACTCAGAATAACTTCACATAACATAACAAATGTTTAGAAATGTTTACTTCATTAGCGTCAATAGCTTCGGATTACCCCAAAGTACGTTTTTCTACAAAACCATTTTTAATATTTGCTAAACTATCAGAATTGTTTCCAAAGTTATTACTTTTGTTGCTTGGTACCGGTGTAGCTGTGCTGGGTGAGCTGTGTTATAAACATTCAGGTTACTTCCAGACAAAATACATATTGTTTTATTCATTAAATGGAGGTGAAAAGTGCCTTGTTATCAAATGTCAATGCACATTTACTATGTTTAATAACCTTTTTAAAAATAATAACAACAATTTACAGTAGTAAGTGTGCCATGTGCAAAAGTTTAAGCACCAAAGTTTAGTCAGCCAGTCAATATTCTTTCAAATTACAGTCACATTTGTTTACATCTTTGTTGATATCTAATGTAATCTGTTATTTTATTTACCAGCATTTTTGATTATGCTCTCATAAACATAAGGTTTGTACAAGTAATACTGCTCTGTAGTACAGCACTACTTTACTAGAACTCCTGTGTAAACTTTTAAACACTCAAATATGAGAGAGAAGCATTTTTTGTAAACAGGCATGTTGCAGGTATCAGTGTTAGAATGAGAATATTTGCAAATATTTTCCTGCTTGTTTAAATACAGGCAAAAGCTTTCTGATTTTATTTGCATTTTACATTTTAATTTGCATTTTCCCAACTGTTATGTAATTAAGATTTGTAGTTTTCCTCAAGTATTGACAGTGACTTTAATAATTGACAGCATAATACACAGCTGTGCTATTGAATGTTGAATTTGTGTGTTGAATTTGAGGAAAAAAAACACAATTTAAATGATTTTTACAATACAGAGAATAAATCAATACGCTTGTCAACTGTGTTTTCTATCATTTCTATATGGCCATGATTATGGGAATGTTGTCTGCAGTTTTGATGATCAAATGCTGGATCTGAGAAAAGTAATGGACTGTGTTAAAGGTTTAAGTTAAGGGCTGAAGTCCTGTGGATCACGAATTAGGCAGGCTATACTCAAAGCAAGCTGTCAGGGCTTTCATAGCAAATTTGGTGTAGCTTTGATGTAGCAAAACTAATTTTCTTTTATTTATTGCTGATCTTCTGAGGTTCAAATGAGCTTAGAGTTCTTTTAAATCAATAATTAATTTTCACTTTTGTAACTTTGACAATTAAAGGTGTTTTATTAACTTTTCAATAATTGATATTTATCACTCAGATAGGCTTGGTATTCCTAGCCAATAAAAATGCATGAATTGGGATATGCACTTGGTTTTATTTTGTGCTGTAAGAGGAGTGCACAGTTACAGCAAGTGTACCACTTTTACTCTTCCTCTTTGAGTTTTCACTGCTCTGTGATGTGTACGGGATAATAGAAACCTAAAAAACCTAAGATTAGGCCATGGTTTACAGATGTAATGTTGCATGCTTACCTTGGCTATAGTTAGAGCACTCTGAGTGAATCATGACCACTCACTTCCAGGTCAGAACCTTTTTTTAGACTGGCTATTGCTCACAGCTTTGTATGAGACTTACTAAGCTCTGCGTTATCAGCAGATTCTGTCTACCACCGGCCATTATATATCTGATGGTGTTTGGCTTCTTCCTGTCTTTATCAATGCTCTAATACAAAACACAGAAGCTCTGCACTTTTTGTTTGCTGTTTAATCAGTGTTGCAAATGCTTCCTTTATTTAATGGACAGTTTTAGATGTAACCTGTGCCTCCTTAAAGTCTTCTATATGTGCTTTTGGACCTGTGTTTTTACTCTGTAGACATCTTGACTGCATTTTCACCAGAATGAACAAAAGGGCACCTGACCTGTTTTTAAAACGTGCCTTTAATGATGTGCTAATCTCACAGGCTCAGCCTGCATGTAGCCATCTCTGATTCTCCTAAAGGAGTCAATCATGGGGTTGTTGCAGCCCCAGTCTGCACAAGCTCTGGACTCTCCTAGCCTCAGGAAGTACTGATTGCCTCTGTAGTTGGGGTGTTCGTTGAAGACACAGGAGCTCTTAATGATATGGGAAAAGTAGATATCACAGAACTGGTAACGATCATAGATGTTGGTGCAGTCTTCTGAGAATTCTGTCATTAGTCCGGCACCGAATGGTCTGTTGTAGATCCTTAGTTTCTAGCCTCTTGTGTACTGCACTGTACATGCATAAAACAGGTAAAAGAATGTTAAACCTAAAGTTAAAACATTAAATACATTTCTGTGAACATTTTTGTGAGGTTAATACATTTAAACAAAACTTCCTTTCATAAACTGAATTTTAAAATTGACAGTTTAGTCATGCAGTGTATACTTTAGTGGCTGTGCAATGATTTTTCTACTTTCTCACACACTGGGAAGATAAATAGAATTCTAATAAGGATGTTAGTCTTTGGAGCGTGTCTGCCATTCTGTTTTATAATGCTAAATTTCCTGGTGGACCATCATACACGTTTTATGTTGCATCTTCAAATTACTTTAAAGCATTAATTGATTGACATTGATTTGCTAAGATGTTTTAAAGTAGGGCATAAAAGCCATCAGTTTGATTGACTTACTGAAGGGAACATCTGACAAGATCTGATGCAGTTGTTGAAGCCCATCCAGTGGTGAAAGTCAGGGTACTCCCCACGGCCCAGAATGTACTGATAACCCATGTAGTTAGGCTACCCAGTGTCCCCCCATGACTCAAATGGAGTTACAGCCTGAAGTGCCTGAAGGTGTCTCAGCGGTCCACAGAGCACTCATAACAGCATCCCTGGAAATTCTGGCCCTTATGGAAAAGCAGTCAGTAGTGGGTTTAGGGTGGAAAAAAGAGTATATAACATATCTGAATTATAATTTGCTAATAGTTAGGCAAAAAAAAAAACTAAAATTTTTGGCTCATTAATTGTTACCACACTTTGCATAGTAAGTTCACTCGTCTATTAAATGTCATTTATTAAATTGAAACATACTGGTTCTGTGTTTAAAAAGCATTTCCCCTATTTTCTTAATTAACCACATGTAATTAATAACTGGTGTAATTAGACTATACACACCTAGGCACACCTATCTGATCTACTTGATGTGCAAAAAAGTTGGACACATAATTTTTATTATCCTAATAATCTTTTACACCTGTTGGCAATGGGTGTTTTTGAAACACCTGAATTAAACACCTAGCTATTAAGGGTAGTGTCCTTATATCTTTGGCCGTGTAGTGTACAATAAACAAAAGGGCAGTTGTAGCCTAACGGTTAAGGTACAGGACTAGTAAGCAGAAGGTTGCTGGTTGAAACACCACCACTGCCAGGTTGCCACTGTTGGGCCCTTAAGCAAGGCCCTTAATTCTGAATTGCTTAGACTGTAAGTCACTTTGGATAAAAGCATGTGCTAAATGCTGAAAATGTAAATAAAATGCTTCTTCTAAGCATTCATTTTGATGATTGAACAGTTGATCAAAGGACTGTGACCATTTTTCTTTAACTCTGTGTCACTTTTTATTCAAATTGAAGCACACATTTTTAACTATGTTGCCATCAATATGCAAAGCCTCTAAAGCCTGGAGTCAAGCTCTGATGCAAGTTCATGATCACAAATGGGTGGGCTGAGCACAAGAGGTCTTTTGTGTCTGTGATTGCATGATGGCTTTAGGACAGTTGGACAGTTGATTGGCTTTTAAGCAAAGCTCCTGAAAATGAGTAAATGCCAGGGCTAGATTGCATCATTCAATCAATTACAATCACAAGGTCTTTAATTTGTCTTTAAAAAAATGACAAACTCTGATCTTCAAAGCTCATGGGCATTCACTGTACAATATCTGAGTTATTGTGGCAATATAAAACAGCCAGTTGGTGTTAAAAATGATTTTTTTAATAAACAAATTCGTGAACACTGAGGCTATTGCGTGCTTACTCTTAGAAAAGTGTTTTCTGTTCTCATCAATAACAAATATGTATTGTGTCTTAGCCAGTTAATTCTCACTCTTATTTCAGTTACTTTTTGGCTTGGAAATGACCTTTACAGTCTATCAAAATAATAATCTTAACTACAAAACTCCTCCTCAGAGAGAGACACATCAAATGAGCAGCAGCAGCCCAGCATGCTCTCCATTTTCCCAAGAAAAGGTAAAGCCAGCACTTCAAATCTTCCAACTGATCTCTAAACAGTAGAGACTGAGCAGTTGAGAGTGCAGCTGCTATGTACTTATGTATAACAAAGATAGTCAAAGCTCGCTGCACAAATGATAACACTGGATAGTTCACTGCCTTTTACTTTTATGAATCCCTGCATGGATAAAGGAAGCCATAATTCTGCTTATGTTTTAAGGAGGAGATATGAACTTCACATTAGTATTATTAAAGTTAGATTTTTTTTAATATTAATTCAGGTTCTTATTTATGTTTCAGGTTAGTGTCAGGTACAATTTGGTATAGTTTCTTGTAATGTATATTTTTTTAGGTTATAAGTTCAGTTCAGTTCTGTTGTGTTTCATTATACAGTCATATATTTTAGTACTGGTTTAATTTAAATTGTTAAGTTCTAAAATTAAGTTGTGAAGCTATTTTTGTAACCTGAGGGGAGGTTATTAATTCCTTTTTACTAACTGCTTTAGCTTGGTCTGGGTCAGATGGATAAAGTGCCCCCAAAAAACTGTAAGTGCAAGGCAGAAGAACAACTAACAGTGTTCCAAGCCATTTGGCATTTAGATCAGCATGTGTTGCTGTGTGGCAAGCTATGCCAATGTGCCACTCTAAAATAGAAGTCTAAAATATATACATTAAAATGTTAAACATCCTGGAAATGGACAAAACATTTCGCTTAACATGGACAATATGGATCAGTAAAATAGGCTGAATCTGAATGATCATGTAAGTCTTTAAACTCTCAGTGGTCTCATTAGACCGCTGCACCACTCGAGCTCCTATGTAGCGACAGTTTTCAAGGCAAATAAGTGAAAAAGTTCTACAGCGATGTGATTGGCGATCTGTCAAGGGTTTGTTACTGCATCATGCCCTATGATTTTAGGAAAACAGGAACCACCTCAACCCTGACCAGGATAGCAGTGATAAAACATAACAGTGAAGTAAAATAAAATGAAAATGAAAATCCTGTCTCACAATATTATACGGTGTGTTTTAAAGTGTTTCTTGATCTTAGTTTATAATTTTCGACCAAATACCATTTGTTGGTACCATTAAATGCAGAGAAAACCTTGTAAACCAGATTAATAATTTACAAACCTTTATTGTGGCTCTGATTTCAGTGTTTAAAAGTATTTTATAGCGCTCAAAATAAGCAAGGCATGAAAGAACAGCAATGCAAGAATTAGCAGTGGTAAGCAGACCCTAATTTACTACTAATGATTGAATTGAAGCTTTGTGCATGCAAATAGTTGAGGCCTAGAAGCATTATGCTGAAAGCTAATTTCCTCCGGGTTTTTGTGTGTCTGTGTGGATATGCAGGCAGCATCTCTATCCCTGGTAGAGCACACGCCACATATCGGCTACAGCAGACGGCCCACCCATTCTGTTAGCTCTCTGAGAGTGTGCCAGGGATGGATTTGTGAAGAAGCGTCAGATGTGCTCCATCTTTTCTGTTGCAGGATAATTAAAAGAGAAAGCATTCATGGGATATACTGTAGATGGAAGGAATGAGTGTCGGTGCCCACAAATAATGAAGACAGCTGTTACTTAGTTTAAACTTTGCTGGCATGTCTTCTGGTCTGACATTTGAAAACTTTTTTTGTTTCAGAAGTTTAAGAATTTGCCAGAATCAGCTGCAGCATATGTGATCATTTTATTTTCAACTACACTGATGAGCGTTTTTCAGTGTTTTAATGCCAAATTCTGAGTTTTGGAACTTTATAAATAGCTTTAGTTCCTATTAGGGATAATTGCAGTTGGCAAAATAAATGCAATTGGTTACATTTCCACCAGCTAACACAATAATTAAATTAAGATGAGTTAAGACTGATAAAACTAATACAGATGTCCGGTATTTCAAATTCTGACTCCAGGTGTTGGTCCACAGAGTGTATGGAGTTTCCCTGTATGTCAGTGCTTTTTGGCATAAATTATTAGCATGTATATCTACTAGGGATGGCTGTGATTCAACGGTTAACATCAAATAATTTATTGTTCCACTAATGCTGTTGATTAAAACGTTTATTTGAATTCATTTTCAACAGCTGACAGTTTAGAGCAGAGCTACAGGTCTCCACATACAAAAGCTCAGATCGTTGATTTGAGACTCACTTTTAGTTTTACCTAGTTTTTTTTAAGACAAGGTGCGCTGCCATTCTAATCTGAGCAAGCAATGTCTTTATGCACTTACATTATTTAAATCATGAACGACCAATTTATTATGCACTAAAATTTCAATCTGATAAATAAGTATGGAGTGTGACTGCATGTGAAACTGCCTGTGGATCTTTGTGTAAGTTTTTTGTACAGAAATGATCTGCATTTTGCATACATTGTAATGATCTTGTGTCATGTCCAAGCCAGTATAAAGGTTTGTCAAAGAACTAAATATATAAGCTAGTCTTAGTGTAATGGCATATATCTGCATAGCTCCAGTCATGTCATTTTTTTTTTTTTTTTACTTTCCATGTTTCCAACCTTTTTCCCCCAATTTTCTCCCCTAATCTAGTAGTGTCCAATTACCCTGATTACATCCTCCACTGATTCAACCCTCCATCGCTGACTGAGGATGCTTCTCAACTGACACACGCCCCCTCCGACACGTGCTCAGTACAGAATGCATTTTTCACCTGCATGACTCGAGGTCATATATACTGATCAGCACCTGATCAGCATTATTCCTCAGCCCTGTGCAGGCACCATCAATCAGCCAGCAGGGGTCATAATTGCACCAGTTATAGCCATGATCCGACTCCCTTACCTGGATGAACAACAGCCAATCGTTGTTAATGCAGCTGCCCAGCCCAGCCGGGTGGCAGAGCAGAGTTTCGATACGATGTATTCGAAAACCCAGCTCTAGTGTGCTTGCGTATTTTATTGCTGCGCCACCTGAGGGGCTCGTTTGTTTTTAATGTTGGCAGAAAAGTGAATGGGCTTTATTACTGCCATGTATGCTAAGATATTTTTTATTAAATAATGACGAAAGCTCTGTAGTGGCCTGTTTCAATTTATTTTATGAGTATCTAGATGAATCCAACATTTACTAATTCCCCTTGAATCCCTGGTCGCTATTTATTTTCATAATTTGGGATGTTTTTATCCCAGATTATGGGACTTAACTTTCTGGAGAAATCCCTTTAAGGCAAACACCTGCATTGCAAATGTCATGTGAATCACCAGGATATCATCTGTTAAGGACACATACAAGTCACATTTGATGTTTTACATCCATCTTTAAACCAAACGATTACTGGAATAAGACTTACTGTCATAAACTAAAATGTTGCTTCAGAAAATGCTGCTAATTTTATGGGCAAACATACATGTAAAAGCAGTCAATTTCATACCATTTGAGTTCCGGGGTTCACCAAATAAATCAGGCTAGAATAGAATAGAATGCCTTTATTTGTCATATATACATATACTACATGTCTACATTACAATGAAATTCTTTTTCACAAATCCCAGCTTGTTTGGAAGCTTGGGTCAGAGCACAGGGTCAGCCATTGTAAGGTGCCCCTGGAGCTGAGAGGCTTAAGGGCCTTGCTCAAGGGCCCAACAGTGGCTGTGTGGCAGGGCTAAGATTTGAACCCTCAACTTTTCGATTGATAGTCCAAAGCTCTACCAACTAGGCTACCATTGTCCCTAATCAAGCTCTGTTCCTCTGGTTAAAGCTCACATTTAAACCTACAGACAAAGTACACCTACTTTACCCCACCTCTGAAGTTTCGGCTTGTCTATGAAGAGGCTTGGAAGTGTTATATTTGACGTTATGTATCCACAACTTCTCCTTACCTCAGTTGTTACCAGACTTTTTTACTGACACTTTAGAAAACAGGTTTGGATTGTTTTTATTTACTTTCTTAGAAGAGGTGAGCACCCAACAATACTGCTGTATTTAAATCCTGGCTGCGCAACTTCAATAGAACCCCTTGAACATGCAGGGAATGTTGCTCCAGAGCTGCTGATCTGGCCCAGCCTTTCAGCTACACTAAATATATAATCACATATGATGCCATATTTTTGCTTTTTCGAATTTGCCATCAAAGTAAATGTGTTTTGACAACAGTTAGTGACAAGGGTGCCAAAGGAAAAGGCGGGAAGTCGGTTGTATCAATTATTGATTGTGAAGCGTCCGACCAGAGCGCGGGCTCCTTGTGATAATGAAATACATGATTTTTAGAGAAAATAAATAATAGACAAAGGGCCTCCCTGTTGTTGTATAGGCTTCTGAGTTTGATTGACTGCTTGCACATTCTCTTCATTCCCTGATAAAGCAGATCAAAGGCAGGCTTTTCTTTTTGCCCAAGGCCACTTACAATTTATTTAGAGGCCCTGTGCTGCTACCCCAAGAGGTACCACTGTTAGACCCAACCACTCAGGGTAATCAGGGCTTTGAGGTGTCTTTCCATCATCACCCTCTCTCTCTCTCCCTCTGTCTCTCTCTTTCTATCTCTTCTTCCTTCTCTTTCCTTCTCTCTCTCCCCTCTCTCTCTTTCTCTGTCATGAAATGACCTTAAGAGCATATCTTATTTGTTTAGTCCATTGGACTGTTTTGAAACTGCTCACATTTTAGTAACAGGATAAATTATTTTCAGGCTTTGAAAGGAAGGACCTTGGAGAAATGTATTGTGTGCTTCTAGTGCATGTTCAAATATTCATGAAATGTTTTGTCATAAAATGTTTCTTGCTCTTGAATTGTATTCTTTAACTGGCTAAATGCCACTTTTGTAAACATTGCCACAATTGTTAACAACTCCTGAATACTCTGCAGTGTTGATCCTGGACAAATAAAAAAAGACAGGGAAGCGATTTCCACTGCTTTCCCCTGCAATTTCTGTTTTTCTTCTTTTTCCTCCATCCACTCCCTAGCTCCATGTCCTCCTATTTCACTGTTGTTTTCTTAGTTTGTTTAGCTCTCGTACTCCGTTTTCTGTTGCTGAGCGACGTAGCCACTTTCAAAGGCCTGCTGTCACGCACAATTGAAAATACAAAAATGATCCCCAGGTGGGGTGTTCCGGGTCCTTTCTGTGTGGAGTTTGCATGTTCTTCCCGTGTCTGTGTGGGTTTCCACCGGGAGCTCCGGTTTTCTCCCACAGTCCAAAGACGTGCAAGTGAGGTGAATTGGAGATACAACATTGTCCATGACTGTGTTTGACATTAAACTTGTGAACTGATGAATCTTGTGTAACCAGTAACTGTAACCAAAGTGTGTAAAACATTACATTAAAATTCTGATAAATAAATAAATAAATGTATTAACTAACAATAATGACCTAATTTATTTGAAGATGTAGCATCAGCCTGTTGCATCTTGAAATTTTCTTAATGATTTGTGGTTGGATATCGGCACATTTTTAACAGGAAAGATTTCTTTTGCAGATTACATTCAAAACTTTTCATAAAGGTTTAATGATGTCTAAATCTGGTGGATGATTTTGGAGGCCTTGCAATATGTGTATTTTCTGGAGTTTATCTGCACCTTTAAATCCACCAGAGGGCAGTAGAGCTTTAAGTGTCAGCATAATTTTATTGCTTTACTTATTTGTATGCATGCACTTTTTGGAAGTTATTTAAAGACAGTTTTTATATTAAACCTTTAAAGTCATATATAGGATGGATGACAAGTACTTTAATCCCCTTTCTATTAACTCTTGTTTTTTATACTGTGGATTTTAATGTGGATAATTTTTTTTATAATATCTATTTGCATTATTCCACTATAATTGTTTATTATTTCTCGGTCAAGCTCATGTTTTTGCTGATGCAAAAAGTGAAAATTAACCTTATGTTATAATTAAATGTTATAATAAATATTAATACTTGTTGGTAATTTATTGTTCACATTTAGTGAAGATATGTATGTAGCTAAAATGTTTAAAGAACAAGATTTATTTATTTTATTTCACCTAACTTACATGTATTTGGAATGTGGAAAGAAAGTGAGCTCTCAGAGGAAACTCACACAGACATATGGAGAACATGCAAACTCCACACAGTAAGCACTCAAACTTAAAGATTTAAAGGTAAAAATTAACATAGGAGTACTTAATAAAGTGCTCTGAGTGTGTGTGTGTGTGTGTGTGTGTGTGTGTGTGTGTGTGTGTGTGTGTGTCAAGGTGCTCCTGAGGCTCATTACATGTTTAAGTAATTCATTATAGATAATTGTGAGTATATTAAAGGAGGCAGGATGGCTGAGAAGCCCTCGGTATGTTCTTCTGAAGAGTTTACCAAATTAAAAAAGACAGGGAAGCGATTTCCACTGCTTTCCCCTTGCAATTTCTGTTTTTCTTCTTTTTCCTCCATCCACTCCCTAGCTCCATGTCCCCCTATTTCACTGTTGTTTTCTTAGTTTGTTTAGCTCTCGTACTCCCCTTTCTGTTGCTGAGCGATGTAGCCACTTTCAAAGGCCTGCTGTCACGCACAGGCTTTGAGGGCTGGTTTAATTTTTAACGTACATGTTGTCAGGGTGCCGTCAAGTATGATTGACAGGTTCGTCCCAGAGCAGGCTGGCTTGGCAGACTGGCGTCTTTTGTCAGAGAGAGTGAGAGGAAGGCAAGAAAAGAAAACAGCAGAAAGGGAAAAACACACATAAATAAAACAAAAACATGTACACTTTTCAGTAGAGATTCAATTAAGTTCTGCTTTTGAAAGTGAGTTGATATTTTTCTTTCTATTACAGTGAAAGTCTAGTCCTGACAGGTTATGCTTTTTATATTAAAGGATAAATAAAGAGGAGTTAAATACAGTTGCTAGCTATATTATGCTGTATGTCAGTTACACATTTTACCTGGAGTATCTGATATGTTTGCTTATAGTTGGAGACTGAGGTACACTAAGACCCTAGTAAAATAAATAAAAAAAGCATTATAAACATACATCAGCATCTGAATAAGAGGTTGTGAGGTACATACAGACTGAGATGGTAAAATTGTCTTGTTGGGAAACTTAAGGTAATCTGGTAAGTATGCAATGACTTTGCTGTCAGTCCAGTGTGATGAAGACATGCAGCTTGTCTTCAAGTTCTTAAACAGAGCTTGTCTTTGACAGCCTGGCCACAAACCAGTGCACCTCTGTCTGTGTGTATTGGCTCCTTAGTCTCTTAAACCCTATGTGGAGACAGTAGTGGAAGCTCAGATTTTTTTCCTATTAATAGATTAAATTATTAGGTTTGCATTCTCATGAGTTTCAATAAAGGGATTAAATAAAGAACGAACCAAGTAGTTTTTTATTTTTAACCAGAATTTTTAATTTTAATTATGATATCAATATCAGAAGTGAAATTATTGTCCAGGTCTTATGCTCAGCCATGTGAAACATCAAATATTTGATGGTGTGCTTAATAAGGTTTAAGAACCATATTCGCATAAAGGAGCCCATATGTCATCACACAGTTCTTAGTATAAAAATGTCTTTGCATTGGACTTAAAAACTAAATAAATATATTTTTTCGAATTCAGTGTTTTTGACAATGGCTAAAACAGCCCAGAGACTGGGAGGTGCACTTGTCAGTGCATGCATAGTAAATCTGCTGTGTCAACTCCTAGAAAATTTCCTAGAGTGAAAACCTATTTGCAAAATGTTGGGGTTTTTTTTACAGTGTCTTTAAAAAGACAGGAAAAGTAAAATGACAAATCATCATAAGGTTGATATTGTAAGGGCAGAGCTTATTATTTGTGTCAGTCACTCAGTTTAAGAAAATATTGAAATATAATGGTGATGGTAATTTGTTTGTGTCTCTGCTATGTTTTTTTTTTTTTTTTATTAATTCATGATGTCATGTTTTTAGGGGTATGGTAGCCACTTCCATACCTCTAAAAACATGACATCAAGAATGTTTTTTTGTCAATTGCAACATCTAATGTAACAACATGTTCTTATACTTTCCTTTTCAAGAAAATTTTTTGTCTTGTGAAGTCTCCAAATCCCTACATTTAAAAAATCCATAATGAGGCCCCCAGGTGGTGCAGCGGGACGTTCCGATAGCTTCTGAACTCCTCGGTTTGAAACTCGGCGTTGCCACTGGTCGGCTAGGCGCCATCTAGCGGGCATAATTGGCAATGCCTGCAGCAGACACGTTTCTGCTAGGGCGAGATGACCGGACTATGTAGGTGGGGCCTTCAAACGCTGTGTAAGGACCCTGATTAGCAGATAGAGAGGCGCCTGTGCAGAGTGCATGGGTGAAATAGGTTCCGCTAAGGGCTTCATGCGAGTTGGAGGAGGCGTGAGCAGCAATATACCCACCCTTGACTGCAATTAGGGTTCCCCCCGCAGCAGAAGAAAAATTGACTACGCTAAATTGGGAGAAAAATTTGAAAAAATGCATAAATAAAATAGGCCATAATGAAAAGTCAAAAAAGTCATAATGAATGCCATTTATGCCTTAATGACCTATTTTATTTTTCTTACCTAATTTATTTCATCTTTTAAATAATAAATAGTAGGAATATAACTAGTCCCAGGAAAGAAAAAAAAAGCATTCTTTTAGCATTCTGTTCACCATCACAGACACAACTTATTCTGTTTAAAGACATACTGATTAAATGATCGCTTAAGTCTTATTTGAATAAGTAAAAGTATTAAAACCACAGTGATCATTATTATCCTCTTACAATAGGACCAGCTGGGCGGAAAAAAACAGTGTTAGGAGAACCTCACATGTAATTGGAAAAAAAATAGAAGAGTTTAATTCTGGCTTTACTGGTAGAGGGATACATGAGTGTAAGCTTGCTTCCATCCTTAAAATGTCAAAGACAGAAATTCATAAGAAGCAGGTCAAGCAGCAGACATTGGGATCAACAAAGCTACAGGGCAAAAACGACTCCCTACTGACTGGGATGACTGCCGTGTCATTCCAGTGTCACTCAACAACTGTATGATGACATAAAGTGGTAAACAACGGCTGGAGTAAAGTGCACAGCGAGGACAGTTTGAAAACATGCTCGTAGGGGCAGGTCTGAAGTTATGCAAACATGGAAAAAAGCCTATCATTTAGAAGCAAAAAAGAGCCAGGCTGAGGTTTGCAAAAGATGTAGATTACTGGAATAAAATCATCCTTTCTAATGAGTGTAATTTTCAGCTTGGTCCAACACCTGTTCATCTGTTGGTTATACAGAGACCAGAGGCTAAATCAGGAAGAGGTCTGGCTACTTTAACTTGAGCTGTATGTAATAATTCATTAACATTCAGTCGATTTAATTGTTAACCTGTTTTTGTTTAGTACATTTTAAACTCTAACAATATTATACATGATATGGAAATTAAGTTGGGAAATTGTGGCCGTTTAAAAAATTGCCAATAATAGCTGCTCAGGGGCATAGCGGTAAAACACGCTAGCACACCACAGCTGACATTTCAAACTCGTCGGTTCGAAACTCAGCTCTGCCATTCAACTGGGCTGGGCAGCTATATGAACAACGATTGGCTAATTTTTTTTTTTTTTTTTTTTTTTTTTTTAATAACTAATAATGGAACTGATCCCAGGAAAAACTTCCAGGATCCTGTTTACCATCACAGACACAACTTATTCTGTTTAGAGATACTGATTAAATGATCACCTAAGTCTTATTTGAATAAGTAAAAGTATTAAAACCACAGTAATCATAATTATTCTCTTACAATAGGACCAGCTGGGTGGAAAAAACAGTGTTAGTAGCTGACAACTGGGCTGGGCGGCTATATGAACAACGATTGGACAGGGACTCCTTATAACTGATGCAAGTACGGCCTCTACCGGCTGATTGATGGCGCCCGCACAGAGTCGAGTAATAATGCGTTGATTAGGGTGTGGCTGTCCGACACAAAGCTGATATGCATATGAACTCGCTTCGTGCGGGTGAAAAGATGCAGTCGGTATTGCACACGTCAGAGGGAGCGTGTGTCAGTTGCGGTGCTCCTCAGTCAGCAGTGGAGGGTAGTATCAGTAGAGGGGAAGTGTAATGCAATCAGGGTGCTTGGATAAAAGTAGGTTAGGGAGAAAAATTGGGGAAAAATTGCAAAAAAAAAATGCTGTGTGGAGAGTGCCACTCTTTACTTCAATTAAGTATAAAACAGTATAGTGACTTACATGGTGACATCATTGGCCTAATCCAGAAAGAAAAAAGTTGTGTCCGATTTTTTTCTAAAGATATTTTAACCAGTGTATAGTTTTTAACCAAACATTAATTCAACCATCATACTAGTCTATCCTACTATATTTGAGCTTTGCATAAGGCAGTAAAGCAGCAAAGTAGCAAAGTTGCGAGCCTGTAGTTACATAATTTATATCAGTCTTTTCAATTAATATTTAAAACATTGTCATTCATATTAAGCTGCTTCTGAGAAAGCCAGAATAACTCCAAAATATCTAACACACCACCAGGGGAGCATGTCAATGAGCATGTTTAATCATTCTGTTTAACAACAAAAAGTGTCTGTATCCCAGGGTGTCCTGTCACTTTTTCCTTCATGGTTAGCCCCCATACCCTCACTTGAAGAGAAGCAAGCTGGAAATGAGGTTTATGAAAAAAAATGTATACAAAAAGTGCAAACTTTCTCACTTCTTATCCTCAGAATTATTGCAATAGCTTTATTTTTAAAGCAAACATGAATAAGTTATTAAATTATGTTCCACTGGTCTTTATCGTCTTTTTTCCTCTAAACCTCAATTTTTACCAGTTTCACAAAATATGTTGTTTTTAACACTGTCCCTAATTGTAACTTTATACTTCACCATATAACTAAGGTGGGTGAAGTAGCCAGAGTCCTCACTCAAGTGAAGCTAATTCTACTGGGAAAATAGTAACTGAGGTAAATTTATCACTTTAATAATAAGCTGTTGAAACAAAAACTGAATCAACCAAAATTTTACATATTACACAGAATCAGATTTCAGATGAAAACGACCCCCACCAATGTAAATGAATTAATAAACTCATATTTGTACTATATGATACGAACAATACACTTGTCATATTTATCATAGTATGTAGCATGATCATAAACAAGTGTTGTTAAACTTTAACAGTTACAGTTTATTTAATGTTTACTTTAAAGTTTAGCATTAAAATGTATAGCAGTATTAATGTGCACAAAATACACAATTTACTATATAAGTATAGACTGTGTCTACATGTAATTCCACATATTAGAGTGACCATAGACTAAGTGTAATCATTAATTCATGTATTACATATATTTACATTTATGAGATGATTTTATCCAAAGTTACTAAGTTAAAAGCAATCAAGGGTTAAGCAGCAGTGTACATACCCACCTAGAAAGAACCCTGGCTGCCAAGCTGAGGAAAATCCAATAGCTGCACCCACAGACTGTTGAGAAGCAGAAATATTATATCAGGCAAGAATGGGTAAAAAGTTCACTTGCAAAACTGCAACAGTTATGAGTGATCTTCAAAAAGTTTCCGCACTTTTATATAATTTTGTTGGAAACTGTGAGGTTGGGCGGAGTAGTAATTGGTCGTGTATGAGAGAGCTTATAGTCCGGATTTAGTGTCATCTGACTTCCACCTTTTTGGATGCTCAAAGAAGCTTTAAGAGTAAGATGGCATTAAAAAGTTGGTACGACGCTGTGAAAAATGCATCTGTGTGACTGTGTAGAAAAGTGATGTAATTTGTTTTTGATACACTTAATAAATAGTTTTTAAAAAGTGCAGAACTTTTTTGAAGAACCCTTGTAGTGGCCCCAGTTCCCAAATGATTAAAAAGTGCAATTATTAGGAAAGATAATGTAACATAGTGGTAAACAAGCCTCTGTCCCAACTTTTTCTTTAAGTGTGTTTGTGGTTCTGGATAGCAGTCACGATTTGTTGGCCATTATTATGAGATAATGAAATTGCATAGCATCGTGAAAAACTAACTGAATGAAATCCCTTTAGTCTGTGTTTAGAAGACCTTATTAAAATGCATGTCAGGGTAAACTTGTAAAGAATTACATATGGGAAAAACTTTTTGGAGTGAGGGTCTGAGCGTGTAGGAAAACTATTTGATGTACATATTTGAGAGAGACAGTAAAAACTATATAGAGAATATACAGTACTTGTCTTATTAATGTTTTTAGCAATAAAGAGTTCAACTAACATTTCAAAAGTTTCAAATGTGTTTTTTTTTTTTTTTTGAGATTTTACTGCTACTGTAAGCTTCATGAAAGGCAGTTACCCATGTGTTCTGTAACAGACAGGCGTCTCTACATGTGAGAACAGGGGCCTCACATCCTCTTTTTGTCCTCTGGATGCTTTAGCCTCTTCATTGCGTGAGGTGTGGATTTCCTTGATCTATCTCATCACTTACTTCCAGGCCCCCCGCTCCTCCACTGCCCCATTTTTTGCTATGAATGATTCACTGCTTTTGCTCTTCATTCCCGAGAGTAAGTAGCTCTGTGATCGAGCCATGCCGCCCAGCCAAAGCTGCACTCTGATCTCGCCATGTTGTGTAACTGTTGAGAAACCCTGCATTACTTACACTTATCTTTTTGTCTTTTTCCAGCAGTTACACTAAGTATTGACTGCTTATTCTTTTGAATGTTTGTGGAGAGGCCCTGGGGCTTGTAATGGAAGGGAAGCATTCTCCTTGACACACTTAACGCCCCCATAGTGAACTCTAGCTCCGGGTACTCCCGAGGGTACACAGACCGTGTCTCCAGTCGGTAGTGGGTATGAGCGCCAGCACTCGCCGCACTGCTCTGGAGAGATCACCAAACACACGATGGAGATCCACAAAAGGCGCTCGCACGTAATGTTTACACAGCAACCCTTCCCTTTCCCTATCAAAGCTGCTGAAGAGCTGTTGTACTGTGATTTCTTAGGGGGAGTTAGAGGGCACCAGTTAGAGAGAAAGCGAGTGAGAGAACATGTACGCAGGGTGCACTTCGGTCACACTGAACAAGGAACAAATGACTTTCTCCTTCTTTATGTCTGCCTGTTTTTTTATTCTCTTTTACTCCCATGTGAGTCGTTCCTTGCAAATATGCCTGGATCGAAGCTGGCAATAAATCTGTGCACGCAGCTTACAAACTTTGGGGTTACTGTGGTTTTGTTTTAAATATGTTTTCATTTGAAGACTTTACAGATATCATAGTTTTTAATAGAACAGTCAGAATTCATTAGATAAAGATGAGCAAAGTAGATATGCTTGTTCAGGGTTTCTCTGAGGACCAGAATGTGTGGGAAAGTCTGCGCATAAAAAGATGGCCAGCAGGTCAAAACCCTTTTATAATGCCCTTATTGACATGATCTCTTTCTTGCGCTCAATAGTTTTGGACATAAATGATTATATTTTTACTAGACCAAGGGTGCCGTCTTAGATGTTGGGCTCTCAGTACTGAAGCAAAATAGAGGCTTCCAGCTTTATAAAGATTTATGTTAAGAACTGGCAAACCTCTGTACTTACCAGTTATAGTAGAACAACTTAGAACAACTTAATTAAAAGTTCATTTTCGGTTTGATTTACATCCATCAGCTAGGAGGTACATAACAGCGGGTGCCACTGTAATGTAGTTCCAGAATTTAATGCTGTCATGACATCTATGGCTCCTTTAATGGATTTATATTGCTAAAACTACTTAGTGTTATTTTCACTGCTTCATGAACTGCTTCATTCAAGTCGGAATCGTGGTGGGCTTGATGCCACCCAGATAATTTTTTTGGGGTCATAAACTTACTCATTCACCCATTTTCTCACTCAGTCGCACTTAGGGGCAATTTAGAGTAGCCAGTTTACCTTCTGTATGTATTTGGGATGGTGACGAATACCTAAGTACCCATAGGAAAATAATTCAGACATGGAGAGAACATAAAAATTCCTCCCAGTCCTTGACAAGAGTTGAGGAACAAAGGACCCGTGATGCAGTGTAGCAGCCATTCTAACAGCTGGGTCATCACGCTGTCATATAACTACTTATAAGCACACAAAAAGCATAATAGAATGTAAGTACAGTATACAAGTAATATGTAATTTTGTTTAATTAAAAAAGCTAATTTACCTTTAGGTTGGTTAACTTAGCAGTTGATAAGGACTTCTTTTTTAAGAATGTATGGCCTTTTATGATTTCAGTTAATATAATACATATACTGTATTTTGTACAAACTCTCCCTTTCCATTACCAATTAAAAGTTTGAGATTGTTTCTTTAAATATTTCTGTTTCACAAAAGTATCAGTAAATCAGTTTAAATTGCTAGAATGTGGCAGGCAGCTTAGAACAAAGACTGTGTGTTAGAGATGTACCGATCGGGGTTTTTGGAACCGATTCCGATCTCCGATCTCCTTTCAGAAACATCGGCCGATAGCCGATTCCGATCGGGGGGCGGGGGGGTGGGGTTCGGGGGTTTACCAGTAAATAAAATAAATAAACTTAAAAAGAGCCTCACAGTGAAGATAAACCGGAGCAGCGCGCGCACATGTGTGTGTTTGTGCCTTTAGAAGAGACACTTTGTTCACAGTATCGCTATAAGTGATTCATTGATTCATGAGTTGATTCGTTTTATGTGACACGTAAGTTTCTCTTCTCAGTTATCTCTCCGTGTTTACTGTTATTAATTAAATGTCGTGGTTTTAAATAAACACCAGCTACTACAGAACATTTTGTGTGACTCTCTTACATTAAAAAGCTTAATTAAACTGCTATTACCACAGATCTGTAACCGACCGTCAGACTCGTTCCGTCTAAGGAGCTAAAAGTTCAGCAGATGATCCTGAACTAACGAATTTGCTAATGAATAAACTTTTGCCTCTAATTGGCTCTGTAACGTCTTCTGTTCTCATCTACATCACAAGTAAGAACCGCTTACGATTTACCAAAGTGAACCAGGAGTTTATATAACGTGCTGATAGAATCGACTCAGATGTGACCGGGTTGAATTATCTTTTTAAAGTAAATATTACAATCAGCAAAATTACATCGTGTGTATGATGCACAACGTTAATGATGTTATTTTAGGTCATGAAGAGCTTTCACGATGGTTTCTGTACGATTGTTGATGAATTTTGATGCGATGGTTGGCGCTTCGTAGCTCAAAGTCTGGATCAATCCACTGAGCTGTTAACTTAACATGGTCTTTATATATCACACGATCGGATCGGCTACTTTTAGGAAATATCGGCCGATCGCCGATAGCATATTTTGATTAAAAATCGGCCGATACCGATTCGTAGCCGATTGATCGTCCCATCTCTACTGTGTGTATTGAGGACCTGTGGTGTCCATGTCCCATACCACCCCCTGATTTTTTAAAAAGAAGACATCATAATGTGTTAATGAGAAAAGGCAGCTAATGCCCCCCATCCTGATTCGACTTGAGCAGTTTGTGTCAAAGGGGCTGAAGCTTGCACCATATTGATTGGTGATTTGATGAAAGGTCAGCAGACTCCTCTTCTTACCCATCACCTTGGTAAAAATGCTGTGTCTATGTCCCTTCAGAGTAAGCCCACCTCAGCTCATTGTCACTCATAAGCATACGCACACATACACTTTCCCCTCCCGTAATTTGCCAGCTGCCACCTGGGGGAGAAGGACAGGCTGCAAACAAGCTAATCATCGCTTACCATGAACACCTCCCGACTGACTGACAAATGTCAGGGTGACTTGTATGGTTATTTTTGAAAAAAAAAAAAAAACATTTAAACACACTGGTTAATTAGGTCCCTTAGGCTTGCATGCTAATTGCAAGCCACAGAGCTGGTGAAGATAGAAAACCCTCACAAAAGAGAGAGAGCTCAAACAAACAGACGAGCTTAAGAGCAGGCGTCCACAGTACCACACTCAAGCACACACACAGAGACGCACACAGCGTTCATATGGGCTTTTATTCTTCGTCTCTGGCTTCCCCTCTGCCTGCACATTTCTGTGACCTGCCAAATGTTCTCGTTGTCTTGATGTGCATAGACGCACAGCCACCGAAATCTGCCACATTCCACAAAGCATCTGTCTCTGCACAACCAGCATTCATTAAGTTTCCACCAATTAGCTGGTATAACTTGGCAAACATCCGTTTGTGCATCCTACTTTGACTGAGTCTCTCAATGTCTTTGTCATCTAACTTTAGAAAGTGTTCTTTGTATTTAATTAAAAAATGCATTCATTCTATCTTTGCAGGTTTTTTTATGTCTTTCACTCTGGTGCACCTTGAGAGATGGTCTGCTTTGCCAAAAAAAATCTCACCGAGATTGTTTCAAAGGCTAAAAGAGAAATCGAGGCGGAGGAGGGTAATGGGGCTCTAGAAGGCACTGGAGCTCTACCAGCTTGGGCTGCTGTTTCAACAAATTATCACACCTTCTGATACTTGCTGATGTCTTTCTGTCAGCACTTGCTTTTTAAACTTCAAATTCAACTTGCCTTTGAGCAATACATTCCTTGTGTTTTTGTTCTCCTTCAAAATGGGCTCTCAAAAGCTCAGTATGCGAGGGCGTTCTGATACGTCTGAACAGAGTCACATCCCTTAAGTACTACAACAGGATTACAACTGTGTGCGCCTTAAGCTCAGTCTTGAAGTCAGATGTGAAGTGCAGGAGAGTGCACATGGAATCCAGTTCTTCTGATCATTGAAAGAGTGGGTTGAGTATATGTGGATGTGATCAGTAGGATCGCTCTTGGTGGTCTTGCCTTCTTTGTCCTCAAATCAGTTAGTCATTATTCCTGATCAGTTTTCTAAGTAAAAGATTTCAGTTATAATAGTAGATGTTTTGTAACTTGCACCTCCAAGTGTTATTCATGGATGAACTGGGCGACTGCATCATGTAGACATAGAGTTTACTTTAAAGTTTATCTAAAGGTGCAGAAAACTACACTGTTTCATATGCCTTAGAAAATAAGAATTGATCTGTAATTGGTTAAATCAAACACATTGGCCTTTTTATATGTTTGGGCAGTATTTAGTTTACACAATATAAATACAAAATGAAGATACATGTTAAAAACGTTGTACTCAAAATGCAGTTACTTCATATTCATAAAATACCAATTACACAATACAATGTACATATCTTTAAATAAGCAGCATTTAAGACAGTGTTACAATGTGCAAATTTGGCCAGTTGTGCTATCACAGCCAAAATCACTTATTGTAAAAGATTTTGTTTGGTCATGAGTAAGTATTGGTTGCATTGTACATTCCAGTACCGTATGCTGCCACGACCAAAGACTGACAGAAGCTGACGGAAAACTTTTATAGTGTGGCTCATCCACTATAAAAAAGCGGCATGGCAGAGCATAATAACTAATATATGGAACACTGTGACTTTATCCTATTGCCTGAGTGATCACAATAATCTTTACCAGTATACGTAGGCTAGGCCGACACTTCTTACAATAGCATAGAGGCTATAGGTGCATAGGTTCCTGGTTGTAGCGTCCTACTTCATCTGAAACCTCATCAAGCTTCATCTGGAACAGCGTTACTTTTCAAGCCAAACAAAGACTAGATTTCTTTTCAATGAGGGCATGCAACTGCCTGGCCACAAGCGCAACATTTTGTTAAAAAACAAAACTAACAGTTAACAGGGCTAACAGCTAACTCTCATCTCTCCAAAGCTGCATACAGTTGCAGACGGTCATGAACTTACGTAAAATAGAAAAACAGCAGTCCATTCAAAATAAAAAATACAACTGTATATGCGAAATGTTGTAAAATGTAGACATCTTGTAAGCAAGTGATGGTAAAAAAGCAAGCAGTTACAACAAGCTAAGTCTGAACCATGAAGATGTATTCACTCTTAAGAAGATTTATTTACTTAATGTTTGCGTTGTTGTTTTGTGTACTTGATTTGATTTTAAATGTGCTTTGATTACAGAAACTTGGGTGGGGTTTACAAAGGGGGAAAGTCTGGAACTAGTCCTCAGAACTGCACTGAGGAAAGCCACACTCAGTTTTAGCTTTTAGTTTAGCTTGTAGTTCAATTCATCTCTGACTTACCTCAGACACCAAATCTTACTGAGAGATGGCAGCTGGTCTTGCGAGAATAAGCATGTATCAGAAGCTTGTGCATGTATAAAATAAATTACAGACAAAAACTATCACCTTCTCGCATGGAAATGTTTTGGTATTTACAGAAGTTAACATGGTCAATCAAACATTTTTATACCGTCTCTATCAGTGATCGCTATCAGGATGTAATGATAATTTAGGTCAAGAGTTATTTCCAGTTGCTCACAGCAGCTTCGATGTATTGAGTGTCTATTCCCACTGTAGTGTTTATGCAGCATTTGTAGGGTAATTTATGAGACCTTTGTGGCAGCCCTACTAAATCCTCATTAACATATACAATCATTTTTTTCATTACTAGAACACAGCATTAGCACATTCTGCGGCAAAACAGCACTACATTGTGCACTTGCCCCCAGCATAATAATAGTGCCCTAACACTGAACTCTTCCTCGAACCCACAATCCTTTGCTCTATTGGGACTGCTTACAAATGGCCCAGTGGAAAAGAGCATGCATCTGGTTCAGAGGTCATGTGCATGAGGAGAACAAAAGTCCCTTAACAGTGATATATAAATGAATAGAGAGGAAGATTGTAAAATATAGGTCACATGCATTTTATTGTTAGGAAGTAAAATAGATAAGAATAGAGGCTATTTAAAAGCCAACAGCTGCATTAGTAAAGAACATCTGTAAGTATGTAATACTGTACATTTAATTAACTTGCCAGCGTTTGTCAATGGAAAATTTCATTTGTATACTTGATGTTAAGCACCTGTTAACAAAGAGGTTTACTTACTTAGGGTCACTGTAAATCATACACATTTTCTTTTTATTAGTGCTATTTGGCTTGTTTGGACCGTTTAGGTATATTAACAGTCTATACAACAGAAAGATACCTTTTTAACATAGTCATTAGCCTTGATTATGTTTGTGGTGCTTCTGGAATGGAACTTGAGCTCAGTTAACAAGGTGGTGTGCCTTTGAATGTGTCGCCTCTCTCAATCTTCATAGACCCAGGTATCCTCAGAGACCCAACTGTCAAATTCCTTCCAGACGAGGCCATATTGATTGGCTTGTTATTGACATGATACCCACTGAGCAGGGCTTTAGCTATTGATAATCAATTCTATTTCTGCCGTAGATCAAATGACAGCTTCCAGCTTTTATGTTTGTAAACAGTATTGATTTGCATAATGACCTTAAAAATGAGTACCTGGGATTAGGCAAGGACAAACACATTGCAGAGTTAATTATGATTCATACGGCACTGGACTTATTAAGGAAAAAAGCAGAGAGAGAACAGACTGTGATTATCCCAAGTCATCTCTGTTACTTTTTAGAACACTGGTGAAAGCTTTGTTTTGAATAATATAATAAATATATATAATTCCCTCTCTTGATTCAGCAGATAAAGCGCTGATGCATCACCTTTATTACAAAGATGCAAATTATTGCTGTGTGTTGTGATTATTAATTCATGAGTAGGTATGTGTGCCTGCATGTTCACCTGTTCTTGGCATTCTCTTTTCCCCGCCGGGCAGAGCAGGATGCTAAAAGAGACATCAGGGTACAGAGTGATGAAAAGACAGATCACAATCACTGCCAAGCAGTCTTGCTTAAAACCACTGAATTATGCAACATATCTTATACCTTGAAACACATGTAATACATTTTACATGTTAGAAGGGTGTAGTTAACAGAAAAGCTGTAATGTGACAACAATGCACATTTAAATTCATCATTTTTCTTATATAACTAGCTTTTATGTTTATATGTGTCACCAAGCTTAAAGTACATTATGAATTAAACATTTACAGGCTATGATTTAATAAAATCCTAAATTAACACTACTTGTGTGTGTACATAGTCTAATACATTGTGTGTTTTTGAGTATGTTGTGGAGGATTAAATATGAATGGTTAATAATGGAGCAGCCAGCACAGATGGAAGTGGAGCATAAGGTTTTGCAAATAGATCTTAGCAATAATAAAGAGAATTCTAAATGGCATCTTTCTTTTACTCTTAAAATAAAACCAGCACACACTTAATAAAGTGTTTTAATTAACAGGACTGTATAAAATAAACAACCATTAAAATCTTAATTGCTAGATGTGAGATATATATATATATATATATACTTCACAAAAGTGCCCTTTTGAGATTTCTTAGAATCCTTATATTGTTTTTTAAATGTCAATTCTTGATGTCTACATAGTCATACATGTTTTATAATCTTTTAACAGAATGAGTACAGCCATGGTGTGAAACACATTCATACCTTAATGTACACATGTAATTTATGGTGTAGTTACAAGATGAACTAAAGTGGTAGATCATGTTTTCCCATACTACTGTAGTATTTAAATGTGCACTGAGATTGAGTCTTAGTCGTAGCTTAGGGGTTAAGGTACTAGACTGGTGATTAAAATTTAGCTGGTTCAAGCTCTACTACACTCAGGTAGTCACTATTGGGCCCCTGAGTAAATCTCATTTGCACTAGTAGAAAATATTAAAAAATGACTGGTTCACTTTTACGTGGAGATGCCTCAGACTGCACATTTAGACACTTATGCAATTTGAGCAATATGCAATTCATAGAGTGTGTTATGGTGCTTTTTTCTGCATGTGTTATCAAGTGTGCACATAATTTACATATTCAGAACTTTAAATTAGTCACTTTGAATTACTTTGAATTGATGCTTTGTAAGAAAGTGTCTTTTTTTTTTTTTATTAAAGACCCAAACAAATTGGAACAACTTTAAAGTCATATTTGTTTAGAACTTGGTTCAGCCACCTTTAGCACACATTACAGCCAAATGTCATTTTGGATAAAATCTAAATGAATTTTGCACAGTGTAACAATTTTAGCTCATTCATCTTTTCAGTGTTTTTATGCAAGGTAAGCTTGAGAGATATGCAACAATTCTCGTCACAGATGTTCAGTGGGATTAAGATCAGTAAATTCACCAGATTTAGAGGGGCAGTATGTTGGTTTAATATTTTCTCTTCTTAATGGTACTTTTAATGCCATTGAGATGGTTTTCTTTACTTTTCCATATATATGATTAAATTTTAGGATATGCCTAGTCTTTAACAGTCAAAACTGTACTATAATTAAAATGAAATAAAAATAGTTTAATTTACTGTGTACTCTGTAGAGATGATTTGCACAGATGATTACATATATTATGTGGGTGCTTTAATCTTGCTAAATTTCAGATTTTGGGTCAGTTAATTTCTGGAAAAAAAAATCTTCCTTTTGCCAGTGCTGTACTAGTAACGTATAGTCTTCAAAATCCACTGCATTTATTTCTTAATGGAGGCCAGACAGCCTTCACCCTACTGGCTTAGAGGCAAATTTGGTTTCTTCACACAAGGCGAAATACTGTCTGGCAAGATACCCATGACACATGATGTTGAAACAGAGGTAAGCTGTGACTGTCTGATAGGCAGCTAAAGCTGAGATGAGGTAGACCGAGGTAAGGGGGTGTTGGGGTGAAAGGAGAAATTGTGTCTTTGAAAAAAAGTGTGTCTTTGTTGTGCTGTTTTTATAGCAGTATAGATAAGAACAGTGAAGTAAAATGGCTCTTACAGGCCTGCCTTGAAAAAATAATTCCACATGTGCATGGCTGAAAACCACTCCCTACACACTCGCTGTTATTTACGAAGTGCTGACACTGAGGTCTGAAAGAATTAGTATGCTGTTAGGTAAATGTTTTCCTCTGGGCTACTTCTCAGCAACAGCTTGCAGATGTTTGGCTGATGTTCCCACTACAGACTAAATGAAAAAGCATGTCCAAAAGTTCAATTTTGTCAGACTTTGACAATGATCTACGACTTATCACTGTTACCTCTCCACCAGGTTTTTGGCAGTAGTTTGGTAAACCCCCTAAAAAGTTATTTGGCACTAGGATTTTTTAGGTATTAGTCCCATCTGGCATAAGGCCAGTAGCGGATTTTGTGGTGGAGCTGTAGCTTTAATAATGTCCTATCAAACTGAGGGTCTAACATACAGCAATTTGTTGTGTTCACTTTGGATGAAGACACACAACTTTGCATAGTCTGGACACGTTTTAGTGTCTTGAACAGAGTTGTTGGCTAATGAACACTTAAATGTAAACTGGACTACAATATTGTAATAAAATCAAACACTAATTAACTATAAATATTGACAGTGGAAGTGGGAATACTGTGATCCGATACTGAGTTTTTGTAGAAGAATAAGTCTATAACACACTTTTTAATAATGTTGTACATCAGTCATGCACATGGCTTGATTGATATAAAATTGTGTTGTTAATTAAAGTATGTTATTTTACAGACATACAAATAACACTTTTTGCCTTGCTCGGTCGCATTTTTCTATTGAGGGTTGCGGAGGGTACAGTTCCAGGTGAAAGGTATGAAAAAAACCTGGACAGGCTCCCAGTCCATCAGAGAGCAAACACACACACACACACACACACCTAGGGCAATTTTAGTAGCTCCAATTTACCTAACTTGCATGTCTTTGGACTTGTGGGAGGTAACTGAACCTGGAGCGCTCCACCTGGGAATCAAACCCGGGACCTTTTTGCTGTGAGGCGACAGTGATACTCACCGTGCCACCCTAACACTATTTAATGAACATTTAATACCATTAAAATTATTTAATAAAGCTTCATTTTAACATGTATTACTTGTTTAGTTACTTGTCTGGTACATTTGAACTGTAGCACATTTAAATATGTTCTTTTTACTTGTAGCTTATAAACAGCATTTGCTCATTCTAGTAATGTTCAGTGTTTATTTTGAGCAGTTTGCACACAAAAATTACTCGCTGTTTTTAATTGGGTCCCAAAAATTATTCTTACTAGTTGCATTTTTCTCTGTTTTATTTTCAGCTTGGATTATTGGTCAGTAGTAATTCAGTACTGACAGTCTACCACCAAGGTATTTTTTAAAGTGAGTAATGCAGAACATCAAAGATAACATTTTGTATGATTGTTTAAATAATTTGTATTGTCTATGACATCACACATGCTTATTGTATAAAATGAATTGGTGGATTGGATCAGATAATGTGTATAACTTTAATCATATACGAATTTAGCATTTCCCTCAATAGTTTGATCGACACACACAAGCCAAATTAAAAATAAAATACAATTTTAAATAAAAAATAATGACAATAAGAATTTAAACTTGTTTTTTAGAACTTAATATAGTACTGCTGCTGACTTTAAACTTGAAATATTACTATATCAAATAACAGCTGTTAAACTTCTAGTATTTTTTTAAACCATGGACAAGCAGGAACACACAAACACACACACAGATGACTAGAGATTGTCTGATGGAAAGAGTAAATGCCATTCCTATATAGGTGTAGCATGTGGCAGAGAAAGCATCGTTATCAGCAGGTTGGACAAAGCTCCTTAGGACAGAACAGCCCGCCTTTGGGTAAATGGAGATCTTATCCAAGTCAGGGAGAGCAGAATTATGGCTGTAGCAGCAAGCTTGAAAGCCTTACTATGGTGTATTTAGTCTAGACTGGTGATGACAGGTCTGGTTCAAACTTTAACCACTGAGCACAAACAATGATATTTTGACTGGCACTGTGAATGTAATAGGAACAGGTGCATTTTTTAAATAAGCTCAGTGAATTTAATAGCATTTTGAACCTAACTTGGAACTAGTACAGTAAATTTAATAGAAACATTTGAAACTAGCACCAAAATGTTCCTATTAAATTCACTGTTCTGGTTTCAAAATGGTTCTATTAAATTCACTGTGCTAGTTCCAAAATGTTCCTATTAAATTCACTGTGCTGGTTTCAAAATGTTCCTATTAAATTCACTGTTCTGGTTTCAAAATGGTTCTATTAAATTCACTGTGCTAGTTCCAAAATGTTCCTATTAAATTCACTGTGCTGGTTTCAAAATGTTCCTATTAAATTCACTGTTCTGGTTTCAAATTGTTCCTATTAAATTCACTGTGCTGGTTCCAAAATGTTCCTATTAAATTCACTGTGCTGGTTTCAAAATGCTCCTTATAAATTCACAGAACTAGTTCCAAACTGTTCCTAAGAACTAGTACAGTGAATTTAACCAGCACAGTGAATTTAATAGGAACATTTTGAAACCAGCACAATGAATTTTATGGGAACATTTTGAAACCAGCACAGTGAATTTTATAGGAACATTTTGGAACCAGCACAGTGAATTTAATAGAACAATTTTGAAACCAGCACAGTGAATTTAATAGGAACATTTTGAAACCAGCACAGTTAATTTAATAGGAACATTTTGGAACCAGCTCAGTGAATTTAATAGAACCATTTTGAAACCAGCACAGTGAATTTAATAGGAACATTTTGAAACCAGCACAGTGAATTTAATAGGAAAATTTTAGAACCAGCACAGTAAATTTAATAGGAACAGGTGGATTTTGAAAATTGCACAGGGAATGTAATAAAAACAGAAGTACTTTTCCCTTTTCGAAGAAATCAAGATGAGAAATGTAATGTTTAATGTATAATATATAAAATAGCTTTTAACTCTAAATTCATAGATTTTGTAAACCAGAAAAATGCTATAACACACCTTGAGCAGTACTTTTGAAGTACCAGACAAAACTTTGTTCTACATGCAGATATTACTATAGTAACTTCATTCATTTATTTTAAGTAACCATTTTGTCCAGGTCAGGGCTGTGGTGTGTCCATTGTTTGAAAACATTAAACACAAGGGCCAGTCCATTAAGAACACTGCTTTTACTAATTTACTTGTTTATTTATGCACACTTAATCCAGTTTTATTACCAGTATGTTTTAAGTGTTTTTAAGTGAGAAGAACATGCGAAAACTAACCAAAGAAGAGAATTTAACCCTGCGTTCTAAACCTGTGTGATACCAAGATAACCTGTTGTGCCACTATGCCACCTTAAGTGAATTTAAAATGAAAAATTAAAATGATGTAAATAATTTGTGTAAATATTAAATGATGCTGGTCAGAGTGATTTGGTTAATGGTGTTAGTAGCATTTTTTAAAGTGCCATGTTTAACTGCACTGTAGCAGTAAAGAAAACACATGGTCTTTTTGTAATTTGTGAAAGCTCATTCAGCTATAGCATGTCTGTGCATGATGACTGGAAGTAGCAAGTTGAGAGCATTCTGTTTCTGCCAAGTTCAGTGAATCATGGGAGGATTTACTTCAACACACGTTGTCTCTTCTATTCTTCTTTCTGTTCCTGCTTCATTTTTTTTGTCTCTCGGCTCATATTTTCATCTGCTGTTCCCAGAGTTGCTGTAAGTGTGCCAGTGCCAGAGGCAGGGAAGAGCTTTTTGCCATTCTTCCTGTACTTTTGAGTGTGAGGGTCTGAGCCACAGTAGTTCACTGGGGGACAGTCCATCTCTGCCTTTCCTCTGTACAACTCACAACAGTACAAATGTAACGCTGAGTCTGCCTTTTGTGCTCTTATCTGAGGGATTCATTATTTTAGTGAGGAGGCAGCTGCTGAAGTCCTGCCAGACAGTGTGTGGCAGCAGAATTACAACTATAGGCGAGAGGGGATGGTGCACCTGTCAGGAGTAATCAACACGGTCTATAATAGAGCATTGCAAATAAGATAGACCACACACACCAGCTTATGCACAAAAGATGGAAAACAAACACAAAGTGGAAAGAATAGCGCTGGCAGTGACAGATGTTGTCTCAAGACTGGGCAGAAAAAGAACACTTTAATTTCTCTGTTTGCTTCTTCTGGTGCTGATTGCTGTGAGAGCGAGTCAAACGAATCATGGTGTGCCTATCTTACACCACATTGTGGTTCAGTCCCAGAGTTGCTGCATTTACCTTTATCCAAATGAAGCCTTTATGCCCAGGAAGATTAGAGCTGGGAAACACTGAAGCGTTATTGTGTTACCACAGTAATCAGCAGTGTGCATGTGGGTTTGCTTGTTTGTTTGTTTGTGTGTGTGCGCGCGCATTTCTTCCTAGTAAAAACTGGACTGGTCAGGCGAAAAGGAGAAAAATTCTAAACAACATAATAAAGTTTTCAGATCATTATTTATTATGTAGTTATTTGTATTTAATTTATTCATTTAACGTATTATTGTTTATATTGCTGTTTTTTAATTACGTCAATGATTCAATATTAGATTTTATTTAAATAGATATATTTTACATTTAAGTAGTTTCATCATGATTAGATTTGTGGGTCCAAAGCTTTTAGCTGGGTGGTGGGAGAAAAACCAAAGTAAAAGATGAAAATGCTGATGATCATATGAAGTGATGATAAAATGCCAACCTGCTGTCAGTGACCAGGGCTTAAGTTTGTACCAAGACCCCCAGGACCCCAGAGCTATAACACACAAAGAATTGAAGCCAAAAATTTTAGATAGAATGTTTAAAATTTATTTGAAATAAATAACATTGAATTTCAGAAAAAGGGCTTTTATTACAACTAAAATCAAATAAATAATGTGTAAATACACTTAATTTATGAGTATGTACACGATTTTAATATAATAGAACATTTAAGTAATTGGAGTTTATAGAGATATTAAAAGAAAAATAAATTCACTACAAAATAATGTAGCTTTTCATGAGCTCAATTTAAGTTGTTTTTTTTTTTATTCAGTTTTGCCTGTTGTCCACCAGGTGGCGGTAAAGCCCCAGTAAAACACTGCATGTTCTTGTACAGACCTGATCGATCAAGATGATTTTCACAGTGTACAACAAGCGGAACACAAACAGGTCTTTTAGCGATCAAGACCCAAAAACCGTCTACAACAGACAGTCCTGGAATATCTCCGACTTCTCTCATGACGCCACAAATGTTTCTGCGGGGTTTCTGTTCTTTTAGCATCTATTCGATTAAGCGTTTGTGCTGTAGGGACGTTAGAGCAGAAACACAATATAATGTTAGTGGGGCATCAAGAGCGGAATTACATATAAATGATTTTATATATACATCTATATTATTTTATATATACATCTATATTATTTTATACATACATCTATTATTTAAAAGTTAAAAAACAAGGCCACATATTTACATGTGTGGAAAACGACGTTGATACAAAATGCTTAACGATAGAAAATACAACTTGAGCAATCACAGCAGTTGTTTCCATTGCATTTTTAATATAGCCTAAATGTTAAAATGTTACTGATCTTTTTAAAATATACGTATTATTTTGTTTTATTGTTTTTTTGCCCCCTCTTTTGTCACGCACGATAGTTTAAGCTATTAAATGACTACATGTGAGTACTATGATAATTTAAATGATGTTATACTATGTGTATAATAATATTAATATGTTAATATTAATCAATCGTAATTATCATTATTTTAAAGTTTGTGATGGTGCAACGTTCACAATTCTGTGAAAATAATGAGCATCTTTTGGTGCTGTTTATTGAGCTTATATCGGCTTGAACATCCGCACATCTATAAATCCAAAATAATACTGATATTTTTTTTATATTTACTGATAATTGATACGTAGTGATATTTTATTCAATTAAATTATTTTCCATATTTGCCAATGCGTGCTCTCCCAGTTGTTTCTAAATAATGAGTGACTTGATTTTTAATCTGAGTTCGGGTTTGTATCCTCTCCCAAATATTAACACAAAATGTTTTGGATTATATGGCCATAAAAAACCTATTACAACAATTCAAGTTTATTTTCTTTCTGAGTTACTGGTGTTTTTATTCTACATTAATATTTCTGATAGATGTGATAGTGGTGAGTGAACAAGCACGTTATTGTAGAGCAGTGATACCAAAGTAGAGTTTTATTTCATAACACACACAGGCGACTTCAGCCAAACAACACAGGAACCAGAACTGGACAGCAGGACAGATATTCATTATATTTTGCACGTAAACGGTTGCGCTTAGATTTTTAAGAAAATGATTGAATTTCAAACACTGGCCGTGTGTTAAAATGTACTATTTAATCGTTTATGACATCTACATTATATCACTGTAAAACAGAATTCATTCATATTATACATTTTCAAAATACACAATGCATGTTAAATATACTGGTAATTAAGATAAAGCTCATTTTAAAACGAGACGTATTTCTATTAAATGCCCACAATAATAATCAGCTTCTAGTTCCAGCACTAATTTATAAACCATCTGAAGTAATTTGTTTAACTTAAATGATTTACCCTATTTTATACTTTTCGTTCAGGATAAATTATTTGGATTATATATTTTTTTGTAAAATATTTTTTAAAATTAATTATTTACATATAAATAAAAATAATTAAATCCAAATAATTTATCCTGAACGAATAGGGTAAATCATTTAAGTTGCCTTTTTTAATAAATTTTTCAGTTTTGCTAAATATTTGTAATTCTTAAAATATTGTAATAATTTTATAAATAATGCCAAATCTTTAGGAGCTCAATAATAACTAACTGTAGGCAAGAATATGCATGTTTTTTATCTGTGTGTTAAATTAAAGTGGGCCTCATGTAAAGAAATGGACAAAACCATTATTCACAAATCAAAATGAACTATTTACTTTTTACAGTAATAGTTGTTAATGTCTTAACTAGACATTCAAGCTCAAAATATTTGGTATGGATGGGTCCATTAATAATGTGGTTACGGTTAAAACATCTCCCGATTACATCTACAGATAATCTGTTGGATTGACTAATTAGAAACAGTGATGGCTTAGTTGGTAGAACTGTGCGTTACCAAGTGGAAGGTTATGGATTTGAATCCTGGTCCTGCTATGCCATGGACTCTTGAGCAAGGCCATTAACACTTTAGACTCCAGGGCACAATGGCTGATCCTGCTTTCTGACCCCAGCTTTTAAAGAAGCTGGGATATGTGCAAAAAGTATTTTATTGTATTGTACACATGTATATGTATATATGACAAATTGTATTATGTGAGATTTTACTTTTATTTAAATGTAATCATTGATGTAAGTGATATTACACAAATTACATTAAAACTTTTTTCTAAAATTCTAAAAGAACATGATAACAAATAAGCTATGACAGACTAACAAGTTAATATTTGTTTTTATTTTATTACATATTATTTTATTACATACATTATTAATACATTTTTATTACAGTTATAAATTTAGAATTGTTTTGGTATTTCTCATACTTCTTGTGAATTAATTTAATGTTTTGTTTGTATTACATTTTATAAAAAAAAAAAACATAAGTATGGCTTGGAGGGCTTCTCATATGTGTTCTTTATAAAGAGGTAAACCTGCATTTCATTTGTATAATTGCTTATCTTTTAGCTTGGTACTAAAATGAATGGTAAATAAGCTACATGTTTAGTGTTAAATCAGATTATGAGATATGGTCGAGCATTTCACCGGTCTTATCTCATTTCTTTACACTGAATACAGACCTGTCACCATGGAGACATTGCTTTTCCTAAGCTCATATGAGCAGATTAAAAAGTGCTCTGCCCATTATTAATACAAACCCTGGACTCTAATTTACAAGCACAAAGAAAAACTGTGATTGGGTTCTTTACTGTCCAATAAACTCAATGCATGTGGACATGTGTTTTTACTTCCATGTTTGTGATATGACGGGGTCGAGCTCATCTCTATTCAGCCTGGCACAGGGCTCAGCAGGAGACAGAGTTTTCACTCTCCAGATCTCTACCCCTGTCTCAACAGAGCTGTCATAATAATCATTTAAAACATGCAATCAAAGAAAATAGTATGTTCCACAAGCAGAGAAGAAAGCAGTCAGGCTGATTATTAGTGTTTGTGTGGAACAGGCACTATGATGGGGCTGAAGGGCACTTTGATTGTGATTTTGTCTTGTGTACGTAGGCGCTTCAGGAACCACAAGTATTCCTTCTAAAACTGTGCATCACACAGTGTCATCACACAGTTTCACAGTTTTTGTTTATCCATTTCAGATGGACAACACATGCAAAACTCAATTTTCACAGGAGACATCAACTTTTTAAAAGTATTATGATTTTTATTATTTAATGTAAAAAGAAATACATTTTTAAATTATGTGCATTTTAGAGGGGTCTATTTAAATAGGAATAATCTAATAAGAGACACATTGAAAGAGCAGAGGCTTGAGCTATAAATAGAGTGCAGCGTTTTTTACATGTCTAGATTGGCCTGTGTTTAGTAATTCGACTGGGTAAGTGTGAAACAGATAATAGACTGTATTTAAGATGAATGAGTCTTGTTTTTTTCTCTCTGTGCTGGTGCTTAGGTTAATAAACAGATGCACTTGATGTTATACAGCATCAACTGTCTTAAGAAGGTTTTACTCTGCCAATTTTGTATGAAGCCATTTGAAAACAAACATCCAATACACACTAGACCAACAATAGCTGAACGTTTCCCTTTACATCACATACATCACACAAATAATTTTATTTAGCATGTCAGCTTTTCAGTATGTACTCCAGTGGCTTTAAAAGTCAGGTGAGCAGTGGAAAAAAATAAACACTTTTTAAGGCTGATATTAAGAATATTTATATTTGCATTGTAATTGCATAATGACCTATTAATGAATGACAATCCTTTGAAAGATGAAATGTACTTGTTGTGGCTTCTTCTGAATGTGATTTAAAAAATCACAAAGATTTATTGTCTTGAACTCTAGGCCACAGAAGTACTGCCTTAAGGGTAACCCTCTCTTTCTGTTCTTAAATGGGACAAAAGAAACCCAAAACCAGTTTAGAGCCATGTTGGCTTGCACATAACAATGCAGCATTTCAATTAATCCAATCAGGGTTGGTGGAACAGCACTCTGAACCATATGCCAGCAATTTAGAGTAGCCAGCACACCTTCTGGCATGCTACTTGTTTAGAGTCACTTACATATTTAGCAGTTTACAGTAGCCAGTACACATTCTGGCATGTTTTCATGGTGTAGGAGGAAACAGAGTACTGGAGCACAGAGCTGGAAATAAAACAATTCAAACATTTGATAAAAGATGATAAATTGTGTGTGTAGCTTTTTAGGAAAGTGCTTTTGTGGTCTGCATTTTAAAAGATACACATATATACATAAGATATATAATTTGTGTGTGACTTTTTCACGTCTTCTCTGCAGAATGCACAAAAATCACCAGTTTGAGCCACAGAGGTCAGTATCATTCCTTTTTCTTTGTCCAACTCTAACAGGTCATTACTGCTTTGACAAAATGTAAGCTATAGTGTTGTAACCTATTTCTGACAGCAGTGCTTACGCATTTTAAGCACTAGTCATGTTGAGATAAGCCCTTAAATTACACCATCTTTGATTGCAGCCAAAACAGAACAGAGCAGCTGATCACAGCTTAATTTAGAAACATTACTACCATAAACAATGTGTGCACATAATTCCACAGGCATCTCGGTTAGTTATAATGACTATAAGGATCACATTTGTTTAAAATTATATTTTTACGTACTTTGTGTAATTAAGCCCAAATGGATTTATTATCATATACTGTATTAGATACATTAAAAGATACTCTATATGACATAAGGATTTTGGTCTTAGGTTTCTATTGCTAACAGGTGTATAAAATCAATTATTTAAAATAAATTATATCCATGCAATATGTGGAATGCCCTTTCCTGCTTCACAGCTCCACTGTATATGGTTTACTTAACATTATTAGGACATCATCCTCAGCACCAAAAAGTAAAAGAGCAAAATCATTAACGCATTAACTTATGTGGAACTGAAAATGTTATGAATGTAACCAAAGTGTAAAACATGACATTAAAATCCTAATAAATGAAACAAAACAATACCACCCATAGCTCATTAAAATTAAAACAGGCTAATGCTAATCATTGGGCAGCACAGTGGTGCAGTGGGTAGCGCTGTCGCCTTACAGCAAAAAGGGCCTGGTCTGGTTCCTTTCTGTGTGGAGTTTGCATGTACTTCATGTGACTGTGGGTTTCCTCAGAGTGCTCCGGTTCCTCCCACAAGTTCAAATACATGCAGTCAGGGCAATTTGAGCTACTAAAAATTGCCATGAGTGTAAATGTGCGTGTATTAATATGTGCGCGTCTGCCCTGTGATGGACTCACGAGCTGTCTGGGATGTTTCCTGGTTTTGTCCAATGAATCGGACTGACTGCGACCCTGACCAGAATAAAGAGGTTGAACAGACAATGATTGAAAAATACTGAAATAAATACACTAAAATACTAAAATACTTAAAAATACTAAATAGCAAATGCTACACAAGTATAAAATTCTCATTATAAGAGTTGCTGGGCCAGAAAGAAATATTGCACACGTTTGTATCTTAAAAGTTAGAGGGTTTTATCAAGTTTAATGGGTGAACTCAGATGCTTGTACCTTTGATATGCCAAGACATCTTGCTGTGTATGGATGTAGCACATAGGGGTCTTATTATGCCATTTATTTTACAGCTTGCTTAATTTGAACAAAAGCATGTGCTGCGTTCTGAATGTCTGTGCATCAAACAGTCTTTTGATTTACGTTGCAGAGGTGTTTATCAGAATATAACTCAGTGCAGAAAGTCTTCTATATTGCAGCCTTGTGATGACCTCATCAGAAAGAAAACCATCCTTGGTGTGGTTTGTCTTCAAACATTGTCTGAGTCACTGAGGTAGAGAAACGCACAGCACAGATCCCAAAAACGAATAAAAAACTCCAGGTGAGAACCCAGCACAATCCCATAATTTTTTTCCCTCTGTGGTCTCTCCCCCACTTTCACAGACTTTTTATTTTTCTCTTTCTGTCTCTCTCTGGCTGGTTGAAAGTTGTCCTGTCTTTTATTTTTTAGCAATATTAATTTGGTGAAGTTTGCCAGCTCGGCAGTGGCGCACTCCTTTCTCTTGACGTTTTGCTGAAGTTTGTATGCCACTCGAGCCTGCCTTCTCCCTCACTAATGATAGCGGTGTTGAGTCTCTGGGGAGCGAGGGGCCGTCTCGCTGCTGCCTCGTTCCCGCGCCTCCTGCGATATTTTGGGAGGCAGTAGGGGCCCTGTGAGGCACATCACTCCCTGCTCATCTCTCTCTCTCTCTCTCTCTCTCTCTCTCTCTCTCTCTCTCTCCCTATTTTTCTCCATTCCTCTCTCTGTTTCTCCCTTATGCTTTTTTGTTGTTGTTATATTTCTGATCATGCATATATTCTAGGACGATTTCTCTCTCTCTCTCTCTCTTAGATTTTTTTTCTTTTCTTCTTTCAAATTTGGAGTGAATTACGAGAGTAGAAAAATGTGTAAAAAAAAGAAAAATATTTTTATTAACTTATTCATTGTATATAAAATCAGAAGGGTTTCCTTCGGCTCTTGGTTAATCCAAATGAATGTTTAAAGAGGTAATTTATTGGGTCCTGTCAGGATTCACATTGTTTATTGCAAAAACAGAGCAACAAAAGGAAATTCAAATCTAGACTGTAACATTGGTGCATGGAGGAATCTCAGTGGGGTGTCCAGATGAATTATACAACAATCTGTGTTCTTCTTCGTTTAATTTAAAGCTCCATTTTCAAGGCCCTTGCTTGGTTTAAGATTACAGAAAAGGGTCTCCCCACAGAGGTCAAGCTTATATTGACTAATATCAAGAAAGGGGGGGAAGCAACCAAAAAGTAAACATGTAGCAAACACAGAAAAGCAGAATAAATGCACTGCTTATAAAATACACTATATGGCCAGAAATATATCTGAGCATGAACTTGTTGGACATCCCAATTTAAAAACAAATGGTATTATACTAAAATGACCTCTTACACGAAAAGGCCATCTCTAAACTGTTGCTGCAAAGTTGGAAGCATATAATTTTCCTTATGTAATAAGGCTTACATGTGTAAGGCTTATATATAAGGCTTTATACACCTGTTGGCAATTATTGGCTGAAACACATGAATTTAAAATTAGATGGGGTGTCCCAAAACATCTGTCCATATAATGTCTGTCAAAAGATTACATACACTTAGAAGTGGGGCCTGCAACACTCAAAAAGTGCAGAGACTTTCCTACATCACTATTTCTATTAAGTACATTTTTGAAGATACTTTTGCCAGTTCTTGCTTGTTACAAGAATTCACCTGTCACCGTTGTCTGTGTGCCTTTTTATTAGGAGACAGATCTAAACTGCAGGCATGGATTGGTAGAATGTGTCTACCAATCCATGATGTACCATTAAATGTCTTATGTACCGAAGTATTTTGACCCTTTGCTCTGGCAGTAGTTTTTAACCTGTTATGCAGTATGGGATGTCAAACATACACTATATCAACCCCCTAATCATTGAATTCAGATGTTTAATTTAGTCCCATCACCACAGGTGTATAAAATCAAGCACCTAGCCATGCAGTCTGCCTTCACAAATATTTGTGAAAAAATAGGTTGTCTGTCTGTGAAAGAAGAGCTTACTGAATTTAAGCATGATGCTGTAATAGGATACCATGTTGCAACAAGTAAGTTTGTGAAATTTCTTCCTTCTTAGATATTCCACTATCAACTGTGAGTGATATCATTACAAAGTGGGGTTGGCCTAGGCCACTTTGTTCCAGTGAAGGGAAATCTTAATGCTTAAGCATACCAATACATTCCAGACAATTGTATGCTTCCAATTTTATTGGAACAGTTTGGGGAAGGTCCTTACACCTTTGGGATGAACTATAATGCAGACTGCAAGTCAGGCTTGCTCATCCAACAGCAGTGTCTGATCTCACAAATGCTCTTCCAGCTCAGATCTCTCACACCAAGCAAGCAGCTATCACATCACACCCTAACAGCAGGCTATGACCTCTGATCTCACCCACTGCCCTGTTCCTTTTGTCTTTACAAGGAGATGTTAACCCCTGACCTCCCAAACAATGAAGCAAAATTACTCTTGTGTTGTAGTGGGAGCAGAAGGATGGTGGCTTCCAGATGCTGACAGAGAAGGGAGGATGTCATCCTGGTTACTGTGCTAAACTCAGTGTCATTGGAGAACAGGAAGATCTATGGTAATTTCTGAAAAGAAAAAAAAGAAAAAAAATTAAGCAATCTATCGGTAGCATTTTGGCATCACCAGGTCTCTAAATCTACAATGTTTTTAAAATCCTCAATTATGATCACTGGAGAAATATTGCCTCTCTAGTGATTTTTCTAACTGGGTGTGCAGGCAAAATAAAATATCCTGTTGTGTCCACAAACGACTCATAAACTCAATTATAACTTAAGGTTAATATGGAATGTGGTGTTTGTGTTGCTAAAGCAAATTCTGGATAACAGCTTAAGACTTTTTAAACACCTAAATAAACTTAAATTTCTACATAAATATAAGGGTGGCACGGTGGCTCAGTGGATAGCACTGTCGCCTCACAGCAAGAAGGTCCCGGGTTTGATTCCCAGGTGGGGCGGTCCGGCTCCTTTCTGTGTGGAGCTTGCATGTTCTCCCCCAATGTTCGTGTGGGTTTCCTCCGGGAGCTCTGGTTTCGTCCCACAGTCCAAAAACATGCAAGTGAGGTGAATTGGAGATACAAAATTGTCCATGACTGTGTTTGACGTTAAAACTTGTGAACTGATGAATCTTGTGTAATAACTAACTACCGTTTCTGTCATTAATGTAACCAAAGTGTGTAAAACATGACGTTAAAATCCTAATAAAACAAACAAACATAAATATAAACATGTTTTAATTACATCTCCTTATATGTGCTGATAAATTTTGTTGAAAATATACATTAATATGTTTCTGTTTCTTTTAAAATAAATTTACTTTAATCAAAGTGTACATTTTAAGTGTAATAAAAGTAAGGGCTAATTAATTCTTAATATATCTGGTCTTTCCTCTCATTTTGCTAACAGTGCCAATAATTCTAGAGCTGACTAAAACATTTTTAACTAGATGCCGTCTTGGTTTAACAGGTTAATTTTTTCATCTTTTAAGGAATGCCCAGTAGTGACAATTTTTTTGTTAATTTGTTAAATTTCAATGTTAACAATGAGCCATATGGTTATCAATAATAATGCCCCCATTCTTTTGTCCAATTTCTGTTATAATATCGAGGCTCTGGCTATTTGCTAACATCTTCAAAAACCAAGCTGATGCTCCTTCAACAAGTTAAATTGTAAAATTGTAAAAGATATGCAGTTGTGCGTTAAAATGTTCTTGTTCTTGTGGAAGATCTGTGTTGTCAGTCAACATCGGACACATTAATGTGTAAAATACAATTTCAGATTAAAAAATTTTGTCAAATCAGGCCCAATATTTATTAAGTTTTTATACCTGATATCAGCCCCAAGACAGATACTCAGTATAGGATTAGAACATACCTAGTTCACCTCACAAATCAATCAAATGGCATTTTATTTGTAAACAATGTATTTTATTTTATTTACGTAGCCACTTCTTTATCATCACAGTTGTGTTAGGTTTGGCGCCACCAGGACAGGGTGACAATCAATCACAGGGCTACACGCCAATGGCCCCCCAATCTGCCCTCTTCCCACCACCACCACCGCCTTTTGGACCTTTGGACCTTTAAGCCACGTGTATCTAAGACTTCCTTGAACAGTAATGTCATGGAAAATACTATAAAGTAGTATTAAGCTTAACAAAGGGCTCTAAATTATGCTGGCAGTTAATAATGGATTAGTTTTTATACAGTTTAAGACTAATAGCTAGGAAAGGGAAAATTAAGCTGTTAGTCTTATATTTTAGAAAATGAATTATTACATTTAACTATTGAGACCTGCTGTACCATTAATTCAAATCTATTTTATCTGTTGGGCATTCCACAATAAAATGTGTGTATGTGTGTGCATGCCTTGTTAAAAGTGTGTAGTTTTGCCAGTTAACGTTAAGCTGATGTGAAATTGGAAGCACGAAAATACCCTGTTTATTTTTTTTTTTTTTGATTGAGGTCTTTGGTGTCACATTAAGTTATGTGGGATAAACAGGGGCATGGCAACATTGGGCTGCACATTTAGGCCTATAGGCCAAGTTTACACACAACTTGCCACATTGTTAAAGATTTAACACAAAATGCGCCATGATCACATGAAAACAGGCTAAAACAGTTTACACTAACTGTTTTGCAGAAAATCCATATTAAAATATGTATGGGATTTGCATTGGTTATAGTTTATTCAGTCTGCTGCTGATATCCCTGTTTCATCATGTTATACGGCACCTCCATTGGCACAGATACTTTTGCATGTGTCGCATTTATTTCTGGAAACGTGCTGAATAAATGCATGGAATATGTAGTAACCATCTCACAAACATGTTTATGGTTAACAGAATGTTAACTCCCTGCCTAGGGTACTCTAACTGATACCTAAATAAATCTGTTTTGCTTTTTGACTGACAGTATTAAGCATGCTTCTGTTTATATCATCTCCATATCACACCATTATGTTCCTGGTGACTTGTAGAAAATCCTGAGTTGCATTTTTGTTGTGTTGCCTGCAGTTGTATACATAATACACAAACATGATTACAGCAGTGTTTACATTAAGATAAATGTAGTCCGGCAATGGAATCACCGCTCAGCCATTTCTTATGCTGTCATTACGGGCGTGATTGACGGGTCATTGTCTCGTGTGCGGATGCTCAGCAGGGTGTATGTAGTGAAGATAAGTTAGCTGTTTGTTCAAGCATACAACCCTGAAATACTCTACAAATCTGTGGGCATGTAGTGACACATGCTAATTATTACTCTATCATCCCAGCAAGGTCATATGTAGGCTATGTGCATGTTTCTAAGAAACCGCAGGTCAAGAAATGAATGCATAGAGGTAGGATTTTTTTTTTTTTTAACATTATTTTCAGTCATGGACAATTTTGACAATCTCCAAATCACCTCACTTGCATGTTTTTGGACTTTGGAAGGAAACCGGAGCTCCCGGAGGAAACCCACTCGGACAAGGAAAAACATGCAAACTCCACACAGAAAGGACCCAGACCGCTCCACCTGGGGTTTGAACCCAGAACTTAATTGCTGTGAGGCGACAGTGCTACCCGCCAGAGCGACCGTGCCGTCCGGCTAGTATATTTAAACATTATTTAAATCTAGTATTTTTTATTAAATTTTTTTATGTGTCTATGCTTATAAATACATTTTTTATTTATATTAATGTGAATGAATTTAACATATATGCTAAACAACACAACACATTTGATTGCTTACTTATTTTCCTTACTATATACAGTATTAAACTTCATATTTGGTATCTGAATATACACTGTTATCTTATTTTTCTGTTGCACCCATGAAGCATCCAGCAGCCCCCAATACACCCAGAGAGACACAGATTTACACACATCAAGTTTGATTGATGAGGAAATGGATGGCAAATTGCATTGTCCATTCTGATGGATGACATCATTTGGCTGTTGTGCTGATCATGTGTGCGTATGAGTTGACCCTCCTCGCTTTACTTTCCATTGATTTGCTTGAGCTTTTTCTATTCTCTTCTTAAATCTAAAGCATGTCAAGCTTGTGTCTCTACCCATCACCCAGCGCTCATACAATCCATCTCCATCTGAGGGGCATCGGCCGTGACTGTTCACTAAAATATTCTCTCATTCCCCTGGACGCACTGCTCATTTCTGTTAAATGCACTTTATATCTAGCCTCTGATCCCTACTATAGCGGGTTATTCGTTACTTTTTTTCTAATAAGTGGGTCCAGCTATTTTAGGTACACATTGCTATCGTAAAGAATCATTTATAAAACCTTGAAATATTTGTATAAAGAAACATTAGTAGTACTGTTCTTAGCGACATCTAATGTCATTCTGTCACAGGTTGCATTTACAACAAATTTATTCATTTCTGTGTAGCTGTCATTTTAAGGTGGAAACTTCTAGAACAATAACCGCTTATCTTCAAAAAGTGGGCCACACAGCCTCACAGAAGGCGACTCTTGAGGGCTGACCTAATGATCAGAATTCCTTTGCAACACCCACTTCAGCGGTCTTAACTGCCACTTGAAGCAAAAACAGCAAATTACTATTATTTGAGAGATTTGTTGATTGGTTTTCATGGCAGAGCAGCTGCCCAAATCTTAAGATCACAATCCGCACTGCAAAGTCTCAGCTGTAGTGGTGTAATGTTTGTCTAGCCTGCACAGAAACCTAACCTTAAATCTATTAAACACCAATGCATCACTAATCACTACAAATAGCACCACTGTTAGTCTGCCTTATATTCCACCTATCAGGTCCTGAATGTGTGTGCAGTGCAGGTTTGTTCTTCAGCGTTTTATTTTTTTCTGTTGTTGATGTGTCAGTGGCAGGTGATGGGGAGCTAAACTGATGGATGGAGTGCAGCATCCAGAGGCAGTGTGCTTTATGAGCCACACTGCATTTAAATATTGAGAGCGACTGCTCACTGTCACACTTGCCACATTGTAAATGATTTGAGAATGCATTATGGTAAAAAAAAAACCTTTCGTACAAGATAAGCAGGAAATCCCCATGCAATATAATGAAGCATAACTTTTTCTACCTTGTCTGTAACATTGTGTAGGTCTAATCCTGAGCTTATGTAGATATTCTTACTAAATCACATGCAAAAATCAGCTTTATATAATAACTATTCATTAATAGACACTGTTATAATTTATTATGCATTTAATTCATATTTTAGCTAATACTGAAGGTATTTTAGCAGGATGTGTTTAGTAGTATACACATCAGCCATAACATTAAAACCACCGCCTTGTTTCTACACACATTGTCCATTTTATCAGCTTAACTTACCATATAGAAGCACTTTGTAGTTCTACAATTACTGACTGTAGTCCATCTGTTTCTCTGCATGCTTTGTTAGCTTCCCTTCATGCTGTTCTTCAATGGTCAGGACTCTGCCAGGACCACCACAGAGTAGGTATTATTTGGGTGGTGGGTCATTCTCAGCACTGCAGTGACACTGACATGGTGGTGGTGTGTTAGTGTGTGTTGTGCTGGTATGAGTGGATAAGACACAGCAGCGCTGATGGAGTTTTTAAACACCTTACTGTCCCTGCTGGACTGAAAATAGTCCACCAACTAAAAACATCCAGCACCAACAGCACCCCGTGGGCAGCGTCCTGTGACCACTGATGAAGGCCTAGAAGATGACCAACTCAAACAGCAGCAATAGATGAGCAATCATCTCTGACTTTACATCTATAAGGTGGACCAACTAGGTAGGAGTGTCTAATAGAATGGACACAGTTTTAAAAACTTCAGCAGCGCTGCTGAGTCTGATCCACTCATACCAGCCCAACACACACTAACACACCACCACCATGTCATTGTCACTGCAGTGCTGAGATCATCCACCATCTAAACAATACCTGCTCTGTGGTGGTCCTGTGGGAGTCCTGACCATTTGAAGAACAGGGTGTAAGCAGGCTAAAAAGTATGTAGAGAAATAGATGGACTACAGTCAGTAATTGTAGAACTTACAAGAGCTTCTATATGGTAAGTAGAGCTGATAAAATGGACAGTGAATGTAGAAACAAGGAGATGGTTTTAATGTAATGGCTGATCAGTGTATAGTATAATATAGTGCAAGTATAATATAGTATAAATGTGTATATATGAAAATTGTATGACAGCAGTCCTGACTGACCATGTTTATGCAATTCACTGTGTTCTTAACTTTTTTTAATCAAATAAGTTCAATATATATTTTTTTCATATTAGTACTCTGGGACTAAATTGGACTTTCAAGCAATAAAAAAATCAACAACAATCGTAACTATACAAACGATTCAATTTGTATTCTAAATTATTCATTACAAATATCAGGGTTTTTGTAGTTCAGACATAATTTCCTTACTTTATTACAGTACTTATCAGTATTAGTAGATAGAGAAGAGAAGAGATAGATAACGGAGATGTCTTTGGCCTGGGGGGGGGCATTAAACCATATAAATGGTCAATAATGCCCACCCCACTTCAGCCTCTACACATGACTGACAGTTTTAAAATGATGCTACATGACTCCAGGGAATATGTTATTGACTCACGCTCAAGGGAGAGAAGCTGTTGAACAGCCAAATTAATTTTCCACAAGCCCTCTTCAGTTCAGAAGTGAATCTACATTATCATCACAGAGGATTTGTTGTGGTTAACCCTGGACTCTCTTTATCTCCTGCTAAAGAGCTGAATGTTCAGGTCTGACTGGTGCTCAAGATATGGCCTTTTCTACACTGATACCACGCAGCACTATGTACAGTGATGTACCAATGCACTCACTACCTGTCTTGTAATTGTTAATATTGTTAGAAGTTTGTAGGAATTATTTTATTATGAAATATATATTACAAATATTTATATTAGTCTTTTACATCAGTTTACAATATTTGCTTGTGCTTTTGAAATTATTAACTTATGTAATAGTCTATTTAACTTTTTTTGCTGAGTGCGGGTAATGAATGGTAAATATTTATTGGTTTGTGAATCATAAGACTGTAGTTAGTCAGCTAACATCACCTCCAGTCACCTCCCTTGGATAAGATTTTAGCTGTGTTTGCCAGGGTGGTTCTTATCTGATGGATCCAAAATAAATGCTCTATCCAGCTACTACTGTTTTCAGGCTAATTAAGGGATTAGCTTTTGTTAAAGAAGCACTTTTACCTAATGCTCAGTATCTCACAGTCAGGTTAAGACAACAAATAAGGCTGCAGATTAATTTATGGTGCAAATATTTGGTCTACGTTCAAAACCTCACTACCACATTAGAAGGTGTCAGTGCATTACTGGTAACTTAATTATTAAGACAGGTGTGATGTTTGGGATGAAGCCTTACATTCTCACATTTGCAAACCTTTTTGTGCTTGTTTGAATAATGTGATTGGTTAATACTTTTTAATCCAGCTGATCATAATCCAGCAAATCGTTTAGAGGTGGAAAACATTGCAGTGCAAAATTACAGATGGAACTAGAAATTTGTCTTATATGCGAATAAAACAAATGAACTGTGAACATTTTGGCCATGTAATTAAGTTAATGGTAGTAAAGTAAAATTTAATAGTTTAGAACTGTGGTCTGCGAATAGTTTCCAAAAAGCAAGGATATGAAAAACAGAAACACAACAAAAAATCTCCCACCAACATTATAAAAATACACTATTATTGTTCTCTACGTGTGCAAATTTTTTGGCACCTTTGTATGTTAGTGTCAATAAAAGATCTCTGAACAGTTTGTTTGCGGCTTAATCGGACCATTAAATTGGATGGACAGGTTGTTCTGTGGCATACTAATGAGCTTGTATTTTTACAAGATTTTCCATATAACTTTTTATTGCTACCCTTATACACTGATCAGCCATAACAATAAAACCACCTCCTTGTTTCTACACTCACTGTCCATTTTATCAGCTCCACTTACCATATAGAAGTACTTTGTAGTTCTACAATTACTGACTGTAGTCCATCTATTTCTCTACATACCTTTTTAGCCTGCTTTCACCCTGTTCTTCAGTGGTCAGGACCCCCACAGGACCACTACAGAGTAGATATTATTTAGGTGGTGGATCATTCTCAGCACTGCAGTGACACTGACATGGTGGTGGTGTGTTAGTGTGTGTTGTGCTGGTCCACCTTGTAGATGTAAAGTCAGAGACGATCGCTCATCTGTTGCTGCTGTTTGAGTTGGTCATCTTCTAGACTTTCATCAGTGGTCACAGGACGCTCACCACGGGGTGCTGTTGGCTGGATATTTTTGGTTGGTGGACTATTTTCAGTCCAGCAGTGACAGTGAGGTGTTTAAAAACTCCATCAGCATTGCTGTGTCTTATCCACTCATACCAGCACAACACACACTAACACAACACCACCATGTCAGTGTCACCGCAGTGCTGAGAATGATCCACCACCCAAATAATACCTACTCTGTAGTGGTCCTGGGAGAGTCCTGACCATTGAAGAACAGCATGAAAGGGGGCTAACAAAGCATGCAGAGAAACAGATGGACTACAGTCAGTAATTGTAGAACTACAAAGTGCTTCTATATGGTAAGTGGAGCTGATAAAATGGAGAGTGAGTGTAGAAACAAGGAGGTGGTTTTAATGTTATGGCTAATCAGTGAATATATCACTACACTTTTTGTTTTTACCAGCTTTAAAATTACTCTGTGGTCCAAAGATTAATCCACAACACATTTTTATTTGCTTTTTTGGTACCCTATACTAATACACAGTGAGTGGAAACATATTAGCTCAATTCAGGGCATTCAATTCAGTGAATGCCCATCAATGTTTGGTTGCTGGGCAGTTATTAGGCTTTTTTGGAGGGTGGGGGTTACATGGATAATATAATGGTTGCATAACCTCTTTTTTGTAGATAAAATGATTTATTAAAAACAAAGTGTTTGTGGGTTTAATGGTATTAATATCAGGAAGAATCTGAATTTAATTAATATAACAAATGCAAATGTCGTTGATAGGGGGTAAATACTTTTTCATTACCCTGTAAGATGGGTTTTGCAAGGATAATTTGATGGTGATGTGATATGTTTTCTGCTTTTTTGTGCAAATTGCAATCTGCTGTAGTGTCACCTGCTGTCAGTACATTTTTAAATCTCAGTAATTGCAGTTTGCAGCAATATTTTTGTCATCAAGCTGAAAAACTTGTCTTGATTTAGAGTAACTCTTCTTCTTGCCATCCTCTTCCATGTTTCTCTTCCTCCTTTGATTTACCCTGGTGACAAAAGTTCTCCTACACATGCTGTATAACAAGCTGTGATCACCTTTACAAAGCTACACAGGAGCTGTCAGCTATAATCTCTTCCACACTGCAGCTCTATCGTTCTAATTGTTGGATATTGCAGTTTTGCCTGCTTTAAGCTTGTTACTGTTCTGCACAGCACAAACTGTTAAATAATCCAACCATTTCAAACTTGAAATACTAAGTTTAATATGTAGAGAATGTCAATTAACTTACAATGTCATAAGTTTTATTTTTTAGAATGCAACATACCATGTAACTGAATTATTCATATACGTTTTTATGTGATATATATGAGCGTGCCTGAAAAAAACACTATATGGCCAAATGTATTAGGACACCTTACAGTGAGCTTGTTTGGCATCCCATTTCAAAAACAAAAGGCATTAAAATATTGTGACCTCTATGTGATCTTTTGCCACTATAACAACAGCCACAACAGACTTTGTTGTATGTCTGTGGGAATTTGTGCCCAGTTTAGTCAAAAAGAGTATATGTATGTTCGGTCAGGAAAGCTTAACTTTATGTTCCAGTTCATTCCAAACCTGTTCAGTAGAGCTGAACACACTGGTTTCTTTAAAGCAAGCTTTTCTTCATGTTTTTATAGGCCCTGCATTGTGCACAGAGGGAGAGTCATGCTAAAACAATAGGGCCTTCCCTAAACTGTTGCTGCAAAGTCTAAAGCATATAATTGTCTTTATATAATTATTATTTTTTTTACACCTGTTAGCAATTATTGGGGCTGTAACAGATGGATTCAAAATTAGAAGGGGTGTCCCAATACTTTTGTCCATATAGTGTATATTGAACATGAACCATACAGTGAATTCAGAAAGTATTTAGACCCCTTGACAAATTGCTAATAAATATGACCAAAGGGCAGCACGGTGGCTAAGTGGGTAGCACTGTCGCATCACATCAAGAAGGTCCTGAGTTCGATCCCCAGGTGCGGGCGATCTGGGTCCTTTCTGTGTGGAGTTTGCATGTTCTCCCCGTGTCTGCGTGGGTTTACTCCGGGTGCTCCGGTTTCCTCCCACAGTCCAAAGACATGCAAGTGAAGTTAATTGGAGACACTAAATTGTCCATGACTGTGTTTGATATAACTTTGAGAAGTGATGAACCCTGTGTAATGAGTAACTACCATTCCTGTCATGAATGTAACCAAAAGTGTAAAACATGACGTTAAAATCCTAATAAACAAACAAACAAATGACCAAAACATACATTCACCCATCATTTTCTTACTTACTCCTTGATGAATCCATACATCCACCTCCTCTCTATTTCCTCCACATCTCTTTATGCTCTTTACGTTTTGGTTTGCTCAAACAATAAACGAATTACTAAATAAAGAGGAAAGGGGTCCAGCTGCCCAGCACAAAGAGAAAGCCACCCTGAAATCCAGCCCACCATTTCCCCTCTCATAATCACTTTTCATTCACTGCAGTTGAAGGTGTGGCCTGCACTTGTAAAACAACTTTTAAGAAATGTTCACTTTTTTCTCTCTATGCCCTCAAAAAGTCAAACCAGCTCATTTTGCCTGAAGGACAGAAAGCACCAAGCCCTGTGCCTGGTGGGGTTGCTCTGAGCTGAGGAGGTTTGAAGTGTGTGATTGGCACTCTCCAAACTGTTACTAGTCTCTTTGTTGACACTTACTTACATGAATAAGCAACACATCAGAGGAGTCCTCGCTACAGACCTGGAACGCTGCTGTTCTTCACTTCAATCTTCTTTAATTTTGCTGATAAAATCAAAGAAGTTCATTTTCGCCTCTCCGTCTGAAGCGGGGAGCTGGAGCAGGTGGTAAAAGGAAAATCAATCTGGTCTAAGTGAGAGATCAAACTTAATATAGCCATTTTAAATTCCAGTGACAGCATGTTTATTTTGGCAAATTAATCCTTGCTCCAGATGTTGCATGCTCCAGATGTTGTATCTTAGCATTTGTGTTCTTAAGCTAATGTAGATTTTTCAAAGCAAAGTAGGATAATTAATATAGCATATTATAGCGTAAATGCCACAAAGGGCACTTACATAAACATAAACAATAAAACCAATTAAAATACAAATCCCAATTAATAAAATATACACAATTAAGATGATTATTAAGTGTATTAAGAGAATGAAGAAAGTTTTAGTGACCTTCTTTGAGATTACTAGGTATTGCATGTATCATTCAAGATTCATTAATTGTCTGGTTTTACCACCGCTTTATCCTATTCAGGGTCATGGTGGGTCCGATTCATTGGGTAAAAAGGTAGAAAAAAACCCAAACAGGTTGCCAGTCCATCAAAAGGCAAACACATACACGCACATTCAACCTCATGACAATTTTAGAAGCTCCAGTTCATCTGACTGCATGTCTGGACTGTGGGAGGAAACTGGAACACCTGGGAGAAACCCAAACAGGCAAGGGGAAAAAAAATACAAACGTTCAAACTTCACACAGAAATGAAAGTTAGCATGCCACCCCAATATTGACTGGCTGTTAGTAACAATAAATTGTTGGTCGACTAATGCCTAGTTTACACTACACGATTTTGCCCTGATTTTCGCTCGCCGACTGGTCGCCAAAACCCGGCTCTCAATCGCTTTGTGTGAACTGCTCAACAACTCGCCAAGGGCTCGGTGACTGAAGATAATTATCTAGCATGCTAAATATCTGGATATGAGTCGGCCGACTGGCAATGAGTGCTGTGTCAAACAGCCAATGAGAACGCAGGATATGGGGTGAGGGGAATTGCTCACTACTTGTTGATGTGCATTTTTGGACATGGTATCATTAAACCCCTCGTCACTTCTCGCGTTTGTTTTCGCGACAAAACGTAGTTTGGGAGACCACAGAAGCTCGCCTGCGTTTCCAGTTGGTGATAGATTGTGTAGTGTGAAACCTGCTATCGCCGATCAGTAGTGTAGTGTGAAAGCCACACCAACTTGCAAGACTCCTGATTACAAGAGATCCAGTTGTGTAGTGTGAACTGTACAGCGACCTGACGACTTGGAAAGTCGTGTAGTGTGAACTTGGCATAAAACAAACCACAAAATTAGTTTTATTTGTTAAAAATTTTACTAAAATATAAAACTGTAGTTGGTGGAAATGCTATACTAAGGTCATAAATATTGTTATAAACAAAGATTTTCATATTTCATGAGGCACTGCTCAAATCCATAATTACTTTATATTAAAATCCTTAGTAAGCAGGATTTCCATTATGATGACATTGCACTTTACTTGTGGCCTGTAATTCACACACATGGAACATATCAAGTCCTTATTAATGCATAGAAAAGAAAATTGTATGATTCTGGCAGCACATTTACTTGCTGATGAAGAAGTCCAATATCTCTCTGAGCTGCCGTACATGCCTAAGGAGGCTTCATTGCAAACTACAAACTCAACAGACTATGAATTATTTCTTATGGTGGTGTGTTAGTGTGTGTATACACGCTTGTGTGTCTTTGGAACGGTTGAGTAAATTGGGATGAAGGAAGGCCTCGACTGAGAGATGTGGCATTAGCCTGAGGGCTCCCAGCACAGTAAGGATACTTAGCTCACAACACACCAGCATCATTAGTAGTGCGGACATGCCACTGCTGTCACACTTTCAAAAACGTACCCCAACGTGGACATCATTTTATCTACTCATTCATTCAGTCATTTATTCATTCATCTTTAGTTAATGCTTTTTTACAGTAAGGGTCACACTGGGTCTGTATCACAGAGTTTTTGTGGACTGAAGTGATATTATTTAAAGTAGCCAATTCAGTAACTATTGTTGGTAAAATTCCTACTTCTACAAATCTTGTGCGGCCAATGGAACAGGCAAAACTCTAACCAAACAAAATCTTTCTTTACACTTTGTGGTTTTCAAGGTTATACATTGCCTTAAAAAGGAAACGCAAAATATCTGCCTAAATAGCATGAGCTGGACCCAGTATTTAGGACTTTATGCCATTTTGCAACTGTGTAAAAAGAAATTTATAATAATAAGTGGCATCACGATGTACAGTATGTTACCAGTGCATTTTTTTAAATTTATTATTACTTGTACAGTGTAGAAGCTTTGTAGATGTGTCAAGAGTAACTAAAACAATGCGCAAATGTGTATACAGATATTAATTAGCAAAGATGCGTTGCTATTAGCCTGTAGTGTCTTCAGTGTGTCTTCAGTTTTACCAACCAAAGACTTCTCACTTCAGCCAATTAACTGTTTACTTGCACAGTCCTATCATTGCATGGTTTTATTAGGAGTTAACAACTCAAAATTTCTGCTTAAAATAACTATCCTGCTTTTAGACTATTTTAATGTTTTTTCTCATTCAGTCATCCTGTCATCCACAAGGCCTGGGCCAGCGGTGACAGTATCACTCATCTCATTACCAAAGTATTCTGAGTCTCTGTGGAGTTCCTGTCCTGTCTCTGCCTTTGCTCTCAAATACACGTGTAGACTTTATAAACTTTTTTAAGCTTAAAAAGTGTTGAGTCTCCCAGGAAGTACTGACAGCTTGAGGCGATAACTGGATAAAGTGACAACAGGAAGTCACTCATTATGATCACCTGTGCTTCTTTCTCTCCTCCTCTCCTTTTCTTATCACCCTTCTTTCTCGCTTTCTCTTCTGCTTGATCTATTTCCCTTATGGCCAGGTCATGATTTATTAACCACTACACTGGTGTCAGACCTGACACAGTTAATAGCCACAGACCACACCACAATTTAGGCCATGGTTTTGATGCCACAGTAGAATTTCTCTGCTTTCTACTGACAGTTATGTAAATTTTATGACAAGGCTGTTCAGTATTGTAATAACTGAGACAGAAGACTGTTCCGCTGGTATAGCTGTATTTGCCTGTCACCAGTAATATTGGTAATAAAGGATACAGTTAATTTAAATCCCTCTGCATGACTGGATGCAGCAGATATGACATACAAAATTATTCAATAATTAAACAATCCTGTAGGTACAGAGTCTCTACCTACCTGCATAATTGTACTACATACAATTATAAAATTTACCACTTCATGCTTGTAGGTACAGATAATTACATTATTCTTAAACAACACTAGCTTGAAGGGCTCTAAGGCCAGCTGTAGCCTAGTAGTTAAGGTACTGGACTAGTAGTCATGCACTGCTGGGTTGCCACTGTTGGGCCCTTGAGCAAGGCCCTAACCCTCAGTTGCTTAGACAGAATACTGTCACAACTATAAGTCGCTTTGGATAAAAGCATCTGCTAAATGCCAAAAATGTAAATAAAGGTTCATACAGAATTAGCTGTCTATTAACATTGTCTATAAAAAATAATCATCATTCGTTTTGTCTTATTGCCTGTTATAAAAACCCTTTGAAAATCCTTTTTCAGCATCTTTTACACATTTTGCCTTAGAACATTAAATCAACAAGAAAAAAACAGAACAGTTTTGAAAGCTTTTAAAAAAATAGAATAGAACAGTGTTAAAACAGTTACCCCATTTAAATACATTATAGAGCCCACTTTGCTTTAATTACAGACATCTTTTGGAATATAGCTTTACTAGTTTTGGACATCTAGACTGGGGAATTTTTGCCCATTCTCCTTTGCTGAATTATTTGAGTTCAGTCAAATTTATGGTGAGTGGCAAAGGACTTATAGACAATATATTCCTACCATTAAGCCTTTGCATTGTTTTGGTTGTGTTGTAAAAACAACACGGTGCACAGACTGACCAATCTTAGCCATAAAGACTTGTAGGTTCTTAAATTTGCCATTGGCTTCTTGGTAGCTTCCCTAAGTCATTTCCTTCTGACTCGAACATCCAGTTCATAGCACTTCTTCATTGCACTTCTTTCTGCTTTTATCCAAAGGGATTTAAAACTGCAGTTGAAAACAATGTAAGCAGTTGCTTAAAGACTTTACTCAAGGGCCCAGCAGTGTTAGTGATGGCACTTATTGTAAATCAACTGCTGCTTCATTGTGTTTGTTTACATTTGTTTGCTTATCCCCAGAGGAAAGGCAGACACACAGCTTACAGACATCTTTGTCTTTATTGATTTGTTCCAGTGAGGTCAGTGTGCAAGCGTTTACACAGATCACTTCTAAATTGTAAATCAGCTATAAAACATTATTGTCTGTATAAGAGTTAATGTGTGTACAGTAATTTATTGTTTATTGCCTAAATCCAATACATTCTATGGTCAGATATCATTTCAATATGCTGCTTTCAGTGATTGTAATATGTTATAAAAAAAACTCTAACCCTAGATGAATTCATTTTAGTTCCTACTTTTAAGGATTCAATCAAAAGTATTTTTAATGATGCTTGTAACTGTTTTATGTGATGTGTTGTGTGATGTTTCTTCTCTTTTCTCTCTTTTCCCTTTGTCCCTCTCTTCAAGTGCTCCTTAGCACTTGTCAGGCTGTCATTGTAATAAGAACTCGCTCTAAAGGTCTTGTCTGGTTAAATAAAGGTTAATAAATAAACACATTTCAACTTTTAACAACTTTAAAACACCAATTTATTAAATTATTTTGTATGTTAATGAAAATAACTTAAATATTTAAAAACATGTTAATGTACTGACTAATATGAACAAACTGTGTTGTGTCACATTATAACATATGGTAGGTGGTAAAAGAAATTTTTTTTTAATTCAGCATTGAGAAATGTTCTTCTTCAGCTATGAACACAAAGCCATGACTCATTTTTGCTTGCAAAAACTGCTGTGCCCCAAATGCCATGCTATAAACTAAATGGTGTGCTAAATTCTAACCAGTGACAAGAATACTATTTCAAGTGTGTATTTTGTGTGCTGGTTGAAGCTAAAACATTGTCTTCTCAGCTCTCTGTGCAGCTTAACCCAGAAAAAATGTAAAAGTTTTATGACTAAAAAAGTTCTTATTGTAAAGGATTTGATTTTGATCATTTTGTTGACAGTTTGTTAATTCACACCTTTACATTACAGCCTGATCAGGCTCTGTTTAAACAGCCTTCTTATTCTTCTGCCTGCATTACCTAAACATCTCTTTTTAATTTAATTATTATTATTATTAATATTATTATTATTATTATTGTGCATCCTTACATGTAAAACTGCATTATCAGTCTGCATGCATTCACTGAACACTGGACACTAAACAGAAACACCATAATTATACTGGTTTAGACAGCATCAGTTCTTTGTGACCTGAATTCTACAATGTGTTGGAAACATTCCATTGAGATTTAGTTATTGATGGGTCATGGAATTGCAGCAGAGTTATGCTTTATTGGATTTGGTTCTGTTAACTGGGTAGCCACTGAAATCCACATTAGATGCAGATTAGACTTGGGTTTGTTACACCTGTTGTTTTAGCACTGTAGACAAGTAATTTGTGCATAATATAAGCAAATAAACTGCTAAACATGCAATGTTGCAAAAATAGCATTCATAAATATAGTGAGCACCATTAAAGTGAAAATATACATGCTTGACAATTAACTTTCTTAACATACCTTAGTGGTTTGACTGAATTGTGTCCAACAAAAATAATTTCTGGAATTAAACCAAATTTCCATTTAAGAGAAATCAAAGGTTTGTGTTCAGCAGTTTAACATTTTTCATTCGCGTAGCGTATAAAATATCAGGCGGTCTTAGCAATCACTCACATTTTGCATTTTGTCTTTTTGTGGATTCCATAGTCAGTGGAAAAGTGTGCTTCTCTAAACACGTGATCATCTTTGTGCTGCGCCTTAAAAGAACAAGCCAGTAAAGTATTGCTTTACTCCCGATAGTGTGTCTATGTACAATTTATTTCTTTTTTTATAAACTCAGAAAACTATAAAGATGCTCGGTTACACTAGTAATTGTTTAGACAAAATGTCCAAGATGTCGAAATCTAGAGCAGCTAAAAACACGACTCATGTAACTTAGTTTGAAAAACTCCCATCCAGTTCTGTGGATGCAGAGGGGGGTATGCCAAAACACGGAGAGTATTTTCGTCTTTAAGAGGGAGCTATTAAGGTAGTCTGTGTTGTGTATCGTACCTTCCATTGATTCCATAATTAAATCCATGAGTGTTATTTAATGACTTTAAACACTTTTGTTTAAAAATTTGTGAAATCTGCGATTTTTGAAAAACAAGGTTACCCAGCTAAGCCAAAAAAGAAAGCATTTTAAGCCCTTAAAAAATAATCTGCAAAAGTTGCAGTCCAATAAACATATTGCTCATTTCCACAACAAAGACACACGACAATACACAGAAGTACAACTATAATCTTAAATCTTTGAAAATTTTAATGAACCTTAAAACATTACATAGAAAATGTTTGCTTACTAAACTTGTGTTGAGACTCGTCCTTTACACCTGGGGTTTGTTTGCTAGTCGTTAGATTCTGGTTCGTAAACCTGCTTCTATAAATAAGGGGTGGTGAGGGACTTTATTTGGCAGATGAATATGTTGAGAGCATTTGAGCTAATGTGAGCTCTGACCTTCAGTTCATCAGAAGGAATAGATGTTTACTAAGCCAAAAATCTTGATACCACCAAAGCCAATTATTTAAAACATTAAATGGAAACAAAAACGTTGTATCATAGGATGTTATTTACATTCATTATAATTATATAATATGTGCTCAAATTGTTGACTATACCTGTATAATTAAAATTAATAAGAAATGAAGTTCATGAGAATCTAGAAATAGGTTTAATGCTGAAGTGTTTTAAAGATTATTAACAAAAAAAAAAAATGATTACACGTAGATTAGACGTAGCTTGGAATGCTACAAAGACTGTAATAATTATGTAGAGACAGTGTGGGATATTTTTCTACAGATTGGTATTTTCAAAGGCCTGCTATATTATTAGCCTACATTAACTTTTTTAATAACACTTTGATCAGTATGTAATGATGGTATACAGTGTTCTGACAGTAGGATTCAGTAAGCCTCTATTTTTTAACATAATATCTTAAGTTTAACAAATGAAACTGACACCTTCACACACATTTTTATAAACCCATTTTATGAGACCTTAGAAATTGGATCATAGCTTTTCACCAGTCAGAAATGTCACTTGGAGTAATTTTAAATCTGTACAATCAACTGTCTACAAGTACAAAGTACATGGTACAGTGGTCTCTTAATCTCTTAAAAGGCCTTATAATGAGAGTGAATTTGTCCAGTTTGACAGGTGTAATAAAAGATCCAGTGAAAGTATGTCTATATTTAAAGGTGTTGGAACACAGGTGACAGTGTCCACAATTAAAGTCTTTATATTACCACGGACTTCAAGTCTGTTGAGCAAAAAAAAAGTATCTGAGGTTTCTGTGGTCAGAAATAGTTATTTAGTCACAATGCCCATAAGTATTCTAATGTATTTTAAAAGGAAAGGCATTCAAACACAACACCACTGTGTTTCTACTGACAAGCATGGTGGTAACATTTTACATGAGGGCTCTTTTGCTGCCACTGGAATCAATGTGCTGCAGAAAATTGATAGAATTTAGAAGATAGAAGATCTAATTCTTGAATATTGAATTCAGGTGGTTTAATGGGACTATTACCAAACTCAACTTTTCTACCAGTTTCAAGTAGAGAAGATCAAACATTTAGCCAGATACGTGGTTTGCAGATGGTAAAAAGTATGTTTCAATTATTTAGTTGCAAAAACCCCAGAACTGCTATAAAACACATCACTGTAAGTACATGTTTGACGTCAGCTGTAAATACCTGCAGTAATTCTTGTAATCTTAGTATTACAGAACTACACAACATGACTTTAGTTACAATAGATTCAAACACTCCTTTTAAGAGCTTTTAAGCTATTTACAAGTTAAGATGTGAACATATTTGCTTTGCACCAAGCTCTTTTTAGTAATGTCTGTATGAGAATCGCAGAGATGCTTGATACCATTCCTGATTTAATGTATTAGTTCTGCCATTCATACAAAAGCTGATAGTGCCAGACAAAAAAAGGAATTATATAAAAAAGTTTACTCTGCTTAGTTATAGTTGAGTTTATTAATGCTTGAAAAAACATCTAGGCTTCTTGTTGCACACAGAAAACTATGCAAACACATTTGGTGTACTGTTCTTGGTCTCTGTTTAATTGATTTAATTTGTCTTTTTGATCTGATCTAGTATGCCTCATGTCTTTTAGCTAGATAGATAACATTCGCTGCCTAGGTCGTTAGTTTAATTTTGTTTTGAGCTGCATTTTGAGCTGTGTTGCTCAATTGACAAATGAACTAAAATATTCACCAACCAAGCATAACATTATGAGCACTGACAGGTGAAGTGAATAACACTGATTATCTCTTCATCACAGCACCTGTTAGTGGGTGGGATATATTAGGCAGCAAGTGAACATTATTATCCTCAAAGTTGATGTGTTAGAAGGAGGAAAAATGGGTGAGCGTAAGGATTTGCGCGAGTTTGACAAGGGCCAAATTTTGATTGCTAGAAGACTGGGTCAGAGCATCTCCAAAACTGCAGCTCTTGTTGGATGTTCTCTGTCTGCAGTTGGCAGTATCTATCAAAAGTGGTCCAAGGAAGGAACAGCGGTAAACCGGCGACAGGGTCATGGGCGGCCAGGGCTCATTGATACATGTGGGGAGCGAAGGCTGGCCCGTGTGGTCCGATCCAACAGACGAGCTACTGTAGCTCAAATTGCTGAAGAAGTTAATGCTGGTTCTGATAGAAAGGTGTCAGAATACACAGTGCATCACAGTTTGTTGTGTATGGGGCAGCAAAAGGGGGACATGGTCATAATGTTATGCCTGATCGGTGAACACAGTCTTGGCATTATACAGCCTTTTTGACTTTAAGAAATGCCTAAATAAATTGCTAACACTAATGCAAATGGCCTGGGTATTTACTTTGGTAGCTAGCTAAATACATGACATGTGATCCAATTTCTTTTTTAAATTCTAATTAAAACAATTCTACCCCTAGGTTATATTAAGAAATGTGCTGCACTAGTGTTTAAAACGTGGTATTACTGTAGAGAGTAACAGCCAAGCAACAAGCTGATCCGCACATACTAAGTCGCTTTTATTAATACAGAACTGCATGCTACAGAGACTGTACAGCATAAACATTTATTCATTACAAAAACATGGTTTGTAAACCATTTCAAATAACCAAAAAAAAACAAAATAAACAAAACAAAACATTAAATAAAAAAAATGAAAAAGGCAAACAAAAATGAAAGCTAAGAGCATAAAGTAGAACAGGAACATCACAGCCGTTAAGGAAACATTCAAACTATTTATCATTAGCATCTTAATAAACCAGAGAAGAAATCGACGGCTTACAGTTGCGTCATGTCAACTACAATGGCACCGAATGGATGATTCTCTTGTAGCTTTTTTACAGCTTCTTGCAACATCAACATGCCTATTTTCTATCTACCTATATGTAGTAGTGTACTTAAAAGTGGCAGTTTGTGTATTTTTTGTTATTTCATAGTTTCTTATGAACCTTCTAATATACATCGTTTGGCCCTTGAGGGTTTATACAGTATGATGCCTGTCTTTTATTAAGTTTAAATTTTAATATTTGACAATCTGCTACCAAACACTTGTTATAGCAACATTTATACTACATACATAGCAATCTATGTAACGTCACAGCAAAGTATGGTTGTAAAAAAAAATAAAAAAATAAAAGGAAAATAAAACAATCCTACAGCATTGTAAGTAGGGGAGTGGAAATTAGCACAAATTTTGGCACAGAAACTCTGTACACAATTCTACAGTCCAGTAGAGATGAACCTGTAATAAAAAAGGATGGGATTTTAATGAGTACTAACTACTAAAGACGCTGTATTCGCCGTCCCTGTTTCAAGTTTTCTCTTCTTCTATTGTAAAATGGCTTATAGATATGTTTTTACAAATTAAGCTGTGCATACATCTGTTTCAGAGAATCTACACTGTGAGGGTGAAAGTCTGGTTTTCAGCAAAACAAACAACTGTTAAAACAAAATCTAACCGTAAAACTTCCTTGTAAAAATGGATCATTTATATATATATTTATAAGTTGCTTACATTAAAAAAGAATATTTTTACAACGTATTACGAAAAAATATTTCGAAAAGGGACAACATACAGGATACGACAAGCAAATCTCTAAAGCAATAAATACTACTGGTCCTAGCGTTGTGACATTTTGTATTGAATACCTCAAACCCTCCCACCCCCACCCTCAAAACACCCAACATTCTTCCAAATGAGTCAACCCACCCCCCTCCCAAGGTAAACAATGACAAAAATAAACAATAAAATAGACAACGCAATGGAACAATGCATATGAACACAGTAACCCCCCTCCCCTAATATTTCTGTACATTTAAACAAGAACAAGTAACATCACAATTAAAAGTTGTTCCTTGGTTGAAGAAGTGGGTGTCCCCACGGTCCTCCTGCCCACCAGTTTTGAAGAGGTGATGAATGCTTGGTTCGCAAGCTCGTATTTAATACAAATAATGAAACAGAACCAACTCTTAAAAAAAAAGGCTCATTTGATTCCTCAATTAGGCTATGTTTGTATCTGTCCTAAAATATTTCTATGTCGATTGATAAAACAGGTATGTCTTTTTTTGTTGTACAGTAAAGAGAAAAAAAACCTGAAGGCTTAAATTATGGCAGACTTACACATGTATACTCTATTACCTTTTAACAATATTATAGTTATTGTAATTTATTTTTGATAATGATGGGTCAAATATTGACCAATGAACTCTGATAAGAGAATTAACTAATTTTCAAAGCCAAATGGGACTGAAAAAAAAGAAACAGAAGAGAAGACCATAAAAGTCAGCAGACAGAAGTGAGTTAAAAGCTGGTGAATCAGATCCAGCTTAGCCTAGTCAATGGATTTAGTTACGAGCGAAAGTGGTTGCGTGGGGGTAGATCTGGACAACAGTGATAGGGAATGACACGCTGATGTAGGCTGAGAAGAGGCGGAGCTAGAAGGGCGAGACGACGAAACGCCTGAAGGGTCCAAGGAACCATTGTGGGTGGGGCCGGACATTTTTCCTGCCCCAGAGTTGTCCAGCAGAGCTAAAGGCGGAGGCATGGACAAATGATGGTGCAGGTGGTGCGTTGAGGAGACCAGGGGGCCTGGTTTCAGAGTCAGTGAGAGAGGTTGCATTTGTTCAGTCTGTGTTTTGGACTCTGTCGAGAGCGGAGAGGTGGGAATCATGGAGGGGGAGGATGGGGGTGAGTCTAGTAAGCTTCCATCTGAAGAGGGAGGACTGACACAGCTGCCTTCACCTTGAATGTAGCGAATGCACTTCTTTTTTCTCCTGTAAACAGAGAACATACTTGTTTAACTCCAGTGTGATGAAGACCTTTCTAAGTTGCCAGAAGGCTTGTACCAAAGCATTAGCACCCATTTAAATGGTTTTACAGTTTTATATACATATGACCTCTGGCTATATTCACTGAGCAGTCAGTGTGCTGATTTAACTGGAACTAAACAGGTCTTAAATCTTTCTCTTTTTTTCTTAACAAACCAATTAGTACCTTTTGTAAAAAAAAAAAAAACATTACACTGGGTGCTATTGCTTTGTGAGAACAGCAATTTGAACAAATAAACAAGTGAGCATTGATTCTTCACCAGTGACTCCCTCTCACCAATATGACACATGCAGTAAAGACAAGAGTAAAGTAGGACATGGAGGAGAAAGAAATGAACAGATAGCGATGAGCAGATTTTAAGGAGGATGGAAACTATGATAAAGAATTTGGAAGAGTAACTACCTCCAAGGCTCAAAGGGACACAGCCAAAAAGGTGAACACTAGATCTTTTGTTTTCTACTACTAGGATAACAGAACAAGCTCGATACAAAGAACTCCACCCCAGCACCACAAACCGCAAGGGACCCTATTCAGTTTACACATCAGCTTGAATTATTATATTTCTCTTTTTCCCTTCTTTTTTCATGTTTCTTTCCTGCTTTTTTCTGCATGTTCCTTGGGGGGAGTTCAGATGGAGAGGTAAGAGGTTAGAGGAGATGCGCTACTCTCAGCCTGCCCCTAAGACATGTGTGAGAGTGTTGCGCTCAGAGGTCGCGCCGCCATGTTTGCATTCCTGCTCGGGTCAGGAACCTCCCTCGTCTGCTACGCCTACGGCCAGCCATTCCAGCCAGCCACGCGGGCAAACACAACAGCACCAAGCCAGTACGCCGAGAGGGGTGGGAGAGGAAGAGAGCGCAAGAGACACAAAATATTGAGTGAGAGTGTTAGAGAGTGAGAAATGTCTCTTAGGTGCCTGGATACATAGCCTGTATTAAATCAAGAGGAGAGAAAAATAAAAAAAAAATAAACAGAGAGAGCGCTAAAACCTCAGCGTACCTTGACCTAACCCTGCACTCCTGCCAAAAAATAAAAAAACCCAGACCTAACTGTATTGCCTAAAGGCCGAGCTAATCTATTCTCACAGTGCGAGTGAGTTTAGAAGGAAAAAAGCTGTGAATTAGAAAACAGAGAGACAGGGGGAGCTATAGAGTAAGTAAACAGAGTTTTGTGAATTTAGTCAATTTTTTTTATATACAAGTTAAGGGGAGGATTGTTTCCCAAGTTATACCCCTGCCTGGTCTTATACGGGTATAGGTTGGAGACGAAAGTGTAAGAAAGAGGCAAAGTGACAAGGACAGATACAGACTGTCTGGCAGACATAGCTACGATGAGAAAAAGAAAAGAAATGGACTGAGTAAAGGAGACATACTGAGACCCACACCCTGAACAGAACATGATGAACTTAAGACATGCATTATTTGCCCAGAAGAAACACAATAAAAAGTGTGTGCCTCCAGGGTCAGAGTTGGATAAACAAAGAAAAAAGAATGACTGAGGTGGGTAGGAGTAGTAAAGTGTTCTTCTGAATCATTCCATAACTAAAACACACTTTACTTTGTGAGCTGCTCGGTGCAGAGCCCTGACACACCCCAGAGAACCATGCTGCATCAACTGCCTGTCAAAATGCAGCAAATAAGCCTATATCCATTTTTAAGAGCCCTATTGATTCTTAGTATCTACCTTTGTTCCTTATTGATTTCTGTCTCTCTGGGGGAATTATGCCAGATGCATCTTTCAGGAAACAGAGCCAAGTGGGATCTTTTAACCTTACAGCTCCCTAAATAATGGGCACAATTACTACCGCTTCTCCCGGTGCATCCAGAACACCCAGAATCTTCCTGAGAATGTGGGGTGCTGTGTTGGAACATTGGTCCTTTCTGTGTTTTCTAACTGGGCTGATAAGAATAAGGTTATATCTAGTCAAGTATATCTGGTCTGACTAGAAAAAAAATCTTTGCTCTTAATTAGAATAATTTATTATAGAGTTTATATTTTACAATATCTAGGCCAGGAACACAGAGTGTACTTAAATCTGTTAAAAATGCTTTTTATACAAAGTTATCTGCATTTAGCTGGGCAGAATATCAAACATTGGATATATTTGAAAGGGAGAAGACGCACATAAGAGTCATCTTTATTTGTGGGTAAACATTTTTATATTATCTATATATATATTTTTTTTTATTATTATTTAAAAGCCACTAATAAAATATAACTAAACGAACTGTACAAGAATTCAATTTTATAATGATATTTATAATTTCACTGCGGTTGGACAAAACAGAGTGACATTTAAACATGTTTTAATGGACGTTGGCTTTTTTACTAAGTAAAGCTAACAAAATACCTCTAATGGCACATATAATGACTGCAGTTCTAGACTGATTTTAGTGTTTATTGACTACTAAATACATCTTATATTTGTCTGCACATGCTGCTGCAAGCAGATACTCTTTGAGTTGGCACTGCTAAGCATTGGCATACCTTTTTGTTTTTATAACAATCGATTTAGATACATTAGTAGAGGCAATTACAGTCTGAACAGTTATTGCTGGTTAGAGTAAAAGTTTTTTTTACTGTTTGAACATATCCATATATACAGAAGTGGCTCTATGGTTATAGGTAAATATCTAACTCGGTCAACTACGAAAGATTTCAGCTAAAACTAAGGGAGATGAAAATGGGAAGCGTAAAAACAGAACAGGATAATGTCTGGCATTCATGGTGAGGAAACAGGAATATGGAGAAAACACAGGTGTGACACAGAGAAGGGTATTACTTAGCAGAAACAAATACCTACCATCAACATATTTCCAATTCAAAGACTGCTTGTGTTAAGACAGAAAGACAAGAGGTTGGGACTAAGTAAAGAGATATTAGAGAGAGTAGTGGTTGAGGATTGAGGTTAGGAGGCTACATCACAAAAAAGTTTATACAGAATGTCTATAATAGATTTTCTCATAGCAGAGATACACTGTGGGGCAGAAAATAGATAACACACAACGTTCTAGTGTAAAAAGTGGTGAATGTTAGTCAATATTGACAATCGTTGTTGCTGTATAAGCTATGATTTGGTATACATTCTTAATGATGATTGATTATAAATTACATCTCCTGTATCACTTTCTGCCCCAGTAGTTCAGCTGCTTTTTAACAGTGGGAGATTTATCAGTCAGGAACAGACAGAACAGAAAACAACCAGTTTGACAAATGAAAGCTTAGCAGACTGAAAACTGAAGGAAGGAAGCACATGGTGAAAGTGATGAGAATTTTTCTTATCTTCTCATGACCCTCATAATGATCTACATGTCTCCCAAGAGTGCCTCTTGGAATATACCTGCACGGTTTGCACCATAAACTGAGCTGGTCAAGCCCGAACAAGGCACGGCACTTCTTAGGGGTATTTGCATCTGTTAGCCAAAAAGGTAAACACAAAAACACAGAAAGAAAAATGGACACATCATTTAGATAAACAAGGCATGTAGCTAGAGCATTGGTTTCAGCTGTGAACACTGGCACTGTACCTCCCCAACACTTACCCGTATAGATTTCAATCCTATCACCTCTCAGCCACGGCCCCTTATATCAATAGCATTTAAATATTTAACTAAAACACTATGGTGTATGTTTCATTTACATACACCTACACTGCTCCAATCAGTGACCAAAACTTGCCTAGATCATAAAACACATTGTCACATGTGCACCCACATATGAAACACCCATATACATTCATGTTGAATTGATTATTCCCCCGCAGAAGCAGCTGATTGGTAGCACAAGGGGTGGCGTGAAAGGAGAGAGGAAGAGAGTGCTTGCGAAAGCCACAGAGAGGGAGGAAATGCCAGTGTAAGAGTTCCCAGCTTTCACCTGTTCTAGCATACCTGCCAGCACATCAAATACACACCTGCATGGGCCACACCAGTTACTCTGCTGATCGAGCCCAAAGCGTGCACGACACTTCTTAGGGGCACTCAGGTCTGAACCGATGAAGGAGGAGGAAGCCAGCAAAGGAGAAATGACCAAAAGTGGAGGGAGAGAGGGAAAGATATGGAAACCAATGAATCTAAATTATTTTTAATCATGGTGGTTCATTGCTGTTTAGAGATAGGGCCGGGAGATATGTGAATACTTTGGGGCAATATCAATATTTTTTGTGCTATTTTTGTATGTCGTGCTTTTTTTTCTTTGAAAAAGCCAATGCTTTGACAGCGTTGACCGTTATGTTGTCATGCATACTTGCATGTTTAACAAATTCCATGCTAATAGAGCATATTGGAAAAACTACAACCTGTTAAATCATCCAAGAAATACTGGTTAGCAGCTGGTTTTCATGCACCAGTATTGCTGGAGGCAGCAGCAATCTGTAGAGTAACTGATTCTTTGTAGTAAATAAAGCAATTTTGTCATAAAAAGGCTAAATCATGCTGCTAGCTTTTGACATAGATATCAAACAAGTGTGCTTTGATGAACATCAGGGCTTTAAACGTTCCTGCTTTTTTGAAATTGTTAAATGATCCTGTTAGTAAGAAGGCTTAAGGCTCATGGCATTCATTTCATTTTACAGTAATATTGGCCAGCAGGCCTAGAAGCATGAACAAAAATGCGTCACATATATCTAAAATACAAAAATGCATCTCCCAGCCCTACTCTGACAGATTTAAACATAGCATTACATTGTGCAGTATTTCTTAAGAGTCAAAGCTTTAATAAATTGTTAAAGTCAAAGCAAACAAACAAGTAGGTGAACAAGAACTGAAACTAAAATAATAGTATACATGCAGTAAAGGCAAACAAATGCAAATCTAAGGAAGAACATATGCTTGACATGGCATGTAATGCAGCAAGTACGGTTACATATCTGCTGCACATGCCTGTCTTCGGCTCAGTGTTTTACAGAGGGAGAGATGAGGGTTAGTGGCAGCAGTGTGTTAGTTGCAGCCAGTAAAACATTACAAAGCCAGAAAGAGCAGCAAGCTGGAACACTGGGCCTGAATTCATTAACCTCTATGGGGCAGTGAGTAGAGAGTACAGATGGATGCAGGCCCCAAAATGGGCAAGCTAAGGTACAAGCGGACAGACTGCTAAAGCCAGCAGATTAAGGAGGTTTACCCCAATTATTTCTGTATTTATTCTTAGCATTGGAGTTTCTTTAATTTACATTAACTTGGGTTTGACAAATGCGAACGTTTTGTCAGGGCTGGATTTAAATCGAAATCATTATCAAGAAAAAAAAATATGAGCAGAGGGAAGTAATTAAAAAATTGGAGCAAAATTAAAGTGCGTGCAACAGCAAACCAGAAGCGATGTCGTTTGAATTAGGAATAAAAGAATAAATTAATATAAATAGCAAGTATGAAAAGGGAAAGATAGCCAGCATTAATCAGGAAACAATAATACTACAATATACTGCACAAACGTAGACAGATAATAATTTAGTGATAAAACTAAAAAGAGGAGGAAAAAGGCAAGTTAGTAATTTAAGACTTAAAATGACATTAGCACCTGTAATCGGAGGGAGTGAAAGGCAAGGATTTGGAAAATATTCCCTGTGTTCTGGAAGAAAAAGAACAGATAGAGAGGCCTTTAAAAAGATTTCATGTTGAAAAAAGACCGCAAATATATCATAACTCGAAATTCCTTTTTACATCTCAATATAGATAAAGAATCAGAATCATAAAAGCATTATGAAGGTGAATGAGAGTAAATCAAAAGAACCAGCAAACCTCCTTAATTTAAAGATGTGGATGACATATTTACTTTAATTATAATGAACACAAAAGCATGCAGCAAGCACAGCCCCAGGTTAAAACCACACAGCACACACAAGAAGCACATGACACACACACACATGGTCAGAGCTGAAACAGGAGCAGCGTTCACTTAGCCTCATGGTTAACACACATTTTCAGTATGCTAAATGGTGAAGGGGACTGGGCCGGGTGGGAGGGTAGTGTAGGAGGGTTCATGCATATTCGATGTTATTAGTGCTCGACATGGGGCTAGGGCAGGGGATAACAAGCAGGCTAACGTGTAAATATTGCATTGGGTAGCTTAACTATATACAAAATAAGGCAGGCACAAAAAAGGGATGAAAAGAAAAAAAAAATGGACTTTTATCTTTGAGATGTCACCCTTGTGACAGATGATGGATCTGCTCTAATATGAGACGTAATTGCGGCTTACTTACCATTGCCATCTGCCTGCTGCTTTTCCCTTTTTCTCTTCTTCTTTTTCCCCTGTTGGTTAGCAGCCAAAAAAAGAGAAACAGACAGGAACCTTAGTTATTATATTGCAGAAAAGGCAGAGATACGAACTGTACCAGAGAGCCATGCTTTTACATTTATTTATTCATTCAGGAGCCTGAAGGAACAAAATGCCAGTGAAGACAGCACAACTTTTCTTCTTGCTGGTCCTCTGCTTTTCTGTGTTTATTTTCAGTTTTAAACGACTCTGTTGTTTTCAGTATTGTGAAGTGATTTATAGCTCTTGAGATTTCTTCAAAAGACTAATTACTGGAGGGACAGTGGATGAGAGTAACACTCGCCTTGACATGCCGCTGAGCTGAGGTCAAAGTCAATACCCGAGTATGTATTTAATAATTACCCAGTTCAGAGACTGAGTTTAAACTAATGCAGCTCTTTTTCCTACGTTTTTTCTTCGTTCTGGCTAAAAGTCATCAAACTCCAGTGGGAGTGACAGACTGGGTGGAGGGCAATTTGTTGGACATGTGAGAAGAGTGCTGCACTCCGTCTAGGCGGTCAAACGGTGTGGTCATCTCCCATAGCTGGTGCCTTTGTGGTAGAAAGAGACATTCTCTTTCATCAGATCTGTGAGGCATTTAGGCCCCGCAGATATTTAATTACTCTGATCTGAGCTCTTCTTTCCTTCTTTTTTCCCCCGATGAGCCAGTGGAATGCTATTAAAAACAGCTTAGAGAGCATAAAAATGTGTCCAGCAAAGAATAATTCTGCTGATATACATATCTGACATCAACTGTTTAAATCATCATGTTATCTGATACCAGAGAACTGTTGTTTTTCTGTTGGTCAGTGAAGAGTGACACTACATTGTTTAATGTGATACATCTGATTCCTGGGTGCTGAGGTTACAGAACTAAATTAACAGTCTCAAAAGGAGCCTTGTATTTAATACATGAATGGAGGACAGAAAACTTTAATACATACATAGTTGTCTCGTGCTGACCAGCCAGGGTAAAGCTGCATGTGAAGCTGTCGTTCCTTCCTGGCCAGCTCATAGTATTTGGCCTGCTCCTCTCGTGTTAAAGCATGCCACTGGATAAACACACACAAATGTACACATGTTTATGTCAATTTTTCATGCTGACCCAGACTGGAGTGCTATATTGAATTTTCTATTTTCTAATGAAATACTTAATTATATTTAAAGCAATGACTGAATTATGCTTTTAATGTACAGTCCATTTATAATATGGCTTCAATCTCTTGTTGGCGATTTATTAGAAAAATCATAGATAAACTAAATACTGGGATACATATTGCATTGTGAATAATAAAATGTCTTTAGGTATGTTGTGATTTCTTTTAACCCACCTCTAGTCTTTGATGAAACTAACTCAAAGACAAGCTGAGACTCAGCACAGCACTGCAATGTGTGTACGTGTGTGTGTTTGTGTGTCTGTGTGTGTATTGGCCTAACACCCTTACCCTTCGGCCCAGTATTTGGTTGATAGCTGCGCTCTCTTTAAGCGTGCACTCTGCCACCACTTTGGCCCTCATCTCCTTCATGTACAACATGAATGCATTCAGAGGCTTCTTTATGTGAGGCTTTTTCTTTTCATCTTCCTTTTTCTGGTCATGATGTTTCCTGTTTGGGGAATAAACCTTTTAAGGAAGCTGGCTGGTATATAGTTTACATTAAAACATATGTCTATTATTAGGGCTCTGCGTGTGTTGCTTGTGAACTCACGAGCTGTTTAGTGTGCTGATGTCACTGTGCAAGGACTCCTGCTTGACGTTGGGTGTGACGATGGCCGGGTGAGGGATCCCCGTGGTGTGCAAACTGTGGTGAGGGGGCACCATGTGAGGAGGGAATCTGGAGGAGAAAAGACTGTGTAAATCGTCAGAATGGTCATGGATGAATTGGGGGCAGATACACAAACAAACTGTACAGAACAAAATATTTTGTATAATGGTGTTGCTGGGTTGTTATAGTGACTAGATACATCAATGTTTTCTTTAAACAGTGGTTAACTGCAGATGACAAAGATTCTGAATAATTTAATTTTAGTTTTGTTTTAGTTTATTGCTTGCTTTTATTACACATGTGAAGCACCATATGAACTTGACTTGTCATATCTCATCAGGTGCTATTGCAACTGCTATTGGCCCGGTCATACTGGAGCATCAACAACAATGCATGGCATTCTTTGCATTAAAATTGCAATTTTTTTGTTTTAAGCTAGTGGTTTAAATCTCATCCAAATCCAAGTTTCCCAATTACTGTGCAGATTATTTTTAATACGATCATAGCGCTAATATTATGAGATCTTTCAACAGAGTAATTACCCTGAATAAGCCTCTATAAATTGCAGTGTGTGGAATGCAAGAGAATATTTGTGTATGCACGTATGTGAGCTGTACAGATCCTTACACACATCTTAGAACTGAAATAGAAGATGATAAAAAGAGAAGAAATATTAAAAAACCAGCTCATTATCCAGCTGAGTCTGGCTTCATAGCTTGGAGCCAGAATATAATGATGAGCAAAAACTCAGAAGGAACAACTAGTTTCTGTTGGAGGCGCTCTCTAGGGAGTGTGTTTACCCCAGTCTCTCCTCCTGTCATCCCTGACACGTTTGCATTTGTGCCGTGTCATCTGCCAGCCTGTGCTGACAGGACCTGTAGTATAGGTACCATTAGACCCCCCAACCCCCCACTCCACCCATTCCCCTACATACTTGCTAGAATTTTCTCTGTTCCACCACCCCTCCCCTTTCCATTCCTTCCTCCCACAGCCAGTGGCCCAGGTTATGGTTTAAACATGACGGCCATCTCTTTGAAGCAGAAGGCATCATCTAGCTCATCAGTGCAGGGCTGAGTCCGCCACCAATTTAGCCCCACGGTAAGAGTAAGAGAAAGAGAGAGAGAGAGAGAATGATAGGGCCCCTGCAGGCTCCAATGTCTCAATCTTCTTCTTCACCAGCCGTGTGTCAGCGAGTGCCATTTAATTGCCGATTGGAGTTTTGGCCCCTGTGTCTGTTCAATTTATAATGACCCACTGGTGTACTCTTTCTTTTTCTGTAGAACAAGAACGAATTGGAGCGTAGGTGCATATTGAGAAACATATTAAAGAGCAAACGTGGGCAGGGGGTCTAATACTTCATCCACCTGCCACTTGGGATTGGGACAGACCTGAACAGCCTTCACCCCATTATTTAAATAATGTAGCTCATTATTGAATTCATGTCCATTCTTCTTTCTTCTCTTTCTTAAATCTTTTAGAAGCCACTGTGGTAACTGAGTGTAAGTGTGGTGAGGACTACTAGATGAACACTTAAAAACATGCTAAGCAGTCAGTGCTAATGGCATGTCCTGAAGGGATAAAATCTTAAGAAAACAACATCGTTCTGATCCTTTCTTAACTTTCAGACATAAAATATAGACTACAGACCATGGATAAAACATAGGACCAGCACTCATTATTTTTCCAGGAGGTGTGTGTGTGTGTGCATGCGCTGCTGCAGTTTTTGACACAGACATGCTAAAGCACTTTCACTGCACACAGACACGAGACTACCACCTATTAATCTACGCTAATTCAATTACAGATTATCAAAACACATTAGCTCTTCCCCAGCCCAGCACCAATCCCCCTAGCCCCCGTTCATCAGATTCAATTAGGCAGCACTGGAAATAGGATGATCACAATATAAAGGGCTCATTAGGGGGAATTAGCTGTCACTAAGGACCAGGTCCAGTGGAGGCTGGCAGGCGTGCTGCGTCTGGAGACATACACACGCACCTGAGTGTAGAGCTGTAACTCAGCCAGCCGTGGCAGTGTACAAACCGCAGCCCTCCAGAGCCGAGGCCCGGTTACACACCTACTGCCAGAGCTGCTATTCAACCCCCACTTTCCCAACACGCACACACACACAACAGTGTGTCTCAATATCTCACTGCTAACTGGACTGTATTAAGAGCTGTCTTATAAGATACAGAGCCTTTTAATGTTGTTTGGAAATAAGTGTGCCTTAACACTCGTGTAACATGGTATACAGTCTAGCACAACTTTGGACACACCTTTTAAAGAAAGAATGCCATTAATTTTTTAGTCTTGGGTTCTTTTTATGAATAATTTGACAACTGCTAATCAATGGTATCTGTAAGGTCATGCATACTGTATAGTCAAGGGCAGGTAGTGTTCTCCTCTAACTGTGGTGATCTGCCCAATGACATGCAATTGGAAAAAGTAGAAAGTTACATTTTTTAGGGGTCACTTGTCGATTTACGTTTAGAACAATGATTAAGTAGGGCAGAATTAGTTCTGAACATTTGTTTCTTGTTGCTGACAATTGATCAGAAACAATAATAAAGCATTACCCTAAATACACTCTAAAAGGTATGTTTTTAGCCCGGTCACCATTATTGGAGGTGCCAAGATGCTAAATTAGTGATACCTTACCATTTAACATGATTTAATCTCTCAAAAGAAATACATTTTGTGTTATGATAACAATGCTAATGAGGGTTTTTGTCACTCTTGGGCCAGCAGCTGTTTTGTGTAAGCTTGGGAATGTTGTTTTTTCAACACTCGACCACAGGTCAGGCTTCAGCTCTATCCTCATATCTCTCGCTCCCTTGCTCACACTTATCCATCAACGTCTAGTGGCTCAGCAGGACTGGCCCTTGTGAGCTGTTTTTCCAATCGCACTGCAATTAAACAGAAGTTTGTCGCTGTCTGGAGACAGACTGGCCTTCTCCAAACTAAAAACCAGACCTGCCTTTCATACCTATTTTATCATCATAACTATCGTCATCGCCGGTGAGCTGTGGGTGACGTGACGTATCTAAGTGCGAGGGAGGGTGGAAAGGGAGTGGATGGAGGGAACTGCCATATGGAAAAGTTTGCTTCTTCCAAATTCTTTGTTTTTGGAAGGCAGAAGTACAACTTTACAAAAAAAAGTTGTCATCTACAGTTAACCACTGCAACATTTGAAACAGGCATCTAAGACACCCCATGGAATTATCACAGTAACATTATAAAACAATTAATCTTTTTTGCTGTTTCTCAAACATGCATGCACACAGTAATTAAATGCTCTCTTGGGTGTGGTTATATCCCCATAAATATCTCACCCCCATTTCTACCACTCAGAAGTGAATTCATTTACTTATTCATTGTATAGCACCTAACAGCAGAGAAGACATTTACAGTCCTGTCTTATGTTTTATCATTCATTTAGGATAAATGCCCCTTAGGGACCTTATTATACAGGGTGGGCCATTTATATGGATACACCTAAATAAAATGGGAATGGTTGGTGATATTAACTTCCTGTTTGTGGCACATTAGTATATGGAAGGGGAGAAACTTTTCAAGATGGGTGGTGACCATGGCGGCCATTTTGAAGTCGGCCATTTTGGATCCAACTTTAGTTTTTTCAATGGGAAGAGGGTCATGTGACACATCAAACTTATTGAGAATTTCACAAGAAAAACAATGGTGTGCTTGGTTTTAACGTAACTTTATTCTTTCATGAGTTATGTACAAGCTTCTCTTTGTTTACAGCCATTGACATGTCGCAGAGGTTAACACGTGAGGAGCGGATAGAAATTGTGTTGATGTCTGGTGAACGCAGTACCCGGGTCATTGCAGCAGATTTCAATGCAAGACACCCTACGAGACCACCCATCTCCCATGCTACAGTTAGCAAACTGCTTGCCAATTTTCGTGAAACTGGTTCAGTGTTGGATTTGCCAAAATGTGGACGCATGAAAACTGTCACTAATGAAGAAACATCAGTGGCTGTCCTAGTTTCATTCAGCAAGAGCCCACAGCGTAGCACTCGCCGCATGTCACTGGAGAGTGGCATCAGTCGAACATCCCTTCGGCGGATATTAGCTACTCAACAAAAAAAAATCAATTTTTGCTAAAACAAAAATTGGAACAGGACCCTCAGTTTACACAGAACATTTTGTTCAGTGATGAGGCAAACTTTTATGTGAATGGTGAAGTTAACAAACAAAACCACCGCTATTGGTCTGACACTAACCCACATTGGATAGATCCCTCCAAGACTGTTGGAACACAAAAATTGATGGTATGGTGTGGTATATGGGGTACAAAGATAGTGGGGCCATTCTTCATCAATGGAAACCTCAAGGCCACTGGATATTTGAAATTGCTACATGATGATGTGTTTCCCTCTTTATGCACTGAAGCTGGCACGTTCCCTGAGTTTTTCCAGCAAGATGGTGCACCACCACATTATGGGTGTCAGGTCCGAGCATTCCTAGATGAACAGTTTCCTGGAAAGTGGATTGGTCGTCGTGGGCCAGTTGAATGGCCCCCAAGGTCTCCCGATCTGACCCCCTTAGACTTTTATCTTTGGGGTCATCTGAAGGCAATTGTCTATGCTGTGAAGATACGAGATGTGCAGCACCTGAAACTACGGATACTGGAAGCCTGTGCTAGCATTTCTTCTGCGGTGTTGCTATCAGTGTGTGAAGAGTGGGAGAAGAGGGTTGCATTGACAATCCAACACAATGGGCAGCACTTTGAACACATTTTATAAGTGGTCAGAAACTTGTAAATAACTCATGAAAGAATAAAGTTATGTTAAAACCAAGCACACCATTGTTTTTCTTGTGAAATTATCAATAAGGTTGATGTGTCACATGACCCTCTTCCCATTGAAAAAACTAAAGTTGGATCCAAAATGGCCGACTTCAAAATGGCCGCCATGGTCACCACCCATCTTGAAAAGTTTCCCCCCTCCCATAAACTAATGTGCCACAAACAGGAAGTTAATATCACCAACCATTCCCATTTTATTTAGGTGTATCCATATAAATGGCCCACACTGTATAACAATAATTAATATTTAAATAGAGAGCTCTTTTTGAATACTGAAGCTTAATCAGCCTCTCCTTAAGGAAAAGTTTACAGAACAGCACTCTACCTAGCATTCATTTCATGTGCTCAATCCCAAGGCACAACTCACCTTGACATGGATGCATTGACAGTGAGGGCAGTTGGGTAGGGGTGCCTAAAACCTCCCGTTGTGATTGGGTAAACTGGTTGACCTTGCCTGAGAAAAGAAGAAAGAAGTGAAGGTAAAGGAAAGGATGATAAAAGGGGTGAAAAAAATCTCTCTCTATACAAGCCACTTTATTCTCATTTGATCGCAACAAAAATCTAGGGGATTGCAGAGAGCCGATCAAAGGGAAGCAAACTCTGAACAATTTGAATTCCTCAAATCTGATAGGAATTGCTAATTAAATTTCATAACCCCGCGCTTGGTGTCGACAAAAGCCCCTCTCCCTAAGCTGGAGCTAGGTGTTTTGTTGTGATAATTAAAGACGAAGCGCCAGGGCCTTTAATGGAGCCATCACACTAATTGAGGTCTACACATCCAAAGACAAATAATAATGAATGTAAATTTATACCAAAACAAAGTGCAGCAAATCAAAGGGCTGCGGCTGTGCTTGGGGCCTCTCTCGGTATTTAGATTGCGGTGAGAAAACATTAAATTAACAGAGCTTAATTTGTACCCTTTTGTCATATTAACAAATGTTGACAAGAGTTACCAGGGGAGAGCCCCCATGTGGAATTGGGGGTAAAATGCAGGCAATCACAGTTCGTCATTCTAATCGGACAATACAGAGCCATGCAAAATAGCATTTGCCACAAAGGGGCAAGTCAGTGTTTAGGGGAGAAAGAAAGCCACAGTACATTGACGCGAGCTTCAGAAGTTTCATTTAATGTATAAACTGTATAATGGGAGAAAATGAGCTTAATGTGACCAAACACAAGTGACTAAGTCTAAGCCCTAAACAAGTCCTTAATAAGGTACAGCAGAGCCAGAACTAACAGAGAAAGGCGAATGACTGTATTTCTACATACACAATGGTTTTCTAATAATAATGATGTCATATATAATAGTACTTTTTATAAACCAACAATGATCAATTATGATAATATAATGCTATTAACCATCCCTCCAATTTGGGGAAATTAAGTATAATCAGACAATAGAAGAGAAATAAATTGGTGTACTTACTGTGGTACTAACCATCCTAGCGGATGGGGGATCTGCCCTACAGTGCCAGGCGACAGAGGGTAGTAGGGAGATATATCTGAAGGATGTGGGGGTCTTGGGATTCCTGCAACAACATTTCAGAAAAACGAAGATTAAATTATAAAACATTATTCACTTTTTCCAAACTAAGATAAGGCATGTGTTCCACCATCTTTTCTATAAATTATACATTTTATGGTTTGGGAACTGAAGATATTAAGTGGAATTCTTTCCAATTCTTGCTTGATATGAGACCTCAGCTGCTCAACAGTTCATAGTCGCTGTTGTCCAATTCTCCCCTTCACGTTGCAGCATACATTTTCAAAAGGAGACACATCTGGACTGCAGGCAGGCCAGTCAAGTACACTCACTCTATATCTATAAAGCCACACTGTTGTAGCATGTACAGAATGAGGACTAACATTGTCTTATTGAAATAACCACAAACTTGAAGAAGACACCAGCTTAATAGCTGCACGTCGTAAAATTAAAATACACACCTTTGCATCAGTGGTACCTTTAGACACTCATGCCGTGGGTACTGATGCACCCCATACCAAAACAGGCTTTGGCAGCTTACGCTGATAAAAGTCTGGATGGTCTTTTACTTTTTTGTCACAGAATGTCCTTTTTTCAAAAACAAGATGAAATGTGGACTCATCTAACCACAAAACATGTTTCCACTGTCTTTTAGTCCACCTGAGATGAGTTTAGGCCCAGAGAACTCAGTGGTGTTTCTGCATAGAACTGATGTATGGCTTCCTCTTTGTGTAATAGTGTTTCAGGGTGCATATATTGATGAAGTGTTGGACTGTGTTAAATGACAACAGTTTTCTGAAGTACTTCCAAGCCCATGTGGCTATATTTATCACAGCAGCAAGAAGGTTTACAAGCAATATTATCTGAGGCCTCAAAGGTCATGCACATTTAGTAGTGGTTTCTGTTCTTGTCCGACATGGACTGAGATTTCTCCAGATTCCCTGAATCTTTCCACAATATTATTTAAGGTAGATGGTGAAAGACATGCAGTGAACAGTTAATTACAACAACTTACTAAACATGCTAATGACAAAATGAGATCCAGTCAGTATTTTAAAGCTCTAGTGCATTTATTATAGGCTAACATGCAGAGTTTTATCTTTATACTGGAGCATGATGCGAAAAATAAACATCGTTTTTTTTTAGGAGAAAAAAATTGTGCAGTTTAAATGTTTCCAGATTTTAGCTGCACTCTCAATTGAAATAAAGAGTCAGCTGTACGAAGTGAATTATAATTTTTCAACTGACAGCATCAATTAAACATTGACACCCTTAATACATGCGTAAATAAAAACTGTCATTTTAAACTGTGTTATGGATGGTTTGTGGTTAACATCAGTTAAGCTATGCAGTATGGAGGGAAAGCAACAGTACAGCACATCTGCTGCATTGATGGGGTCTTAATACAGCTTGTTAACTAATTAAGCTTTAAACTCAATTAAGCTGCCCTATTAAATGGCACATTAAGCAGCCTCTGTTTAAGTCATTATTGGTCCAGTGCTGAGGAGCATTATAAGCACACAATTATTTTAAAATACAGAAAATCGTGTTCAATATGAATACATCTAGATAAGAGTAGCTTGAGAATGTAAGCGCATAAGCTTAGTAATTTAATAATTATAAGCATAAGCTTAGTAATTTATCTGATCCTCTGTCCAGGCTGAAAAACAGGTCAGCAATTTTATAAAGGATTTGGTTTATCATTGGACTATATGTGTGTGGCCATTTTCCTACCTGTTTTGGGATCCACATCTGTCTGTAGGTGTGGAGGAGGGTTCCCGGGCGTGAAGTGTTCATTGCTGTAGGTGATCAAAGGCGTAAGCGGGTGCACATGGTGAGGGTGCTGTACCACAGGGACTTTATTAGACTACATTAGGAGAGAGAAAAACAGGAAAAAGAAAACAAGGTATTAATATCATTACACATCTGCTGAGATTGAAAAAATGCTTCGCGTTCAGAATAGTGTGGTTAGAAATTAGAAACATTTGTGCAGAGGTGCTGAACCACCGGATATTGAAACCGATATCTGACAGCAGAAACAGACCCCATGACTGCAGGTTACACTATACAGCCCTCTCACCCTTGGCTTTGCCCGAAGCTATCATCACAGACACAATCAGAGAACCACCTAATAAACAAAATGGCAGGCAATCCAAACACACTTCAGCAGCAGCACACAGTCTCCTACTTATCTCACACTTCCTCTCAGCTACGTTTTCCTCTGGCTCCTTCCCAGTGCTCCCCACATATCCCTATCGCCCCCCTCCTATCCTCTTCCTTCAGGCTCTGGTTTTGGGGAGGTTGAGAAAATCCATTTCTGCATTGTGGCCAAATTGGTTTTAGCTATGTAATCTGCTCTTTGTGCTCCTAAGTGGCACAGGCCTTATTTTCAATTACCCAAGATTACAGTTGAGCAGAGGGGTGCTGAAGCATAGCCTGGCATTAATGGATTCCCAGCACATGCTACCTAACCAGATTACGGGCCGTTGTAGGTTAGACAGGCCCCACCATGGCCCGCACGCGACTTACAGTCTGCTTCCATTTAACCAACGATCCCTTTTTTCATTTTCATGACACGGCATGGTAGGATTAAGCTCATCTGACAAGAATACAGGGGGTTAAATCTGAGACTATAAGCAATGTGGAACTATTTTGAGAAGCTATGGAGTCAGAACTTCTGGACCTCGCCCTCTATTATTTTAATCCATTATTTAGGAACAGGGTTCACATGTCTGATTAAAGGAAGTACATCTGGCAGGGCATGTAGAGATGTTAGACATGTAGAAACTTGCCATTTTTTTAACTTGGCTATTTGATATTTAAAATTCAAATTCAAGCCCCAGTGACAGGCTGTCAGGGCAAAGTGGGTTGTCACAAAGTACTTAAAAACACACGAAACAATGATGGTGACGATCTGTACATGCTTAGTGAAAGAAGACACAAGCCATCCTTTTGTTAGAACTAATCTTACTAAGTAACTCCCCCACATTTAGAGAAAAAGGTTGCAAGGTTGACTGCTGCCTGAGTCTAAGTGCTTAAAGCATTCAGGCAGGGCCCCACAGCCAGAGAGGGAAAGAGAGAGAAAGCAAGACAGGGGCCACATTGAGCACTGGGGGGAGTTCCACTTCACCATATTCCCAATGAAAGATTAATGAACTGAGCAGAGCTGCTGGGAGAAAGAAAGGGGCTCTGGGGACTCATTCAGGCCCCTGAGCATGGCCGCGGAGGGTTAGTCCGAGAGACCGATGATAAGAAAGAAGAGGACCGAGGAATGACAGCGTAGCTCTGTAAATTTGGATATGGGAGTAGTGATGAAAAAAATCTTATTGTCAAAAAAAAGAGAGAGTGATGACGGCTGCCAAACACAGCTGACGAGTTTGCCATTGAGGGAGGAATGCCCCAGTTCACCAGTCTCCCAATATCCTCCCCCTCCATAATGATGTATGTGAAAGAATGTTGTCAATTCTCCTTGTGCTGAAAGGCTTTAGCAGCCATTTAAATGAGTTCCTTTGTCCAGAGCTCTCCATTGAGAGACAGTTCCAAATGGCTATCCACCGCGGCCACATTCACCCGTGAGACAAGCCAAATGATTTACATCACAGTCACTGCGGGCCTAACAGGCGCCCTTTCAAACGCCCCACGGTCCCACATAATAATAGGCAGCCACTCCATTTATCTGTAGCGCTTGCTACAGTTAATGCTTTCTCCACACTGTAACAGGGCCGCGAAAACTCGGCCTAAAATAAGAACTGAAAGCTGGAACTGCACCTTTAAAAAAGAAACGGGTAAAAAACCTAAAAAGTTAAGGTCAGATTTGGGGTTTGTAAAATTGTGCCAATGTAGTTCGATTTCTATTCAATTTCATTTGAAGAACACTGTAGTTATAATTAACTTTTAACACATTAACTGTATATTAAATGTAACCTAATTTATTACTCAAAACCATCCATACTTACTACTCACATCTGCACAAAAAAACAGAGCACGTGGACAATCAGTTCTTTTCTAAAGTGAAAGCCGATCCTTAGAATGTTTTCTTCTCAAAGTACTATTCAACTCCATTAAATCTTAAGTCTGAAGAAAAAGCTCCACTCTAAACTTGGCATATTGACCCCTTTGCTATTATATGACGGCTTCACACTGTTCCTCCAGACGTAGCTAATTGTCTTTAGTGTTTGAGGAAGACCACCTACACACATGGAACACAGGCTGCTGTTGCACACAAACAACACTACTGCATTCTAACAGCACTGCTTTGGAATTTAAATGTAGGCTGTGTGTGTTTGTGCATGCACAGTGCAAAGAGGAATAAAAAAGGAAATATGGGGGCGTCGTATTTATATACTGCAAAGTAAAATGCCTTTTGTTTAAGCGCTTGGCAAGTATCATCACTGGTAGCTATAAAAAGATAAATGAAAATCTGTATGTGTGTCACTATGTATTAAGAGTTTTTTAAACCTTGCAGCTTGGCTATGTCAAAGCAATGTAAATGACAGTTTATGTTCAGGGTCATGACCCCTAGTGGTGGTTCTACAAAAGATCTGGATAGAGGAACAAAGTGCAGAGGCCTGTTTGTCTGGAAATCTAATCTCGGACCTGAAACTGATCGTGTAATGTGTTGCTCAGGAATCCAAAAAATGTTGCAATTCAAAAATCAAAAATGAAATAAAATCCTGTGTGAAAATGAAAGGTGCAGGGCTGAGAGACACAGAACTGGAGAAACTGTTGGTGCTGCATTTCCGCTCAACGGCACCTTGCACAGCAATTTAAAGCCTAAATGTGAAGGTGGTGACCCTGTGGCCCCTGGGGGTCTGAGCGCTTCTCCCTGTTTTATGTCATGATCTCATGGGTTGTCAGTTGGACCTGCGGGCCCTAATGAGCTGTGGTGAGTTTGTGGCTGGGTTGAGGAGGGGGCTGACAGTGCTGTGATGGATAGGGAACCCTAATGCCGGCAAATTCCAGAGCTAGCAGGAAACACTGCCAGAGACCTGAACTGAGGGAGTGAACGTGCCAGTGGCTTGCATCCAAGCACAATGAGGGACCTAGTGCAGAAAAGAGTCTCAAGTACAAGCTGGACAGTATACACATGAGAGTTACAAGCATTTTTCAGCTGTAACAACTGGGGAAATAAGAAAAAAATATTCATGTTAACAAGATACAGTCTGTTTTCAATACGTTATCACTAAATTAGGAGTCACATGGTTTTCTGGGTCCGAGACCAGAATTAGTTAGTGTTTGGTTTTTAACGCCATGTCTGCCCTTTGGGCCATGTTCATGGCAGGAAAGGTTGTGATCTGTCTTTTATTTACTTATTTCATTTGACTTAGAGAAGTTATGTCTGTTGTCTATGTATGTTCATTTATATGTATTGCTTCAGTTTTGTTAATGACAGGAATTTTAGGAGTGTTGTTGCTTTTATCTTGGTAAAGAGTTCCTTTATGGTTTTTGCTGATAAGATCTGTTGTCTTTCCTAGTTATAGATGACACATTCCAGCATTAAATGTTTTATTGTAATCTGTGTTTGGCATGTCGCGCAATATGGGGCGGTTTCGCCTTTTATCAGGTATGTGTGTGTTAATCTTGTGTGTCCAATACGGCATCTTGTGTACACTGTCTGGTCCCAACGGTTTTCGAGGTAGGTCTTCATTTTTTCCCCAATAGTGGGATTAGCTTCATACAATTTTCAGAGACCAGAACAACCATAAAACTTTCTGTTTAACGGGCATTGTCGTCATTTATTGGATGTTCACGTTCATATATAAAAGTGCAATGTTAACTGTCTTGTGTATTTTAAGAAAATTCAGCTCTTAATCTGATCTGTTTATTTAAAATGGCTCATTTATACTGAATAAATCTTGAAATATCTTGCTTTTTAATAAATAAAAAAAAAACTTCAATAGGACAGCTTAGAATTTCTATAAATATGAAAGGCAGACCAGGTGTATACAATTTGAATTCTACATTAAATATAGAATTAACATCTCACAATTAATTTGGTAAATGAAAAGGATTACGTAAAACCCTTGTGTTGTCTTAAGGGTCAAAAACGACCCACTAATATGATTATCAGCAGATACAATCACCTTAATCTTATTTTAACCTTAAGTTTGACTTTTCCTAGAGTGATTTCAAATATTCACTAAGTTTGTGATGAATTACAGGTTGTTTCTTTAAGCAATCATAAAGCTGGCTTATTTAAGGGGTCATGTTTTGACCCTTAGGACAAGGGAGTATACAGACCGTTAAGACCACACAAGGGTTAAGTCTATTTGAAAAGGACCGTTTGGCAATTTCACTACATAACTACTTGCAACAATAGCATAATAGTTGCATAGAAACAGTCATTATAGCTGATATTTCTTCTTATATGAGGTTAAATGTCAATTGTTTAATGACAGCCACATTTAAACATATACAGAGCTCTACTCAGTTCTACCCCCCATGTGATGATGCACACAAACAGATACAAGCAGGCATTGCAGATTTTCCCACAAGTATACTGACGGCCCAACAGCAGCCCCCCCAAAATTTCATATTTCATTACATTTCTAAATGCAGTGGATTCATACTATTTAAATATGAACTACACATAAAAATATAGCACTATATAAAACATACATACATTTTACTCCACTAAGCATCAACAACAACAAAAAAAGCACATTCAACACAAATATGCTGGCCTAAAAGCAAAAATTAAAAATAAAGTACAAGCCCTATTAAATGCCCAGTACTTACCCAGGCAGTGAGAGTGAGTGGCCAGTAGTGGGCCTGTTGGAGCAAAGAGGGGCTGGAGGGCAACGTTGCCTCTTCATTCAGCTCCATTGCCAGGCCTTGCCTTAGGTTCATAACCACGACCCCCCCCTTTCCAAATCTGCTCCCTCTCTACAACCAACAACCAGCTGAACTTCTTTCTTCTTCCTTTCTTCCTCGGTCTTGTCTTCTGTTCTCTTTCAATTTAAATATCTGTCCTAGAACTCCTTCTGGATGCAAGCGAATGTGTGCGTGTCCCTCACCACAAAGACGACTTCAAGACGTGCAGAAACATTTTGTAGTATTTTTTGAGATGCTTGAGTTAAGCCCATACTCAGCAAACTGATCGATCACACATCTCTGACCATCTTGATATGAATCAGTTCAGCTTAGCCCATTTCTCTTAAACAGCAGCCAGCCTGGCTCCCCAAGCATTTTGTACAAATGGCAAAAAAGTCAGAATGAAATCAAAAGATCAAGACAAAAAGCCAGTGTAGGAGTTTACACCACCATGAAGAAACGCGCAAGAGAAAAAAATGCTAGCACAAAGTGATAAAAAATTTAGATAAATAAATTGAACTGTGAGCAGGTTGTGTGGGCTCAGCTGTGCCTACAGGATGCCCAAAATCAGCAGCTTGAAAAGCCTTGGTTAAAACAAGGCAAAGTGAGCAAGGCAAATGAAGGAGACCGAGTGAGAGAGAGAAACAAAAGCAGGAAAAAACAAGACACAACAATATCCACAAAGAGAGGGGCAAGATCAGCAAAATGTGGCATGCACTCACTAAGGAGTGAATCCGACAGTCGCCGCCGACCTGTGTGTACGCGCTTGTGTGTACGCGCTTGTGTGTGTGGTGGTGACAGAATAGAGAAAGGCATTTGTCGCCACTTTGACACGGATGTGGGGGGAAAGAAGGGAATAAAGAAGATCCTGTGCTTAACTCCTGTTGACCTTTTTATGTCTTAAAACTGTGTAGAGGCCTTGACCTCCAGCGCACCTACCACATTTTACTGCTTTATCCTACACTCGTACACACACATTTTGACCTTTATTGTGGTACAACAGCTCCTCTAAATATGCTCAGACTGGACTGTGCACACCGTATGCTGACCTGACTGTGATTTAACAAACTGCCACGCTAAAGAGCCCCAAACTGGTTTTCCAACTGCCCAACTGTCATTTTCTTACGCGCAATACAATTAAAATATTTGTGGGAAGAAGAAATTCCATTTTAAATAATAAACGTTTTCAATTAAAATAATAATTTACAGTCAATTTATTACATTATTCTCAGACTATAAAAACACAGACAACCAACAGAATATATACAGGGAAAATTTTATTACCAATAGGATCATGAGCCAATACAAAAATATTTACAGGGCTACTAAAATTCCTTTCCTTAAATGTTTTGTTCAGCTCTGCACTACTTTTTGGCAGGAATCTTAAGGCCCTTAATGCCCAAACTGAGCGCGAGGAAAGTCTCATACACGCTACACACAAAAGCAGCGCCGGCACTTTGACGAGAACAAGAACCGCAGCAGCTTGGCTAATTGCCTTTCATTCATTCATAAACCTGACACACTCGCTCGTGCATACACACCTTCTATAATCTCGCAATCTCTGCTGTAAACTGGCAACCTGACCAGTGCTGAGCATCAGCCACTACAAGAAACACAAACAACCAAATCCGTACACGTGTACAGGATAATATTTACTGTGTGTAGTAATGAGTTCTGTAAGCCATCAGATAATAATGTAAATAATTTAGAAGATATTCAGCATGTGATTAAAGCTGTAATACATGAATACTAAATTAATAAGAGTTTATATAATAATACAGATAATAATTTATATTTTCCTGAATACACATACTGATTCATTTATTTTTTGTACCCCGATATTTGCATATCGTATTTTTTTTCCTTAAATACAAATAAATTTTATATTATATCTATTTCTATTATATCTATTATATCTATTTCTCTTAAAAAAAAATTAAAGAAAGCAGTTTGTATTTTTTATTTAACCTTTTTAAAAATTTATAATTTATAAAACATTTGTTTAATTTTTTATGTAATAAATATATCTATATCTATAAATACAATAATAAATATATAAATATATATTATAATTTTTTCCCCATCAAGACTTTATATTAATCTTTATACAAAATTTATATTCTCACTTACAAACTCTTTAATGGTTGTATTATTACTGTTTTTCATAATTATTTTAGCAAATAATAATACAGTCAATACTAAAATAATTTTGTATATAATACAAAGTCTAAATTGTGCTTATAATTTACTTATTATACTTATACATATAATTATATAATTATAATTATATAAATATAATTAAAATTAAATTATACTATACAATGTTTTCAACTTAAATTAATTACTATAAAAATTTATATTATTATTATATTACTATAAATCATACAATATAAATCTAAATTTAATTTTATATATAACAGTTTAAAATAGATAAATAGATTTACGCATTGCACTAAAACATAAGAGATTACATTTACAACAAAAGTAAGAATAAATATTACAATTGTTATTTCCTACAACAATAACCATCAGTTACAAGAAAAAAAAGTTATGGGATGTTACAAAAAATTAGATTCAGTTTTAGTTTAATTCTAGGTTTAAAAAAGTAGAAGAGAAGATTGTCTGACAGGACAATCAGACCAAGCACCGATCATTACCGAATATTGTCAAGCTGTCAGTGTCAACTTAAGTGGTATAAATGACTAAATAAGAGTCGCAAAAAAATAACAAAAAATAACAACACGCCTAAAAAATCCTGAATGAATTACACAGCTAAGAATAAGTAGATAAGTATCATATCAAATACTGTCTTACCATTTAAAAGAGCTTTATATGGGATGGGGTCCTGATGCTGCTCGGTTCCTGGTTAAAACAAGCATGCTGACACTCGCTGTAGCGCTTTGACTACAACATGCACCTCACCATGTCATTTGCTAATCCACTGGAGGGCAGCACCTCATCTGCAGCAGCCCGGGAGCCCTGATCACCTCCGCCAATAACACAACCCACCCCGATACACACCGGCTGCTCGATCAACCCAGTCCTCCAGCCATCAGAGCACTGAAACTCCTGGAGCAACCCTCGGCACCGACTCACAGCACTGAGCACACTCCCTCGCTTCCTCAACGGCTTTCGGAGACAGGAGAACGTTATTCTCCCTTTCCACCTCGCTCATCTTCATATCCCTTTTAATAAGCCCTTTTGTGTCCATCTTTTTCTGATAAGTTGAAAGGCTAACGAAAAAAAAAGTGAGAGAGAGAGAGGCTTTCCATCTTGTTTCTACAGCTCGTTGAGCATAAAGGTACTCGAGCTGCTTCTATAGGAGTTGCCCTAACTTGGCTAAACTCAAGCAGCAGGGTGTCCCCCGTCATGTCATTAATCCCTAACGCCGTGCTCCATTCACAGTACCAGTAAAAATAAAACACAAAAGCTGGGGGGGAAAGGACAGCTTGAAAAAGTCCGAGCGAGTAATCCGATGCGACTCGGAGCGGGTCTGGCTGCGGACACTTCGATTCAATGCTCCACGCTCCCGCTTACTCCTCTAAGCCCAATTTTCACGTGAGGACACAAGCCATCAAAAATGGATAAAAAAAACCACAAACTGACATTTGGTGACAAAAAAGTTCCGCACATGCAAGCGGGCTAAGCTTTTTAACTTCCATCAGTCACAGTAATCTTTAAAGACCGCAGCAAAAACACAGCCGAATTATAAAGTCAGAGAGAAATGACACAGAAAACAGCCCAAAATGAAGAGCAATAAGTGATGAAAACTCACATCCAAAACAACCCACGATGATCTCAGAATGATGAGCAATAGAAAATTAAATAAGCCGACTGATGGCTGCAAGTGAGGAAGCCCACTCTTAAAGCCGTGAACCGAACAAACACCGTGCCACCGCTGTGAGCCTTTTAACCATTACAGAAAAAAATCACCATTGATCTTCAAATGGTGATAATTGAAAAGATCAAAAAGATTAAACAAAAATGAGAATGTGCTGACTTACCATGGTACGTCCTCGTCTTTTTTTTTTGTAGAAACTTTTTGTTAAAAAAAGAAAAATTATTTGCTTAAAGACGCAGCATCGGAGGTGTCAAATTTTCCTAGCAGTCTCTTGATCGTATTACTTCCACAGCTCTGGTTTCCAATGCGTCTGAACTTTTTTCCCTTTCCCTTTTATTTCGTTTGTGGTACCTAGCCTTTTTTGTTTCAGACTTTAAACGCTTTCAGCTCAGTAAACCAGCACAAATTATCTTGCCACCTTGCGCAGCTCTGATGCTTTGGCCGCCAACTTTGGAAGGCCCTTTACTACTGCATCAAAATTAGCATTGTCAAAGCAGTTAATGAATATTAATATTGTATTTGTCATTGGAGCTGGCCCGTTGCTGAACTCCAAGTCATCCATCAGGGACAAGATTAAGCACACAATTATTTCTGACTGACAGGAACTAAATCTGCCAGTTTTTTTTTCTGCAACAATTTAAAGACACATCATCTTAAGATGCCTCTCAGAACATAATAAACCAGTTAAACAGACTTATTGATGCAACATAAAAAAGGAATCAACCTGTTATTTGTTTTTAATATTAATAACATTTTCCCAAAATTAAAAATTACATTTTGGGTACCTATCCAATGTGGCATTTAAATCAAGTACAATTGTGTATAATTTTAAGCATCATTTAAAAAAAAAATCTACAAAACACACTGCAAACCAGAAGATTTAAATAAATTGTCTAAAAAATTATTAAAAGAAACCGAACAAGAAGAAATTCTCTTAAACAGCAGGTCTGTTCTTTTTGTTCCGGCACTTTTTAAAGTGCGAATGCAGACGGAGCACATAACCCGTGCTGGACCACACAGACAGCACTAAATCCGACCACAAGCACTTTCCTAACCTCAACCACAAGCCCAAACTCCCACAGCCCGAACGAACAGCGTCCAGGTCGCTGTCGGTAACAAAACAAATCAGGTGTTTTTATGCCCATGACAACAAAAAAATCATAAAGCCAAAATAAATTAAATACATTTTAAAATAAGAACACAGAGTAAAATAAATAATTTTATTAAAAATATTCCACCCAAAACTGGCTCTTACATGAATTTAATTTATTTCAGCTTAATTTCAGTTAAACACCAAATCAGTAACACACGCACGCAGCAAACAAGCACAAAGCAACAGCAAATATTACAAATCAACTAATGATCAAAATTAAGCAAGTTTATTATTAACAATTACAGACTGAGATTGTGGTTTTTAAACCACTAAGACTGCTCTCTTAGCGGCTTCTGCCCGTTTCATCAGAAGACAATTGAAGTGCATTCCGCTTTCTTAAGTTTGAATTTGTACTTTCTTCTTTTACTCCTAAAATAGGCGAATAAACAGTGAAATGAAAAGGCGCTGATGGGGGGCAGAGAAATGACAGATGCGACGGCTCTAATGCTATCGGATCACTGAAACGTCGCGGCTGCAGGTCAAGCTGGGGTTCACCCTGGATCATCGTACTCCTGCTGACCACCCCGTCGCTCCACTAATACCATTAGCACCCTCTGATGATCACACTAAATTGGGATTTTGTTCTGGAGGTGCTGCTCTGAGCCCGGCAACTCAGGTTTAGCGTTTCGCTTTCTTACCCAAATGAGAAAAGCAGATTATGAGCTACTTTCAGTTTTTCTTTGTTATTATTTTTTAAAAACATACCATTAATCTCGCCTCGCCACCTTGAATTGTGGAATCACACAATTGTTTTTTCCTCTGTATTTACGATATAAAATATTTGCTATATTTTTACGTTCTAGAAAAATAGATTATATATATTCTTTTTGAATTTTTTTATAATAAATTGTGATTGTAAATAATATATAATACATATGTCATTACAATATAAATAATAAAATACACAATATATCTATAATATATAATAAATATTTATTATATTGTAATATATATGTAATTACACGTGTGTGTGTGTGTGTGTGGAAAAAAAGACAATTTTATTGTTTGTTACAGTTTTTAGTTGCTGTCATATGCAAAAAGAATAATAAAACAAAAAAGCTGACAAACAAAAGTTTAACATAATTTTTAATCATTAAGAAAACCAGGTAATATTAATAAAATTAATCATTAATTTAAGTTAAAACATTTCATATATTTTTTTTATGTATATAAATCAAATTTTTGTGATACACAATATACTGCGTAAATTGTATTTTGGTGGAAATATTACAAATACGAATTATTATTTGTTAATTTAAATTTAAATGTTAATAATTTAAATTAATAATTTTATTAAATGTATAATTAATAATTTAAACAATTTTATTTATTTATTTATTTAGGATTTAATGCCATTTTAACACACATATAAAAAATGTATACAGTTCAACAACAGCAAAACAAACAAAAAAAGCGACATTCATTTTACAAAAGCTTAAAAAAAGTATTTAATACATGTTATATAAATTTGCAATTTACCAAATTTTGGTAGGTCTGAAAAATCCAGGCTTGGAAATTCAGTGTTTGAATGAATCAGTGTCAACTAAGAAAGTGCGGGCTGAGATGAAAAGCCACGGCTTGTTAATGCGCACCGAGAGAGGCTGGAATAGATGCTGGATGTATGCAGAGAAGAGAGGGAGAAGAGGCAGAAAGAGCTGCTAGTGAGCGAGCGAGCGGCTGCCGACCCAGCGTGATCACATCAGCACTGGTATCAAATTAACTCTCCAACTTTGAAACTTATTGATCTGCTATTAAGACACTAGTGAACTTGATGAAGTGAGTGCTGTAGGTGACTCGAGGACTTCAAAGTCTTGCACAAGCCACATAAAACAAGCTGCTTTGATCCCGTCCTCACTTCAGAGATGGAAAGGAGCTTAAAAAAAGCCCCGTTCCTCTTCTCGCCCTTCCATTCAGTCTGCCTCTTAGCCGAGCCCGATCTTCAGCCTAAGTGCCGTATTTTCCCCTGAACCTCCAGAACCAAAGCCACACCACGCTGCCTCCGAATTACACCTATTGTACAATAACCCAACCTCTGAAACGGCATCACTCGCATCTACAGCACAAACAATCCTCCGACGCAGTGCTCTAGGGCACCAGAAACAACACATACAGCCAGGATCATGTAAATGTGTCAACAATAAAATTCAACATGATAAAAAGCGCCGCGTAAAAAGCCTTTCTGATGTGTATATACTTGATTATTGAATTTTATCAGCACTATAATGTTACTAAACCTTCAAATATACTGCTTTCACTCCTCAGTATACATTAAAACCTTGGTGCTGCTAGCTGAAGAACCTTAATATTAGAATTATAATAATTTAATTAAATAATCACAAAAATAATACTTTTGAAGGTGTTACAAGATTAATTAAACCTTAAATTTTAAGCACTTTTTCAGCAGTCTCTATTTGCCTTTCACATTAGTTCTGTTAAGAAACGTCTGCTAAATGGATTTCAACAAGCGCAATTGTAAACAGAGGAGGACAAAGACCTCAGGTTTACACACAAGCCCTCCTTTGGACCACAGCGGTTTTCGAAAATAAATATTAGCAATCAAATGAATCGTGGAAAGGACACTGCCTGCGCTCAGGCTTAAAATCTCAAGAGGTGTACACCGTGGCACCGAGTGTTAGCACTGAGCTGTGTCTGTGTAATTAAGAAGCCTGAACAGATGACAAATAGGAGACAGTTAAACATTTACTGTGTGTTTCTCGTTTCCCCCTTCACACTAATTTATTTAGTTATGAAAGGAATCAAAGAGGGAGTGTTAAGCACTTAACAAGAGACAGGAGATGAGAGCGTGTTTAAAGGCTGCGCTAGAACATGACAGTCTGCACAAAGCTGAATGAGAAATTGTTTTGACATGTCTCACAAGTTAACCTTTTGTGGTGGTGGTGGTGAGTTCTAGTGTGCATGCTGAATGAGGTAAAAAGGAGAATGCATTTATTATGAGTAAATTAAAAGCAGCAAGTTACTGTAAAATGCCTAAATAACAATGGTGTTCAAGTAGTCGGCCTTTATTTATTAATTTATTCTGATTGAAGAGGATTAAAGTTGTATAATGTAAGAGTATTTTACCTTTTTAAATGAAGGTTGGGCAATTTTCATTAAATTTTACTGTGCTCTGTTGCAAATAATCAATGTCCATTATCAACACTTAAAAAAAATAAAGAAAAGAGCAAGAGCGTGACAGGACGAACGCTGCCTCCAGCACACACTTCACGTTTAACACACTTGCAACATCGAACTAAAACGTATCACTTCCAGCGTGGAACAAAAACATATGGTGCACTGATGGGAAGTAGAAAAGGCAGGAGCTAAGCAAAAAATATGACGAGAGGCAAAAGAAACCTGTGCCACAAGCATATAGAACAACTTTCACCAATTAGCGAGGAGAAAACGAGTGGGAGCTGCCACGGCGCCGGCGCTCAAAGCCGTCACGTCGGCTGGATTGATCAACAGGCCTGCTATTTTTAATGGCATGCTGTCATGATGCTGCAGCCACCGGGAGCCACCTGCCTTGCTCCATGTAGACAGCACCGTGTGTGTGTGTGTGTGTGTGTGTGTTGTGAAGTGCAGGTGGGTCTATATGTTGCTGCCTCTGCTCTGGGGCAGTTGGAGGTATCACACCACACATGAACTCTGCCCTTTCTTCAACCAATAGTTTGAGAATAGGCTCGTTTTCTCCGCCCTGTTATTCGCACCTCCCTTTTTATCAGCAATAAGGTGCGTATATGTGATGAGTGCAATAATGCTGCTTTCATCCCACTAAAATACAGCACGCCAGCTACCACAGGATATGATAATGATTTTAAAGCATTATGCACACAGGCTTGTCAAAATATTCTATTAAAATATTCAGATATTAAGTCTTGACAATTTTACATTTGATATTTCTCATTGTGCAGGTTTTTTTTTTTACTTTAGTGCTTATAGACCTACAACAAACATGTTTTATTATTCTCTATAAGAGCCACGAAACTCAATATTTATGTGCATGACTTATTTTCGCAAGTGTTTACTTCCCTTTTTTGGTATAAAAAATTCAGCTTAATGCAAAACCTGCATCAGACAAACAAAACCTAGTAAATATATCATTGGTAATTAGATTGGCACTGTCTGTTTGGAAGCTTTACTATAGCTGGATATACATTCAGACCCTTGAAATGTATTCAGCTGATGCTAAATTGGCTCATTTATTAACGAATTATTTAAATGTTTTAAGCTTATTTATCAAACTAAAACTAACAACAACAACAATAATAATAGTAATCCATTATTAGTACTGGACTGGCTAGCGAAAACAATCTTGAAGAATAATACAAACAGCCATGCATCCTTCATTTATATTCTCAAGTGTCACAACAGTGCTGCCATGCTAACGATTAAAAGTCAAGTAAAAGTTATAGAACTCTCGAGTTCAAGGTGGCGCAGCCCATTTGGTGTGTATGTCACGTACAGGTAACCTTTTTATCGCGTCTGCCTCTGGTCTCATCAGTCGATGAAATTCTCTGCCCGCGGCAGTGGCTTAGCCGAGGGACACCAACCAATAGAAAATATTTCATTGTGTTAGCATTTCAAATGGCGAGCGGAGGGTGGCTGGTGTGTTTGGGGGAAGAAGAAGCGCTAACCGATCACTGCCAGTGGAATTAATTGCCTATTCTGAGAATAATGTCCCTTACTCTGGATCCTCGGAGGGCTGAGCGCCAGTGGAGTCCACTTTTTTCGGTGTCTTCAAAAAGAAGACCGCTTGGGGGAACTGGCCGTATTAGGGTTTTAGCTCATTCCCCTGAAGGCCAACAAAAAATAATCAGAAGCACTGAACCGAACTCGGCTAATCCGCAGCCTAATTAAAAACACAGAACCCCATTACACCTAGCCATATTGGCAATCAACAAATGTGCATTTGCAAAAATACATCGTTTCAACACAAAACGATTACATTAAGAAACGAAACAAACTAAAACGAACTAAAACAAGAAAACTGTGTCGAGATAAACCTAAAAATGAACATAAATCTGAGAACATTGGATTTTACTGGGATTTCAGCCAACGTTCGATAAATGGCTAAAGATGGCGCTACCATTGTGGTGCTTCAATCCTTTTATTTAAGGGGATTTGGGTTTAAGCTCTGTTTCACATCACCCAAACATATGCAATGACCCTAACTGATATGGGTGCATCTATTCCATATCTTAATCTAACCTTTTTGAAACTTAACGCCTTTTCAAACTCAAAACAGCATTAAGAATGAGCATTGTATGCAGCAAAAGGGGAAGCCCTGGGAGAAGAACCCTTCCAATTGTCGTGTCTGGTCCAGAGAAGGAGCCCTCTGGACATGTGGTTCGGAGCGCATACCCATCAGAAACTTCAAAAACTAAACAAACCATATAAAAATAACCACAAAGGCTGGATTTTTAAAAATCATTTATATTTTGCATTGAGCGTAGCAGTTCAGAATCACGCTGGGTGTCGATTTCATTCCCTCCGAAGATGGACGGGTGAATTAGCGGCAGTCCCTGTTACATGTCTTTCCATCACTCATTGTGAATTCAGTCAACGCAGTCAATCTTATTAACTTCCGCACTGGTTCACACATGACATTTTCTTCCATTTTCTCGCCAACATCAAAAACATCAATTAGCAGCTCGAAAATGGAAAGGAGCGAATGACAGAGCCCGATAACGCTGACTTATTTGAAGCCGAGGGTAAATCTATTCTCCGGTTTCTGAATGTGCTCATTACAATTGCTGTTTCAAAGAGGACCTCCAAATAGCAAAGAAATTAAATTTATCTTTTGGAAATGTCCAGAAATGGTTTCTTTCTCTTTTTTTCCAATCTGTCTGCGCATATCAACCTCAGTGGGGGAACACAAAAGCTTGAGTGATGCATCTGCACATACTTATTATAGTGGATAGTTAGGCTGAACTTAGAGACCTCAACCTACAGAACTCACTCACTACAGTCACAATCACCCTTATTAAGTGACATCAAAACATTTTCTCTGCTTTATTTCTGAATTCTGAAATCACACAGTATTAAAATAGTAAATGCACTGCTGTCTATACAACATTAATAACTGGGTATTATTTAACAAAAAAGAAACAAATTATTTTATACTGTATTTATAAAGCTGGATTTATGATGCTCTTGTTAATTATTTCACATCACACAGAAACTGAACAAAAAAACATATCTGACGTACAACACTTGTCTCTTTTTCCATGTAACTCGATAAACACTTGACAGTAAGCTTTAAGTAAAAGGCTATTTCTTGCCGATCAGCAACACAGTAACAGCTTCCTAGTGCTTATGTTACATCTCCATGGAAGTCAACAGAAACAACTTTAGTGGCCACGGAAAGACTCAGTGATGGAGTAAACGTGAGAGAATCAAGTGGATCACATTTCTCTTACCCATTGATTTCTGATCTTTGGACGTTATTTAGTTGCTTTTTATTTTCTCGGCTGTCTCTTTCTCCAGGGCATGAATGACAGGGGTGTCCAAACAAGTGATGTTTGGGATATCTACTACATGTCAAAGGATCAGGCTTTTCCCGGCACTAAAGCAGCAGAGAGCACTGGCACGGCTGCCGAGAATTAGAGGGATGAAAATATCACTCTTTATAATGGGGGCTAATCAGATTTCGAATGCCATTTATGATACGCGGAGGGGAGCAGGATGTCACAAAGCAGGAGAGGTGAAACCAAAGCACGTCTCAAGCCACGCCACGTCCTAAATCGTCCGCCTGCCCCGCTCGGCTTAGCGTTAATACAGGTTAAGTTTATAATATGGCTCGTAGTTAGAGATGTGGAGTATCTACAGAGATCGTTCACACAGCGTGATAAAGGTAAAACTCAGCTTGGGGGGAAAACAAAATAAATAAATAAAAACAAAAACAATTCTTAGGCCAGAGGCAGACGCAAAATAAGGCCCATAAACAGATTTTATTCTGTTACTTATATTACTTCCAGATTCAATCACAGTTCTCTCTTAAGCCCTTTAGATTACATCACTGTGAAGTACAGCTCACCGTGAAGAACACTGGCTCTATTTATCTCACTGTTATTATTTTTATGCTGTTGACACAGACTGTGTACCACTCAGATAAACACACACACACAAACACACACACATTAATACATTTTAAATCTCTGAATGCCATTAACCCATTAAATGATTTTAATAAAAAGCCATGATTACTGTTACGGCTAAAACATCAGACTGTTTCAGGCCAAACCACAGCAATTACTATCCTTTCTCTAAATAAACTAAATGGTGACAGTAATCTCCTTCAGTCTGACACTAATGGACTTTCAATGAGGGAGGAAAATTAGGAGAGGTTCATAGTGACCAGGGAATGTTTTTACATGCCCTGTGTCCACTTTTAGCCACTCACTCCTAAAAACAGAAAACTTTCTATAAGCTTAAAACAAAACTCTCAGAGTGATTTATGAACAGAGCAGATAGCAGATATAACGCCAGACTGGTTTGTTTATTTGGGCACAGCGGACCAACATGCGTCACAAATTGAAACACAAAGTCTTAGCTGCTCCCTTTAATTGAAATGAAATGTTTGCTTACAAGTAGCAGCTAGTATCTTATTAAGTGATTAAAAGGTCCCGTCTAATTCCCCTCCTATCAGACATTCTATTTTCATTCCAGTGCAACCATGTCACCTTATCACTTCGCTCCACATCTACCTTTGCAATTACTTTCAGAGTTTGGGATTTATAAATTTGTTCTTTCATGTCCGGTGTTGCCAGATAAGTCTCGGCTCCTGGTCATGAAAGCAGCTTTTTAATGAGCTAAACTGAGGTTAATTAGTTTGCCAAGATCCCAAAGTCATGTGTCTCGATATGAAATTAAGCCATTACCCAGAGTTTCCCTGACTCATTTAATTAAAATCACTTCAGTCCAATTTTCTTCTCACAGTGCAGGAAAAAATACAGCTGCAATCTCATGTTTTTTTTAACTTAAACATTTTGTTTGTAGCAATCAAGCTTAAAATGAGTCAGAATTTAAACCTTTACAGATGAGGACGGTTACATAGCTAACTAATAAGATCAGTTTTGCTGTGATTGTTTATCTCTTTTTGTGACAGACTGACAGAACCCGACTTGTAGCTGATCCATCTTTGAATGCAACCCTAAAAAAACACCACCTTCCCATAGTATCTATCTATTTAAGATAAATATGTATCTATATAAGATAAATAAGATGAATATGTATCTATAAGATAAGATGAATATGTATCTATATAAGATAAATAAGATGAATATGTATCTATATAAGATAAATATGTACCTATATAAGATAAATAAGATAAATATGTATCTATATAAGATAAATAAGATGAATATGTATCTATAAGATAAGATGAATATGTATCTATATAAGATAAATAAGATGAATATGTATCTATATAAGATAAATATGTACCTATATAAGATAAATAAGATGAATATGTATCTAAGTAAGATAAATAGATAAATAAGATGAATATGTATCTATATAAGATAAATAAGATGAATGTTTCTATATATGACAAATAAGATAAATATATATCTATAAGTAAGATAAATATGTATTTATATATGACAAATAAGATAAATATATATATATATATATATATATATATATATATATATACACACACACACACACACACATATATATATATATATATATATAATATATATATATATATATATATAAGATAACTAAGATAAATATATATCTATCTATGATAAATAAAATAAATGTGTCTATATAAGATAAATAAAATAAATATGTATCTATATATGATAAATAAGATTAATATGTATCTATATATGATAAATAAGATTAATATGTATCTATATGTGTATATAATGTATGTGTGTTTTATTTTGGAATTCTACAGGAAGGTGGTGTTTATATATAATGTAAATAATGAATAATAAATAATTATATATATATTTATTATAATAATAAATAATAATTAACAACTACATTCAATTAAAAAAGCTGTTGCTTATTTTCATCTTATCAGTTCATTATACCCACTTCAACACAATAATAATAATAATAAAATAATAGTACTACTACTAATATTATTATTATTATTATAAAACAGCAAACAAGAATTCCAGTTTAGCTGTTTGCACCACTGCAAACTATTTACGATTCTTCTATACTCGACACTAAATGGCCATATATTCACTTGTGATTAGGAATTGCACGAGGTGCATCTGTCCACACGAGGGACCTTGTAATTACCAGCACTGTGAATGTGTTAGTCTAGCCTCTCAGTGATTGAGCTCACTCCTCCCGACAACGTAATTACAGGTTTGCTCAGTTAGCCGTCCATTTTACTCAAAACTAATTCAATCCATCTTCATTTGGTCACTGTCTCCGCCTCTGATTGATGGATAGTTATCATTAGCGGATGACAAAGTCCAACACGTAGGGGGAAATGTGATAATTCCCAAAGCCAATGCTAGGCCACTATTAAATGCCACCTATCCCTCTATCCTTTCACACTCTCACACACTCATCTGCCCTGCCTGCATATACTGCAGGAGCTGGCTCACACACAGAAGTGAGCAGAGTTCTGGGTCACTGACCAGAGTCCTGCCTGGGGAAGAGCGCACACACACACACTCCACATACACACAGCACTTGGCTTATTGTGACCCATACACACAGCATGGCTACATATCTGGCTCACAATCTTTTATAGCATGCTGCTTACACTGCTGAGAGTGTACACACATACACACACACACACTATATCCAGCACTCTCGCATCTGACTCGGTCTAAATGTAACCACAGGCCGCTGATTAGCGGAGACGCTTCTGCTTCTCTGTATTTTAAGTCTATTGCTATATAAAGAGCAGCCATATATTTTAATTATGTGTTCTCCTTTTTTTTCTCCAGAGGGAAGCTGCGCTAGGCCTCTGTAAATGAAAGCCTTGCAGACTCCATGGCCTATGTTTGCCTGCAGCATTGGAGATTACACACCTCGCTCAGAGCCTGGAGAAACGCTTCTTAAGGCCAAACTGTTCCAGAATCCAGAGACGGATGCAAACCGCTAACGGCGGCCCCTCGCTCCTCCTTGCCACGGCTACAAAAGCGGAGCCGGGAGACACTGCAGCGTCGTCCGCGACACCTCATTATCTCAGTCTCGGAGGTTAGTATGTACTTAGAGAAGGCAGCCAGACTCTTTGTAAAGCTTTGACACGAGTCCACCGTACGGTTAAATCGGCACAGCCGTCGTGGTGAGGCGCTCTAACCACGATTATCATCTGTCCCTCTGCTCCCCTCTGGCTTGAAGTTTCGGGGTCAGTGGCGCTACAGGAGTGCGGCCGGCCTTGCCATTTCACTGATTGAATTTTGTCTGGATCCCTCAATCGATTGTGTGCAGCGACCCCTGGGAGGCCCACACAACACCACCCGGTCTTACTCTGAGAGAGCGTTAAGCAGGGCATCTGCACACACCACAATCAAACACTGAGGTCTGCGCCTGGAGGCCGGCATCTGACAGGATTCAAAAACTCACACACACATTATTAATGAGTATAGATACTACACTTTTACTAATACTACAGAGTATTTTAGTATGTTTAGTACTCAAATCATGATCATTTGTAGCTACTGGCTACACTATGTAACCTCTAGATAAGTGATTGAGTAAGTGGTTCCCTGCTAATGATATAGTGTGGTGCCAAATAGAATAATAGGAGAAACCATTTAATTCCACCAAAATCTGGTGTTATAAATGCTCTTTTAGTTTAGAATTCACATAATTCATTCAAGTCTGACAGGCTGAAATGGTACACGTGTTATACATGTGTTTATAACAATATATATTTAAGTGTAAAATACAGAGCTACCATTTCCCCTATAAACATAATGACATTTCATTCTGCCATCTCATTGGCTGAGCACAAGACCCTACTAAACACATCAAACACACTGCGTGTAGGAAAAAGTCTAGCTAACAAAGAATGTTGACACTGCACCATATTATTAACTAGGTAACAAAACTTTATCTTTTTATACATTTACTATTGAACTTTCTATATATTTCATCTTGACACTTAATAATATCTTCTTTCAGCTACTCCTGTGGATCTTGGTGTGCATAGCAGATCTTGCACAGTTTTTATGCTGCATGTCTTTCCTGATGCAAGCCTTCTATTATTTTTCTGAGCTTGAGACCGGCACTGAAAGCGCACTGACAAGTGCACCTCCCAATGGCTAGGCTGTTTCCACCAACCCTTCCCTCAGATATTAGCCAATCATGTCTGTGCAGACACCCAGGTAGGAAATCGCACTGCTGAGATGCAAACACTGTGTTTATTATTGTTATTATTAATAAGAATCATTGTTTGTAGTATATTAAATCACTGTCTAAAAATCAGACATCTCAAGAAAGCAACTGTCCATGAGATCACCACATGCATGAACGCCATCATGTAGGGCACTGGTAGTTCAGTAGTTAGGGCACTGGCTTAGTAATTAAAAAGTTGCTGGTTCAAGCATCACTACCACCAAGTTGCCACTGTTGGGCCCTGAGCAAGTGTATTATACTCAAAAGTGTATTTGGTCACAGTTGTAAGTTGCTTCGGATAAAAGCGTCTGCTAAATGCCATGAATGTAAAAGTAATTGTTTAATATTGACCAATTTGTTTGAACTGTAACCACAAATAAAAATAACAAATAACAAATGCCATGAATGTAAAAGTAATTGTTTAATAAGCTCAGCAATATCACAGAATTATGATATTACAGAACTGGCACACTAACCCTATAGGTTTATTTCGCAGCTCTATAAAAATATCACTGATGTATCCGCACATTAATTGTTGGTTTCTACCTAGACAAAGAGTGCAAGGTTAAGCTGCAAGGTTTACTAGATTTTGTAAGAGTAGGAAACCCCGGGACCTGTGCTCTCTTGTTCCCCCGATCCACTGTAAGACAGGAATGTGAGCCAAGTCTTCCTGCAGCAATCACATTCTACAAGTCCTGACTAATAGAGCTATTTAGTCTGATTCTCCAAACAGAAAAAGAAATCAACATCAAATCATGCACTCGCAGAAGAAACACACACACACACACACACACACACACACACACACACACACACACACACACACACACACACACACACACACACACACACACACACACACACACACACACACACGTTAGGATGGCCGAACAAAGTGGCAGGCGCAGCTTGCTAGGCTCCAGACCCTGCAGTTTGTTTAGAAACACTCGAGCTGACGGCGCCCGAAGGGTGCAATTAAGACCAATTACAGGCTGTGGTTTTTATTAAGAGCTACAAGCTGGCCAGGCTGCAGGGCCAGTAGGCTGAGTGTGCAGAGGAAGCTTTTAAATCTCACTTATTTACTCATGCTCACACAGCAAGTAGCATAGCAGCAATACAATCGCGACTTACATAAATATTTAAATGTAAGTGTATATTTTTTTTAAAGATTTATACTTTATTGATTTTCTTCTCTCCGTTTCACAATGTAAAACAAAACAAATACTTCTGCAGATACATGACATATATACCGAAGTGTGAAAATTTAAGTAAAAAATATAAATAAAAAATAAAATAAATAAATAAATAAAAAAAAGTCAACATAGAAAGAATAAAACACCAAACGAAAAACACAGTAATACAGCATGTATCCTCATAAACTCACAAAAGAAAAAACCTTATCATTTTAGAAAAAATTTAAGTGTATTTTGTATGGAGAAGAAATACTGTATTTATATTTAAGCACAATTTTATATTGCAGCTAAACTCAAAAATAAACCCCTCTGGCCTTTTAAACTAGAGTTGGGTCAAAAGGTCAGGTGACCACATACGCTCCAATGATGTCATGATCAGGATCAGCAGGGGAGCGGAGTAAGACTGTGACATAAAAAGAGAGAAAGGCTGAAAGAGAAACAGAACGAGGTCACAAGTTGTTCAAATCTGCCAGCATGGGTCATAGAACAGAGTGGCATTGATATAGAATATGCAGTCGGATCTGTTTTACCCAACCCGTAAAAAAGAAAAAATCACTGACGCTCTTATTCAAAAGCAATTCATGAGAGAGAGGGAGATTAAAAAAAGAAAAAAAGCCCACGCTTTTGATGAAAATGATAGGGGCAGATGTCACAAAGCATTTTTGGGGTTCGGTCATGTGACCCCATGCTGGGCTTACTTGTGCTTATGAAAAATAAGCTACAGCTGTGACGGAACAAAACACAAGCACATCCTTTAGCATTCATCAAGGCATCACGAAATCAGCTCAGAATCAATCAGCCGTTCACACAGCAAGGGAAGCGCTTTCCTTTTTGTGTTCCTGTTATTGGGCTGTTTACTGATCATTATCACCCCCCTTTCCTCAACACTGCGCTTGGACACGTTTCAAAAAGACAAGCTTCCCTTTTTTTCCCTTCTTTCTGTAAGGAACCGCACTCCTTAATGGCTTTTAAACCAGGAAGCACAACAATGAAGACGAAAAGTGAGCAGGCTCACAGTAGACATCCTCTCATTTTGAAGCAGGCGTATCTCTCACAGATGCGCGCACACAGATAAATTGACCTTCACGTATTTGACACCCTGTCAGGAGTGGCTCCTTTATAGCATACAGGTACATTACAGAGAAATCAGACCCTGTCCTTGACAGGTGAAGACTGTTTCAGATGGATTAATACGACAGCGTTAATAACCGAGCTCTAACTGTCTGCGAGCGAGTCTGTGGTTGATCATTTTTACAGTCTGACGCTCTGCTATGTATACTGTGGTACAGATAGATTAGAGCTATAAAGTGTAATAAACAGTTCTGCTTATCTCGAATTAATTATGCTTGAATGATTTTTAAAGTTTTAATTAGTCCAAGTTTAAAAATAACAGATTTTTTTGTACATTAAATTGATTCGGCAGATTCATTATTTATAATACTGAGCCCATCTGTGTTGCAAACTGAGAACATAAGTCACGTACGTAAGTAGGGGCATTTGCACTGTATTTGAATGCCGCGGCTACACCTGAACCACAACTTCAGCTTAAAAATATTTAAATAACTGATGTGGCATAGTAACGACTTGTTAAGCTCAAAAGTCAATCTTGTACTAAGAATTTTAAAAGACAGTTTTTTCCTGATGAACACAATGTTATAGGATAGAATAGACTAGAATGCCTTTATTTGTCATATATACATATACAGGTGTACAGTACAATGAAATTCTTTCCTCGTGTATCCCAGCTTGTTTTGCAAACTGGGGTCAGAGCACAGGGTCAGTCATCATCCGGTGCCCCTGGAGCAGACAGAGTTAAGGGCCTTGCTCAAGGGTCCAACAGTGGCTGCATGGCAGAGCTGGGATTTGAACTCTGAACCTTTCAGCTGATAGCCCAAAGCTCTACCCACTAGGCCACCACTGTCCCTGTTATTTGACGGTGTTGTTAGTTGTTATTTACACAGCAACTACTACTGGAATTATTTCATTCTCGTTTTTTAATTTCATTTTTTCAGTCATGGTAGGTCTAGTCCAACCACCTGATAGCACCTCTAAGAATTTACCATACAGAATTTATTGTAATTTACTACTGTGCCATCCGAGCACTGTAGTGGAATTATGATTTCATAAATTAACTTGTATTCATCAAGCTCTCAAAAAATACACATCTGACCATAAAAAAAAAAATCGCTGTTTGGGATAAACTCCCACCTATATTCAGCCAGTGGATTAAAGATCTTATGCAGTTTCTAACACTGGGGGAAAAAATCACTGCTCCAGAGGAGGAAATGCAGCAACATTTACACTACCTGGCAACTCATCCTGACATATATACAAAAGATGGATTTTACTGACGTCGAATCCTAATAATCATCTCCTTTATATTTATATTTTATTTAGATGTTCTATTTTTTACCACTTAATCATGTATCTCACTTAATTTTATTGTGGTGGCTTCACCCTTGTGGTAACTATTTTACTCTTATTCTTGTTAACTTTTTATAACTGTATGTGTCATACAGATTTGGAGGATCAATCGGAGTATGCTGTTTTTACTAGATTGTGGTACAAAACTGTATATTTTTGGATTAAGGGTTTTGGCCATTCCCGCCCCTATCATGAGCTACCAAAGTAGGAAATCAAGCTGTAAATTTGATCAGACTGTAAAATTCAGCAACAATAAATCTCAACGCGGGACGCTTAGGGCTAGTATGCATCAGAAAGTCAGATGTGCAACCCTGTCCACATTTCTGTGATGCGTCATTACTGAACCTCTCTGAGCCAAACCTGTACATGTCTCAGGAAAGCCAAAGCCTATCCAGGAGTCTTAACACGACAGAAGAAGTGCTTTTTGCTTCTTGCCTCAAAGAGCTCCGAGAGACAGCTACACACCCTTCTGCACGGCTGGATAAAACAAACCCTAACAGCACAACTACGCCTGACCAAAGAACTCCTTTTCTTCTCGGAATTCTCAAATGGACTGAGTTGTCTCTTGGCACTCCGTGCTTATCTATCATTTCAGTCTAAAAACGGTACGCTTTTAGACCTCCTCCGCTTGTGCGAGCGTGCCCTCCCCCATCGATTTCTCCCAGCCGAGGCCTTTCCCTGAGCGGAGTGCTTCCGTAACAGTGTCATCTTTACCACCGGTCCTCTTTTAACTGACTTTTACTCCAGTGGCGAAACGTACAAACGGTGAAGGCGGACGGGAAGAAAGGAAAGAGAAAAACTTAAACATGCGCTCCAAAGTTTTGTCTATTGATTTCTGTTTGATGCGCAGGCGAAAAAAACAAGCGGGAGTTCAAAGCCGAGAAGGTCTTTTTTGATCACCGCTACAGTAGCGGTGGTGGTAGAAGTCCAGGAAGCAGCGCAGCTAGACGTAGAGCGTTTGCACGGATTCCTTTGTTCTGGTCGTGATGTGGTTAGGAAAGCTGCTGCAGCAAGGTCAGCGGAGGCTTTAATGCACCACGATATTAACACATGCCGAGGGGTAATCGTAGTAAAACACCTAGTTGTCCATTGCCACGGTGCACTGAGGCCTACACACAAATAAAACACATTCACCCGGTGTACAGAGCAGAGCTGCAGACGTGAGAAAGCGCTTCTGCTCATGTGAATAACTGCATGCTGCAGAGCATCACTCCAGAGCGTGCCCCATATCCTGCTCTGACAGCATGGAGCACGTATACGCCGCAAAGGTGCGATGAGCGATCGGCCCGGGCTCTCTGTGATGTGCTACACTGTCCACTGGGGGCTACAATTAGACCATCAAACTCATTGCGGCTGGGAAGCGGCGCGCATCTCCAGAGCCCTATCGCTCCAAAGAGACGGCCAACTTGTAAGGCTGGGGGAGGTAGGCTTTGAAGTGCCATGCGCCGCAGAAGCCTCCCTTTTTGCTCATATTAATAGCGAGGAGATATAACAATTAAAAGGCAAAGCAGCAGGCGGGCGGGCAGCAGGCCCACTCACGCACAGCTAGCATTAGCATACAAGAGAACCAGCATCAGACACGGAGGTCATAAAAGAAGTCTGAATGTCTATTTCAGATTCATTACTACCAATTTTAAGCAAACAAACGACGTCATGGATGTAATTAAGGGTGTGAACTAAGTGAGCAAAATAGTAACAATAATTGATCAATGTAATAAGCTGAATTATCTTATTTACCCACTGTGTAGGAATGTGATTGTGTGTATTCTCTAACCTGTAACACCTTTACACTTAAGGGGACAGATGCTACATGCCATACACAGTAGTGTATGCCATGCACTGATCCAATCCAGACCTCACAAACCTATAAAGCAGCACCTCTATCAATTACACTAAAAAGATACAGGTAGCAGTTTGATTTCAGATGTTCATTTAAGGCTGGTGCAGTGTGTTTAATAGCATTACTATATTGTACATCTGACGAGCTTGTGACAAAGTGCTTCGTTAGTAAACTAAACACTAGTAAACATCTCTTGAGCTTGTTTAGATGCACAAACAGCTTTAAAGTTTTAAACCTGTCAGAGTTTCTGAATACACAATGATTTTCTGTTACTTTCTTAGTGGCCTTGCTTCATGTCTTTATGAGTATGATAAAGCTGCTATAATTTTTTAATATACATTGCCACAAGCATTAAAATTACAAATCCCCCAGGGACACTCATGGAAATTAGCATAATCATAGTGGTGCTAATTGGCTAAGCAAAGGCTAACATAAGGTTACAGTATTTGTACATTTAGATAAAGCTGCATTTACAAACATGTTTAACAGTAATTACTGCTAAAAAAATAAACACACTACTAAAAATAATCATCTATGCATAGTGGCTCTTGTACTTGGTTCTCTAAAAAGAAGACACAGTTTTACTATAATTATGCAAACATGTGGAATGGGGTGATAATCTTACAATAACAGTAGCTTATTTTAATTCTTTTTAATAAGATACATTTTTTGCTTAGGTTTTAACAACAGTACTTTTATAAATTAAATTAAATAAATAAGTAAAGAAAGAAAGAAAGAAAAAGAAAGAAATGCAACTAGACATTTTTTTGACATTGCTCAGTCTTATATATAAAAAAAAAGAAATAAATGCAATAAGATGTTTTCTAGATTTTTTTACAGCAAATAAAATGTAATTAATTATTAAATAAATAAAAAAATAATGAAAAAGAAATGCAATTAGACATTTCCTTGATTTTCTTATTCAGCCTTATATGCAATTAAATAAAATAAATTAAATAAAAAAGAAATAAAGAAAAGAAAGAAATCCAATTAGACCTGTTCTTGAAATTATTCAGCCTTATATACAATAAAAACAAAGAAATAAAAATAAAGAAATCCAATTAGACCTTTTCTTGAAATTATTCAGCCTTATATACAATAAAAATAAATAAATAAATAGAAAGAAATCCAATTAGACCTTTTCTTGAAATTATTCAGCCATATATACAATAAAAATAAATAAATAAATAAATAGAAAGCAATCCAATTAGACCTTTTCTTGAAATTATTCAGCCTTATATACAATAAAAATAAAGAAATAGAAAGAAAGCAATCCAGTTAGACCTTTTCTTGAAATCATTCAGCCTTATATACAATGAAAATAAATAAATAAATAAAAAGAAAGAAAGAAATACAATTAGATCTTTTCTTGAAATTATATAGCCTTATATACAATAAAAATAAATAAATAAATAAAAAGAAGAAAAAATACAATTAGACCTTTTCTTGAAATTATTTAGCCTTATATACAATAAAAATAAATAAATTAATAAAAAGAAAAAAGAAAGAAATGCAATTAGATGTTTTATTGAAATTATTTAGCCTTATATAAAACAAAAATAAAATTAATTAATTAATAAAAAGAAAGAAATGCAATTAAAAGTTTTCTTGAAATTACTCAGCCTTACTGCACAATAGAATTAAGTCATATATAGTCCTAAATAGTTCCTCTGACTAAATCTGGAGATGTCCAGTTGAAGTCGTCCTTCTGTGTGCCCAGTCCCATGTTTGAAAGCAAAGTAAAATCTGCTTAATCTCCTAATCCAAACAGTCTGTGGCTGTGGTAACACAGTGGAATTTTCATTAACTGGAGAACTTCGTTCTTGGCGGGAGTGTGAATACACACCAGCTGGAACGTTTGCTCTGTCAACTAATGCCATCATAAGGCCTGTCAGCCTAGCCAGCCACTTACAGACTATTTCAACACAAGATGGAGACAGTGGCAAAACTTCAAATTAAAACCTCGATTTAAGTGCTGCATAAACACGAGACAAATAAAAACCACTGGGCTATGCAAAGCTGGGAGAAAAGCAGAGGAAACAAAAAAACGAGGAGAGATCCGGCTCAGAATCACAAATGCCTGTGGCGGCATCATCTGGGCTATCCAAACTTCCGTCTGGAGGGATAAAAAAAACGGTGTGAGGACGAAACGTCTTGTTACGGAGGAACAGAGCATGTCACAGATGAGAGTAGGACAGTGTTCAAAGAGATGCAGGCCAGTGAAGCGCACGCTTTCCCTCCATGCCGGTCCGTCCTTAATGAGCCTCCCCGTAAAACCCCGGGCTCTGCGGATACCCGTCTCGCTTCAATCGTGGCCCACCGCTTTATCCTGATCTGCCCCATCAGCTCAGTTTACTGCCTCCAAATGGCTGATAACAAAACTAAATGAATGGATGTGGAAATAAGTGCTTAATGTTTATAATGAATTGAAAAGAAATGAAATAACAGTGCCTTAATAGCTTTAACAGTCCTAAAAACAAGAGCGCCCCATTTCAAACAAGAAAGCACTGGGACATTTCTCATTATTTCTGTCTTTGAGTCAAGTCCATTCTAGGCAGGAACCACAAAGAAACCTGTCAAATCAAAGTGACACATTTTTTGCCACTGCGCAAGACGTATATTTTACTCTGATATAAATAAATGACCAAGACAGCACCTCAAACTTCACACGTCAACGACATCATTTACCAAGTCAGGGAACAACAAACAAAAATACATTAAAAATAAAGCACAAGTTTTGACTGAGAAGAATGAAATAGTTCCATGTCAGTTTTCCCTTTATTAGATTTAATGGAGACAGAGAATGAAGACAGCGCTGGGAGCACATACTGCGGAAAGACATCAAAACAGAGTTAAACATGTAAAAGCAAAGAGGCGACCGCGCCGAAACTGCTGAGAGGTACAAAATCAAATAAATTGGGTGTTAGTTTTAAAGAGGCTAAAACTGACATGCTTGAAAATAAAACAATTTAAAAAGAAACTATATAAAAGGACAATGCAAATTCGAAACCAAAATCAGATCCAAAGTGTGGCTGAAGTATCCTTTTGGTGTACTGAAGCAAGCCTGGCATGGAAAGCCGGATTCTGGTCGGCGTAAGGGCTCCCTGGAAGCGCTCGGCGTTCCAGCAGCCAACATACACACTCGCTCATACACAGCCCAACAGAAGAAAAGTGTTAAATTTGAAGTGTCGGAATGCATTTAGTTACAACAATAAATCGCTCTTTGGGAATGCCAGATTTAGGGTTTACCCCTGCTCTTAAAACCATGTCCTCCTCTTAGTCACACACACTCTTCCTGCCTCTTAAGTTCTCTTGAAACCTTTTCAGAGCATTGCATAGCCAGGCCAAGGTGTATGTAAAGCAGGCAGTAATTGCGCCTAAAGCATTAAGGGCTTCAATCCAACTTAAACAATGGATTAGAACAAGAACATGCTGCAGGACACCACAAATGCATTTGACTTCTTCTTAACGGTTGCAGATTTGGTGAAAGGATTTCTGCTAAAATTGAAACTAATGGACAAATAATGGACAAATATATCTAAGTTTGGTGATGACGGGTGACCAGTATGAGGCCTTCTAAAACAAGCACAGCCACTAGAAAAACAGCTCCCTCCCACCCAGGGGAGGCAGTGTAAATCACTCTCCCTGCTTGCCATCTAAAACTTCCTGGAGCCAGAGTGTACGCTTACCCATACATAAAGAGAGTTAAGTGAAAATAAAATAGAACAAAAACTGAGAACCTGAGAACCACCTCTTCCCCCAAAAGATATATACTCATTCACGTAGGCATAAATAAAAGAGACAATATAGAGGAACCATATCTGTTTAGTTTTTTTAAACTTTTTGTTCTATTCCACTTTTTGAAACATGGTGTTCATAATCTTTTATATTACAAGGAATGTAACAATTTACACCAACAAGAACCTTTTTTATTTTTGTTTTCTTCAAATAAACATTTATAGCGATAAATAAATCACTTGTTCTTTTGGCATCATCAAGAACTTGGTAGCCTGGCTCATAATAGGATTGCATTAAATAACCTTTTTTTGCACAGTTGTTGATATTAATGTACACCGATCAGCCATAACATTAAAACCACCTCCTTGTTTCTACACTCACTGTCCATTTTATCAGCTCCAGTTCTACAATTACTGACTGTAGTCCATCTGTTTCTCTGCATGCTTCGTTAGCTCCCTTTCATGCTCTTCCTCAATGGTCAGGACCCCCACAGGACCACTACAGAGCAGGTATTATTTAAGTAGAGGATCATTCTCAGCACTGACATGGTGGGGGTGTGTTAGTGTGTGTTGTGCTGGTATGAGTGGATAAGACACAGCAATGCTGCTGGAGTTTTTAAACACTGTGTCCACTCACTGTCCACTCTATTAGACACTCCTACCTGGTTGGTCCACCTTGTAGATGTAGTCAGAGATGATCACTCATCTATTGCTGCTGTTTGATTTGGTCATCTTCTAGACCTTCATCAGTGGTCACAGAACGCTGCCTAGGGGGTGCAGTTGGCTGGATATATTTTTGAATGGTGGACTATTCTCAGTCCAGCAGGGACACAAAGGTATTTAAAAACTGATCCACTCATACCAGCACAACACACACTAACACACCACCACAATGTCAGTGCACTGCAGTGCTGAGAAAGATCCACCACCCAAATTATACCTGCTCTGTAGTGGTCCTGTGGGGTTCCTGACCATTAAAGAATAGGGTGAAAGCAGGCTAACAACGTATGTAGAGAAACAGATGGACTACAGTCAGTAATTGTAGAACTACAAAGTGCTTCTATATGGTAGATGGAGCTGATAAAATAAACAGTGAGTGCAGAACCCAGCTTAAATTTTAGTTAGCACATGATGATAACAATAATACTTTAAAAAGTCACAGCTCCGAATTACTAACCATTGAACAACCAACAATTAAACCAGGACTATTATCCTCCTCTGCGGCCAGAATCCACTACAACTTTGTCGATGACTCAGCAAACAGCTGTCCAGTGCTAAACTCAAGGTAAAAAACATTTTCTTCATCCTTATCTTGTCCCTTCCTCTTCCTCCTCTTCACTCTTTCTGCTACTTTCCCAAGCTCCTCTATTACAGGCCTGTGAAAAGAGGTCACGTATCATCTTACCGAAAGTCCCTCTCGGACCACATGACCCCCCCCCAACAGCCTACTCAGCCCCATGTCATTCCATCACTCCATCCCTCCCTCCCAACCTCCCGCCCTCCTTTCCTCTCTCCCTATTCTATTCTTTCATAACAGTGCCCAGTAGCTTGGCCCCTCCTCGTCAGCACACAGCCCGACACTAATTGGTTAATCTGTCCGACCATCGCGGGCCGACAATAAGACACCTGGAGTTCTGTCAAAACACGTTTCTCTGTGAAACAGCCTGGAGTGCTAATACTGTACCAGCTTCTCAACATTGCAAGCTGTGTGTGTGTGTGTGTGTGTGTGTGTGTGTGTGTGTGTGTGTGTGTGTGTGTGTGTGTGCATGAAAGGAACAAATCACAGACATTTAGCGGTATAGTGGAATGCCGTGTTGCTTTGATGTGTTAATCCGTGTTGCCATTAGTAAAGTTTATGAGTGTGTAAATGAATCCAAGACTTGCTACGTAACCACTTAATTAATTTATCATTTCATATTCCTGGGTGTGTAAAACTAACTGACTTGTTGATGCTTATTTTGTGGCTGTATTGAACCACATACACTGAACGTGATTAATTGACCATTTGGCCTCCATAAGATGCTGGATTATGTGTGTATTTCATACAGCATTTTAAATATACAATCTCTGAATATTTGCAACAATGGCTGATAGAAAAGCACGGGTTTGAACGCTGACTATGTCACTGTCACCTGTGACTGACAGGAGAAAGTGTAACCGGCCTCTTTTATTACAGCTTCCTTAGAAATCAAAACAATGATGAGTTATTGAAATATATGAGTTATGAAAATATGTGATATTTGGCTTCACATGTCTCAGAGGAAGCATGTGCTAGCCCTGGCCCTGTAAAGTTGGTAGCCCGTCATGTGATGAGAGACTAAACTGGACGGCGGAATATGTCAGCAACTAAAAAATATTTAATTCTCAAAATTGACAGCATGGCCATCATTACTATAAAGGGTAAGAAATTAAGGGTTAAGGTCCTTGCTCAGGGGGCCAATAGTAACAACCTGGCAGTGGTGGGGCTTAAACCATCGAACTTTGGATTACTTGTCCAGTACCTTAACCGCTACAACTGAATTTTTTTTATTATTATTTTATTATTATTTTAGTATTTCTGGTATTATCCCAGTATTTCTGGTAGTACATCAGTATAAAGAACATCCACGTACACATCAGGTTGGGTTAACTCGAAATACTCAATCACTAAACTCTGCTAAGTTTTATTTCTTACTGTTTGTGTTTAAGGAGGGACAGGAGTGACTATGTACTGCTTACTGAGGAAAATCCTCAAGGAAGTTACTTCCCATTTCAAGAATTCCAAGACATGGCGCCCAGGTGACGCAGCGGGATATTCCACTAGCACACCAGCGCCGAGATTCTGACACTGGTCGGCTGGATGCAATCTAGCGGGCATAATTGGCATTGCCTGCAGCAGACATGTTTCTGCTAGGGCGGGATGACCGGACTATGTGGGTGAGGTCTTAAAACATGGTGTAAGGACCCTGACTGGCAGATAGAGAGGCGCCTGTGCAGAGTGCATGGGTAATAAAGTGTTCCGCTAAGGTCTGCACGTGGGTTTGGAGGAGGCGTGAGCAGTAATATACCCACCTCGACTGCAATCATCAGGGATCCCCCAGCAGCGGAAGACAAATTGACTACGCTAAATTTGGGAGAAAATGGGAGAATGCATAAATAAAATAGACATTTTCAGAACTCTCTCGCTATCTGCTCATAATTTTCTTTTTGTGAATACACTGACTAAAACGACCCATGTCGTGTCTGAGTGTTTTCTACATGGCCAGGTGGCAGCCAAGGGAAAACCATGTCCAGCCAAGCTTGAAAAGCTGCCCCAAACTCACTCTGCACACGTGCTATACGCACTTACTTGTCATTCAGCTGAAGTTTTTCTCTTACATAATTACACACACATGCAAAACAGGCACAGACAAGAACACCGACACTGAAAAAATGTGGACATATGAAGCTAAACATACAAACAGGCTTTTTCTCTCTCTCACACACACACACACCTACACACACCCACAAAGCCAACACACTCTCAGACTCTCCTCCCCAACCTTGTCCAACAAGTTCTGGCAGCAACATTTTACACAAACCTCAGAAGGGGGATGGGTTGAGGAAGAAAATAAAAAGCTCTAATTATTTAACTAGAAGAAGAAAATAGCACTACAAATCTGAGGCCACTGAGCACGCGGTCCATTATTAGCTACGAACAGCACGGCAATCGATAAGCATTTGATCAGACGGACTATCAAAAGAGCTAGTCCTTCTGAATCGCTACAACAATGCCACAGCTCTCTTTACACAAATAAATAAAAGAAGATGAGCTCAACTTCATCCCACTTTGGTCGCTTTTTGTAGACTAAAGCTTCTTAATATACACCCCTATTTTGAGCACACAAACTATTTAAGTCTGCCAAGAAAGGTCAAGGTGTAAACGAGACACAGCAGCTCCAAATCATGCCAGTCTGTGCCTGACAAAGACTGCCAAATCAGTCACTCTCACATGCAGACGCACTTAATAGATCACTGAGACAGACAGACAGACAGACAGACAGACAGTGGCCTCGTCTCCTGCAAACATTCTTAACCTCAACACGCGAAACGCGCCGCTGCACATGTATGCACGTAACCCGAGCCACTCCACCTCCTAACTGGCATACGTTCAAGCCCAGATGCCAGAACTGAAAAGCACCCTCTTCATGCCAGCTGCTTCAGGAGAAAGCAGAAAGAAGAAATAATCGGCACCATTCCGGAAGATGAGAGCAAAATAATTGACATCATACAAATGCGGTATGCTGGCAGAATACTCGCTAAGATAACGTTCGGAAGATGACGAGGCCCAAGGAGGATGCCTGCAGAGAACGTACGGTTCAGATCAACTCAAGAGTCCTGCAACAGATCGCACAGCACATCATGCAGCTTAAAAACACACTAAAGTCACTAAAATCAACATCATTTAGATGGATGGTTTCGACCTGTGCTACCTGTCTACAAGAGTGATGTACGTTATTTATTATTTATTTATTTATTAGCATTTTATGTCATGTTTTACACACTTTGTTCACACTCATGACAGGACAGGTAGTTACTGGTTACACAGGATTCATCAGTTCATCAAATATATAATATCACATACAGTCATGGATAATTTTGGATCTCCAGTTCATATCACTTGAATGTCTGTTAACTGTGGGAGGTAACCGGAGCTCCCGGAGGAAACCCACGCAGACACAGGGAGAACATGCCGACTCCACACAAAGAGGCGGATTCTTCGCTCCACCTGGGAATCGAACCCAGGACCTTTTTACTGTGAGGCAACAGTGCTATCAACCAAGCCACTGTGCCGCCCGTGATGTACGTTAATAATACCATCAAACTGAATCAGTGTTGGTAGCACCCACCAAGTTTCTTAAAATAAGTAATGTTTTTCCTCTTGTCTTCAGTCTTAAGACAAGAAACAAGTAGCTAGATAATCGTAGCTAAACAAGCCGTTAGTACAACATATTGGAGATCAGGTTTCCTAAAATTAAAACTGTTTTTTTAGGTCAGACAAAAATAAAATGAAATTCACTATCACTACTTTGCAACAGCACGGCAACAGGGTTGATTAGATTAGATTTAACTTTATTGCCATTGTGCAGAGTACAAGTACAGAACCAATGAAATGCAGTAGCATCTAACCAGAAGCGCAAGACAGATATTATTTACAAATGTTACAATTAAAGTGCAGGAGTGACCAGATAAGTGAAATTAAGAAAACATAAGTACAGAAGTAGTGAACAAATATTGCTGATTGTGCAGTATATATATATAAACATATATATACACTGATCAGCCATAACATTAAAACCACCTCCTTGTCCATTTTATCAGCTCCACTTACCATATAGGAGCACTTTGTAGTTCTACAATTACTGACTGTAGTCCATCTGTTTCTCTACATACATTTTTAGCCTGCTTACACCCTGTTCTTAAATGTTCTACAAGGTGGACCAACCAGGTAGGAGTGTCTAATAGAGTGGACAGTGAGTGGACACGGTATTTAAAAACTCCAGCAGCGCTGCTGTGTCTTATCCACTCATACCAGCACAACACACACTAACACACCACCACCATGTCAGTGTCACTGCAGTGCTGAGAATGATCCACCACCTAAGTAATACCTGCTCTGTAGTGGTCCTGACCAGTGAAGAACAGAGTAAAAAGAGGTTAAAAAAGCATGTAGAGAAACAGATGGACTACAGTCAGTAATTGTACAACTACAAAGTGCTTCTATATGGTAAGTGGAGCTGATAAAATGGACAGTGAATGTAGAAACAAGAACGTGGTTTTAATGTTATGGCTGATCGGTGTATATTTACTAAGTACATGATGAAAAGTGACTAAGAATGACTAAAATACACAGAAATATTTTGGTAATGAATTAGTATAGATAAAATAGAGTATATAAGTATACCAGATAAGCACAATATGTAGATTATTGTTTGTGCTTGTGTAAATAGTGCAATAGTGAAGTGTGCAAATATTGATGCTCAGATTTGCAAATACGGATGGTATATACAGATGAACAAGACTCCACCTCACAGACTGTAAGTGTGTGGGGTTGATTGTGGTAAATGCTAGTCACATCACATTTTAGTTCACCAGATACTGCCTTCTCGATGTGCATTCTATAACGCTTATTATTATTATTATTATTTACTTAGTCCTCCAAACAAACTTGCTACAGTATACAACTGAATGCACACTGACAAAGGCTTGAATCTGTCCGGCCTGTGAACGTGAATCACATTCTTCCAGGACCAAGTCTAAACACTAACATCTGCCATTGTTGTTTCTCTCCATGTCCAGTCTGTTTTATACGTCTGAGGCAACACTTGGCTCTATGTCTATTAATTACTCCAGGCATAGACGCATAAACTGGCATTTCTGGTCTAAGAGGCTGTAAACTCCCCTGTACCCTTGCTGCATGACTAAATGAGTTAGTGTCAATGGAGGAATCATGTTATGTGGTGAAGGAATCACGCTGAGCACTAATGCCTTCCTCACCGGCTCTCTGCCAGGTCACTGAGCTAGCATATGATCACTATTTAGCTTTAGTGCAGATTGTTACATTTGATCCACGTTGGCTGATCTTTAAAACATTTTTTATGAGATCTATTCACAGCCCTAAATTATCAACCACGGTTATTGTCAGGTTCTCACCAAAGACAACAACATTCCAATCTGTGTACTGTTGTGCAGGAACAAGTGGTTATATGATTTTAGCATACTATTTAGAATGAAAGTGTGATTTAGAATATCATCTTTAGTTTGTTTAAGCTGTGACAGCTAGTCCTTAGTAATCCACAACAGTAGGAAAACAAGTCTGTGTGTCTGCACTTCATGTACTGTTCTTTCCATCAGTATGTTTTCCCAATAATGCTTACTTCATTTATAAGCAGATGGGGCCATTTATAATGAATAAAGTTCACATTTTTACAAATAGGCAGTGTCTTTTAAAGATAAATGTTAGATGATGAAATGTTTATTTAACAAATACGAGTTAGTTTAGTGTTCTTAGCTGCATTTTAAATGTCTAAATGTGCTTATCTATGCATTAAACATTGAATCAAAACCCTGCTAGTGCCTTGCTGGTTGGAATCAAACGCTCAGCAATCACAGTGTTTAAAATGTCATGTTAAAAAATCTTGGCCTAGTCTCATAACAGCTTAAGAAGATGGTCTGAGAAATTATTATTAAAGATTCAGGGGTGTAAAAGATGTTTGAGTGAGTAGTGGAGGTAAGTGGTGAAGGTTGGGCTTGCTGCAGGACCAAGACTGACCAGTCACAGGTTAGATACAGGCTGAGGCCGAACACCATAGCCTCTGGCCCTGTTCGCATGGAACAGTGATAAGAACTTCAAGTGACCGTGAGTTTTAAACAACATGCTCGGTTTAGGACAGGAAAGGCCTTGAAAAAGCTGCAGGCAAAATGTCAATCGTGTGCATGCCATCAAAAGAGAGAGCAGACTTACACAGTCCAGCTATTTGAGAGAGAGAGAGAGAGAGAGAGAGAGAGAGAGAGAGAGAGAGAGAGAGAGAGAGAGAGAGAGAGAGAGAGAGAGCGAGAGAGAGAGAGAGAGAGAGAGCGAGAGAAAGAGAGAGAGAGTGTGTGTGCATGTGTTAAAGAGAGAGAATGCATTGGAGTTGAATCTGAAGTCCGTGACACTGGGGTGCTCATTATCAGCAAGGGGGCCGGGATTTCCCAGCAAGCCTTTGGCCCTCTCAGCTATTGTCCATCTAGTCCAGGTGCACTACTATTCAAACAAAAAAGGAGAGCAAATTACCAAGCAAAACTCGCGTCCGCACACCATCCTCCATCCTGCTACACCGTCCAGTCTGCCCTGGCTAACACACAGGGAGGTGGGGACGATGCGATGCACAGGGTTTTCATGCAAAAAATTTAACTATTCATATAAGAGGTGTAAAAGAAACCCAGGACTCCATCGTCCATGTTAACCCGAGCGAGGTTTTTCCGGGTAGACAAAAAAAAAATCATAGTATTCAGCGGTGCAGAAGGCAGGGTTTCAGGTGGGAGGTCCGCTCTGTATAAACTGCTCACATTCCATTACTTCCTCAGTACTAATTACCATACACTTGTAGCTGGCACAAAACAGAAGTCTCCCTCTGTCCCAAACACCCCCTCACCACCACCACCACCCCCCTTTTCTTTCTGTGTTCCCGCGTTTTACACACACACACACTAAATGTAGGAAAGCCTGGTGGGGAAATAGTTAACACTCCAGCCGTCCCCTGCTGCCAGTGAAAGCCCAGAACACAATAGAGACATTGTCCGGCTTTAACAAGGCCAAGAGCAAGAGACTTGTGTGTACGGTGTGTATGCGGTGTGTGCAAGACTGGGACTGTGTGTTGATTTGTTTCTGCATCACTTATCCAGCCGTTCAGTGGAAATGTTTAAACACCAGCAAACTGCTCTTTTTAAAGTATGGGTATTCCTAAACAATTTATCATCATCAAATCAACATCACCACTAGAGATGTCGATGATTAACCGGCTAATGATTACTTCTCTTACTTTAAATGAAGAAAAACAAGAAAAAGTAAGAAAAACCTTCATTGTCATTATACTTACATGTAATAAAATTTAGTGACACTCTCCAAACGAGATGAAAGAAAAGTATTTTACATTACATTTGGATATTTACAATGGATGAACCAGTACATATGAAGTTGGAATTGCAAAATAATTAAAATAATATATATTTACATATTTAAATGAAGGGACAGTGGTGGCCTAGTGAGTAGAGCTTTGGGCTATCAACGGAAAGGTTGAGAGTTCAAATCCCAGCTCTGCCATGCAGCCAGTGTTGGGCCCTTGAGCAAGGCCCTTAACCCTCTCTGCTCCAGGGGCATGGTACGATGGCTGACCCTGCGCTCTGACCCCAGCTTCCAAACAAGCTGGGATATGCCAAAAAAGAATTTCATTGTACTCTACACCTGTATATGTTTATATGACAAATAAAGGCATTCTATTCTATTATTTGATTTTTTCACATGGTTGTGTTATTTATGGTAGGATCGGTGTTATGTTAAAGCCATTTTTTCCTCGTTTCTATTTGACCAACTATATTTTTGTTTTTATTTTTCTTCCTGACGGGAACTTTAGGATTGCGCTTGTGTTTTCTTGGTTGAGGGTTTCAGGTTTGAAGTTTCAGGTATGCATAGCTGTTGTCTCTCTTTGGTGTATTTGGGGCGTTTGCTCAGAATATGCTTTATTGTGACTTTGGTTACATTCATGACATTCAATACAGGTAGTTACTGGTTACAAAGGTTCATTAGTTCACAAGTTTAATATCAAACACAGTCATGGACAATTCTGTACTGTATTCTCCAATTCACCTCACTTGCATGTCTTTGGACTGTGAGAGGAAACCGGAGCACCCGGAAAAAACCCACACAGACACGGGGAGAACGTGCAAACTCCACACAGAAAGGTCCACTTGGGGATCAAACCCAGGACCTTCTTGCTGAGAGGTGACAGTGCTACCCACTGAGCCACCATGCCGCCCCCAAATAAAGTAAGTAAAATGGGTTATAGATATGTGTGTGTAAAGTGACTGCGCAGATTACAATATTTACATGGGTAGAACAGTACTCTGCACTTAAGGAGACTTAAAGAGAAGGAAAGTACAAATTTAAACCTCAGTAAGGGTTCATTTCAAAGTTCTACACTTGCTGTCAGTTAGACTGGATTGTAGTACATATTCCAGTTTGCTGCTAAGTTGATACTTTTTGACAGCCAGTTCGTAACGTTCTCTTTATGCTGTAAATCGAATTTAACATAAAGCTCCACCAATCCACACTAATTACACTCTATGGCACCTGCCTGCATATTTCAATCAGACAGCAAAGCTGATTTTAGCCATGAACCCAGCTCCTGAAGTATGAATAAAACCCAGCATGCCTCCAAGCAGCAGCGTAGCAGCAGCGTAGCAGCAGCGGCGGACAGCTGTGCATACACGCACACCGAGAACGCGGGAAAGTGAGCCTGGAACGAATGGCCGATCTGTCACAGCTGTGGGGAAATATTCCAGTTCTCCCTGCTTCCTAAACTTTCCCCTTACACCAGAATGAACTGACAACATTGTGAATGAGTGTGTACGAGTGTGTGGAGAGGTCAGAATCAGGACATAAATCGTACAGTCCCATTGCAACCCAGATGGAAATAAAGAGGCAGTGTTGATGGGACTCCTAAGTATATGAGTAAACAAGAAGAAAACGTGTATGGGCCAGCGGTATGACGTCTAACGCAACATTATCAGGATACACTTCATGCATTGTGATAATGTCTTTCAGTGTTAAAATGAAAAGAGGCCAATAGAATATCAGCTGAGAAAGAGAGAGAGAGAGAGAGAGAGAGAGAGAGAGAGAGAGAATGCTCAAGTGTGAACTTCATTCTGCCACCATCATGTTCTGCCCTTGCCATCAATTGGTCAAGCCCTCGGCTCTTTCTCAGCTATTATTTTCTTCACTTCGCTTATTTCCCCACATCAACCCTCATTTTCTTTCTCTCACTCTCTCTGTCAGTTGTGTGCATCTGTGTACCTCTCTGACTTTGTTTCTCTCCAGCTGATTGGTGGATCACTTGAACTTCGGCTCTTGGGCCTTATCTTCCGCCTGCTTCGCCTATCGTCATCCTGTTATCGGCCCCCGGCAGACAGCCCAACCTGGCAGCCATGGGTCAAGGTGGCCAGGTGATATTTCGATTAGACAGCAAGAAACTACTCTGTACTGTCGACATATTACGGAAACAAGGCGATAAGAGGAGCGCACATGGAAGCAGGCAGGCTGTGTCTACATAAAGACAAAAATATACACTGGATTGGCATTTCCTGTCTGAACATGTTTGTCCGTCTCAGGCAAGAAAGCAAAATGTTCACCACCGTCATGATGCAACAAGAAAAAAAACAGGGGTGAAAGGAAAATAAAGAAAATAAGAGAAAGCTGAGCCCATTAAAGTAATCCTATTTGCTCATGTACAGTAGCAACCGGTGTGTGATTTCAAAATAAAGATAAAAAGAAATCACAGAAAACATGTATTCCAGCTAACCAACCTTACCAGACAGATTTAGAAGATTTAAGCAAAGTATTTCACTAGAATTCAGTTTAACTACCTCCTACATGTAATGGAGAGGAATGGGTTTGTATTTCCTCTCTTCCACCCCTAAAAAAGAAGACAGCAGCTTTCTAAAGCATCTATGCATCAGAAATAACCCACTGCCTTTACAAAGCTTGGAACTCATTCGCTGCTTATTACTATTGCCAATTTTTTGCGCTACAAGTGCCTGCTTCGAATAAACACAGTGCATCCAGAAGCCATTCTCAACTCTGTTTCGCCAAGATAACGTAAAGTCTGGAAGATGCACCATGCATATATTTTTGTAAAATCATTATGTCCCAATCCTGCTCTCAGCCAATCAGTAATGAGAATGTATATCCTAATGGTCTACGCATCGGTCCTATGCCAAGACACGAGGACACATTTTACTGGCTGCTTCTTTTCTTACCTGCCCTTGACCCTACAGTCATGACACGAGCAAGCAAAACAGATGCCTACGAATTCAAATAAGCCTCTTAGTTCAGCTCTGAAGTGGAAAAAGCAGTTTGGCTACAGACGAAGGTATTTCCATTTTGTGACTTTTCGCTAAAATGTTAAGTTTGGGGTTTACTAACAATCTAAGAAACCACACATCACTGCTGTTTAAGACTAAAATAAACCAGTGCATCTGTTTTTTCTACAAATTTAGCCTGTGACTAATTATAACACTTGTATAAGAAGGGGTTAGAAGGTTATGTTGAATGCCAAGAGAAAAAGTGGCCACTTTTGTATAGAAATCATTATTATTAATCATTTGTTATATACACGTCTGTGTATTTAATACCAGCTTTTCCACCACCGACAGGTGCTGTACACTCAAAATTCTCAAATAGTGTTTTACCAGGCTAATAAAAATGTACCTTAATATCAATTTAAAATGGAACCTTTTATCAAAGGCATTTTGTGCAACAAGAGATATGTGTGGCAGTTTAGCTTACATTTAGATAGAGAAACATTTCAACATCTTAGAAACCTACTAATTATGGTCTTAGAAGAAAAAATGGAAAAGTTTCTACGCTACTACAAAACATAAATACACGTTACCAAGGCTATTGTTAAGAACATGAGGTGTGAACCAATATATCAAGCCAAGCAAGTTTTTATAGCTTCCTTATGGACAGACCAGCAATAAGGGGAAAGTTAAGGAGTGAAGTACTGTAGTAAAGAACAAAAAGTTATCCTAATGTCACTGTCTTAATCTAAACCATAGCTAGTTGGCCAGCTTGTTATTAAGGTAGGTATTTATAAGACAACAGTGGGAGAATTTAGTCAGCGTAGCTCAAAGAGCAGCCTGAGTCATTCAAATCAAGATTAAATCGAGTCCAAAAAACATGGTGCCTAATGAAGATAATTGCCCATTTTTATAGCTTATTTGATTACCAGTAATCTAAATCTGAGTCAACAGTCAGCTGCCAGCTCATCAGAAAAGCATCTGCAGTCATATTGCTTACAAAAACACTACAGAGATGTTTAAGTAAGGACCTATTAATACATGCATTCATATTTAGAATATGTAGAAATGTATTATAAAATATGATCAAATTTGCTCTACATCTTTAAATGCTTAACAGATAACAAATAACAGCTAAAGAGAATTCTAAACACACTGGTATATGCACATATTAAAAAACACCATGTAATACAGTGGGTATAAAAATAATGTTGCTTTCTACTAATTATTTGCACTGGGAAATATTCTAGTCTGCCAACACCAACACTACCACCTAACAGTTAAGCAAACAGCCCTGCGCTCTCATACTTGTTGCATCAAAAGCCGCAGTTTGCACTCAATCGCCAAGTTTGCTCAGGGACAGAAGTGCGACATCCCAAAGAGATGGACAATACAGAATACAGGAAGAGGCGGAACGGTCATAAAACAAAGAGCAGTGTAAAATGTAGTGAACAATGGGCTTTACTTACAACAATGTGTGCCGGAGAGGGGGACCTGGCATCTTTAAGTGCTTGTCTACTTTGAAGACTTCCTGCTTGAACATCTAGCAGTGGCCATTTCATCTGTAGATACTGAATGGTGGAAAGAAACAAAATGGAGAAGAAAAACAAAAAGAAAAAACATGTTAACAATGCAGAACGCAAACGAAGGAAGGAGGAACGTAAGGGTAATATTATCTTAAAATGACCACCATGGTTTAGAAAGCAAAAAGGAAGTAAAAGAACTGTGTTGAAACGTCTAGAATTGATAAAGACATGAGGTGGATTTTTCTATACGTGCCATGGAGACTGGAATCATTTGGGTTTGTAACTTTTGATAGATCAGTGTGAACATCAGTGATAGTTTTCATCTACAGGTCATACAGAACAAATTGTGTGTCACAAGTCAAAGTTCACATGAATATCAGGTGCATTATATTGCTTTTCTAAATGTGTCTATAAAAGGGCGTAGAGCTGAGTCATTTTGGCAACCGTTTAGGTAAATTATTAACCTAGACTTCTCAGGGTGTGTGTGTATATATAGAGCATTCAGTAATATTTGCAATAAATAAGTGTCATTCCAGCTGTCCTGTTTTTCTCTGACTACGTCCACCCTGAACCCTACCCTGCCATGTAGGCTGATAGTGACGACTGTGTGTGCACCCCGCTCTCCCTGACACACTTTACAACCTTGACACTGCAGCTCTTCCTATAAAGTGCAAACCATTCAGACAACCAATGACCTCAACCTGTGGACCTCTGGCCTGCAGAACTAATAAAAAAGACACTCCAAGTCCTCAGCATGGCTGCGTGTGACCTTGTTTCAGTTTTGCCATTGTCACAGTCACAGGCCGTAAGCCTGTCCTCTGTTTTACCTCAATTACCCGGGTCAAAGGTTAACTGACTTTTGATTGCTGATAATGTAAGTGGCACAAACAGCAAGTACATGGAGGAGGAAAACAGATCCTTTTAGAACAGCTGCTTCGTACAATGCCCGATAGTAAATTCAAATAATGATTTAACTATTTTAAAAACCTAAGAGGAGAGCTCGACGGCTTTGCATATACACTTAGCAAATGTTTGATTAGCAAATGAGGTTCAACACAATCGAGGCAGTTAGATACAAAAGAAAGGTAAATAGGAAATGAATTTAGAGAGGAAATAAAAGGTTAACAAATTACAAAAAATTAAAGGTGAGGATAGGAGGTGTTGGGAATATATGGGTATGAGAATAGTTAAGCACACCTTAGCCAGAAGCTACTGGTATATCTTAACTTTGGGACCATGGCCAATACAGTATGCTGCCTAGAGCTCAACACGTGAAAATGGATGTAGAGGTAACTTGACATGAAAACGAATCACTGTTATTTATTATGTATGCAGTGCTATACTACTCGAATTCCTAAAGGAAACTTCTGACAAGTCGGTTGGCCTTGTTGGTTGCAATCGGGACATCAACTACTATGCTTGAATTTAAGCTAGAAACTTTGCTTGGCTACAAACAAAAATAAAATGCATTATTCCTTCCTCATCCCTAGCCAAATCCAACTAATTATGTTACTCCTTCTTTGTTCTGGACAATACTGTCTAAACTTAACAGCAATTTTGAAATTTTGCCTTTAAATAGAAGCGATTTAGAGCTTATCATAAAAAAAATGAAAGATTAAGCATTAAAAATGGGAAGTAAACTTCAGGTTTGGCATTCTGCTTGTTTTATTGGTTTCTGCTGCTGGCTGTAGGTATCTGGGTATGAACTTTATGTTGGACCAGTGCACTGGTGAGTCTGACTTGCATGAGAGCGAGTGTGACTTTTCTCAAGAACCCTTCTGACTCAGAGGTAATTGGCAGCAGGTTTACTGCAGGGGCAGTGCTGTGGTTGATAGTGCAGAGACTTACTGACTCCTACCCTGACCTTAGCTCCAGTGTTCATTTCTTCTGCCCTCGTAGTGCGGTTCGGCTGCATCCCAATTTGCTTATGCTTTTGCTTGCATACTTGTTGGCTGCTGGTTTAGCAAATTTAAAAAACACTCCAGGTTCCAGAATAGAAGAGTGGATTAAGGGGTTAAAAGGAGACACCTCGCTAAGCGTGTCCGCAGAGAGCTGTGGGCGCATGCTCGCCAGGCGTACCCACTTCAGAAACTACTGCAAATGTTCCCTCTTCTTAATCCCTGGCACAGGTTTTACATGCCAAAAAAAGCAGCCGTGCCAAAGCTCCATCAACTCTCTCCAGCCCGCTGACGGAAGCCTGGACTGACTGGGGTAGACGAGGACGCAACCTCTGACCTCTGCCTGCTGCCTCTCCTCCTCCCACAAACTTCCCTATTGTAGGCTCCCTGGGTAACTCAAGTGGCATTCCGATGTGACAAATTGCACCAGAGTTGCTGGCTACATGGAACCCCTTCCCCCACCCCGGAGTTTGCGTATGTGATATCTGGCCAGAGTGGGTACTCCGTTCCTACCACGCCAGCAGGGACTCCCCCGTTACTCCCCCCACAGTCTGTACCAGGCCTCCAAGCCCATCTCGCCTCCTCTCTCCTGCCTCTGAACGAACACAATAGGCCTGAATGACTCAATTGTCTCTGATGAAGTGAAAGACAAGGGAGTCTTCTAAATCCTCCCCAGAGGGATGAACTCTCCCCTCTATTGCCCAGAGAGTTCCCAGAGAGAAAAGGCAAACAAGTACGAGAAAAGCGGAGCGCAATGGCAACAATAAGTTAGTAAAATAGTTGGTTGTGTCATGTCCAAGTTTTCAAATGTGCAATGCAAAATTTGTCGTAACATTTTTTGCTTGTCATCGGTTCACATTTACATTTACATATCATTTACATAACATATTAGCTTATTTTTAACATATACCAGCATTTGTGTAACAAGTCCACTGGCAAACAATGTTTTTAAGTATCAAAATTTTAAACTTAGAAGAAAAAACAAACTGCATTATAGCTTATTATTATACAGAACTTTATATTGAAGTAAAGCTATGCTTTGCAAAGGTTCTGGTCATTGGAGCATTTGCATCTAAAACAAAATCTGACATTTGACCAAACTTTAGAAAGGAAGGTTTGTTTTTTGTGATTATGTTTACTTTTTACTTAATAGCTGTTAAATCAAAACCTTGTTGTGATAAAAAAGACTCAGTGTTGAGGGTTTAACAGCAAAGTAAACAAATCTGACATGAAGGGTCAGGTAAAAAGCAGTTCCTTAGACCCCCTATAACGTAAGGTAACGTACAGGTAAGATCGGGTAACCAGGACCCACCCCTGGAGCCAGATCTGTGGGTGGTATTCCAAGACGAGAGTCTGGCCACCCAGTTAGACTTAACTGGCAACATGAAGCTATGAAGCTCACCACCTGCACGGTAAGGACTGGAGGGTCAGGTGCAATGCTGTCGAGGCATTAAACTGTCAATGCTGGTCAAATTTAGACAAACTAGACCTAAAGTCACCAAAATCCCTAATTTGACCTTGTGTGGAGCTTTTAACGCTACTTGCATAATTGTAGCAACCAGCATAGTGAGTCAATCTGCATCATTACATCTGATACGGTTAGCAAATACAAGGCAAACGACACAGTAATCCGCTTTTGTTTGGATACACAGCAGATGCATATCCGTAACCAGACAAATAACATGCTTAATGTGCCATAAAGACTCAATGGGCTACACCTAACAGTCCGGCAAAAAAATGGAAAGAGTATTCCAGCAACGAAATCAATGCAAACGAGGACAACCAGACAGAGAAACAGGAAGAGAATTAGAGAGAAATGAAGAGGCAGAGGGATGCACAGCTTGGGGCGGTTGTCAGCGTATGGCTGTGCAGTTTTACAGAAGATAGCTGGGTATTCCCTCCACATCCCAGCACATATGTGCCCAGGGGTCAGGTGCATCCATGGTTAAACATAGAGACACTTATTTTTTTACACGTGTGCAGACACTGGCCCACACACACACTGAAGTGAAGGCATTCTAGGATTGCTATGCTGTTTATGTAGATAAAGGGAATAAAAAGCACTTGTTTTGTAGGTAAGGATGTGCAGAAGGCATTTAATTAATTATTTATTTATTTATGAGGATTTTAATGTCATGTTTTACACACTTTGGTTACATTCATGACAGGACAGTTAGTTTCTGGTTACACAAGATTTTTAGTTCAAGTCTTTAATGTAAAACACAGTCATGGAAAAATTCACCTCACTTGCATGTCTTTGGACTTTGGGAGGAAAGCGGAGCTCCCAGAGGAAACCCAGGCAGACACTGGGAGAACGTGAAATCTCCACACAGAAACGACCCAAAAGGCTCCACCTAGAAATTGAACCCAGGACCTTCTTGCTGTGAGGCGAGGGTTCATTTCAAAGTTCTACACTTGCTGTCAGTTAGACAGGATTGTGGTACAGATTCCAGTTTGTTGTTAAGCTGATACCTTTTGACAACCAGTCCATAATGTTCTTTTTATGATGTAAATCAAATACATCATAAAGAGATGTTCACACAGGGAATCGAACCAAGGATCTTCTTGCTGTGAGGTGACCGTGCTACCCACCAAGCCACTGTGCCACCCAGAAGGCATTTAAAAGATCACTCGAAACTTGAGACTCCTAGTTAAAAAGGGGGAGCTGAGGTGATTGGAGCAGAGTTTAAATAAAGAGGTCCAGAGGAGCTCATACTGGGTCAGCAGAAGATACAAGAGCCACTGTTCTCATGCACAACGTCTCCTTAAGTGAAGCCCTTTTTCTAATTGTCTTGTTTGCAGGTGCAGAAGCACATGCTCATAGGAAAACAGTCCAACAGTTTCCAAAGCAGCAATTTTTGGATTGTCAGGGGTACAAAATAGTAAACCAGCCTATAAAGAAGTAAACAAGAGCAAACCGTCTGCCCCTTATTTTGTTTTTTTTTGTCTTTAAGAGAGACGTGTAGGGTAAAAGTTTTAAGAGTTCATGTATGTGTGGCAGACATTCAAATGCTCTTTATTTTACATGAACAGAAGAGCATGAGAGGCAAAGCATAGGAAAAGAGGCTAGGTCGTGGAAGACGATTCCACTCACACTACATGAAACTGAAACTTAGTCTACATGAGGGCTCTTCAAACTTGCTTAGTTCTTCTAATACACATTTTATGAGTAAATAACGAAAAAAGAGAAAATAACATCCCACTAGCTCAGACAGCCTAAGGCGATTTGCAAGCAGGAAAATAAGGGTAGAATGTGGGCAGGTTCCTGGGGTTTCTATGCCCCGGGGCAGAAGAGGCTCCGCAGGGCCTGCATTTACTCCAAAGCCAGTACCGCTGGGGGCTTCTCAGCCCTCTGACAGCACGGGGCCTGAGACCTCATCTCATTCTCCTCTCTCCTCCATCCTCTTACCTCTCACCTCCCTCGTTCTCTCCTTACCAAACTCCTTCTAACAACTTACTCCTCTGTTCCTCTAAACAAATCCTACAGACTATTCAAAAGGCAGCTTATTAAAACATGCTGTGTAGATTTTTAATGCATTTCCTCTAAAGGACAGACCTAACAGAGTGACGGATCAAGTAAAATAGGGTATATATTTAGAAGAAATACATTGTTATATAATCACACGCTGGGCTTTTTCTCTGGGCTGCACCCAAACTCTTCTTATCAAGGCTGTGTTTATGCGAAGCTGAGTCTCAGACACTCATGCTCTATTTGTCTAGCAGGTGTGGGCTCAGGCGCTAGTCAAACAGTAGCTGAGTCACATAAAACTTTCAGAAAGCATTGGGCAAGACTATTTATCTGTGCTCTTAGTGAGGGGTGCTGGAAGCAGCAGAGCTAAGCAAAGCTAAAGAACACCAGGCTGTCATGTGATGAGACTATAAAACACACACAGACATCAAGGTGATGAATAAGATATCAAAGTCCAGCCAGCCAGAATATCATTTCATACAATATTTGCATTGATTGTTCTTCCAAAAACCCATTCATACCAACTCTTTACCAGTATCAGGCAGGTACAGGGAAAGCTCAGGCAGGCTGACCTGGCAGTTTACCAGGTGGAGACTTTGTACCATTCCTGGAAAACACTAGAATTTACACTTTTAGCTGATTCAAACACAAATAGGGGCCTTAATTTACCTATGAAGGCAAGCAGAAAAAAATCTGGAGATTTGAGTAATTCTGAAAAAGCAGCTCACTGTTTAAATAAATGATACGTTTCTTTATTGGAGTCATATTTGAGCAAAACTCATATGAATTACTTAGTAAAGCAGAAGAGCGTGTCACTGGGTTCAACCTGGTAAATTACTTTTGAGAACTGCATGTAGAGATGATATCACCAGTACTGGCAACCCAGTAAAATTCCAGGACTTCTTTGGCGATGCAGCAATATGATTAGTCATCCATCCATCCATAGCTTGATTAGATGAATGAGTGTAAAGGTTTTTTACTTTAATGTATAAAATTTTTTAGGGGTTACTTTTAAGCTTTTTAAGCTTACTTCAAACCAATGTGAAGAAGCTGGCAAATAGGAACTCCTAATATATAAAACCATTTCTGTATGCAGTACATGATTTGATTAAAAAATAAATTGCAGATTCAATTTCTAGCTAAAACCTCACAGCCCAAGCCTTAAGCAGGACACCTTGCAAACCTGAAACAACTGGCAAGTTTTTGGTGAGACCAAAGCTTTACCCAGCCTCCAAAACATCCGTTTTAATGTGTGACTCTGATTAGATTACTTAAAGCTCTATAAATAGAACTGGGGGGTCATAGTGTTCACTGCCAGAGATCCGGCATGGGCACACGGGCATCTAAAGTCCACAGTATTATAACACAAATAACTCTTACACCCCACACTGAGAGGGTTCTTATTCTAGCCTGTGGAATCTCATACACACTGACCTACTTAACAGCTACGTGCACTTGGACCCGACTTCAACCTCACTGCTAGGTGTGCCTGAGAGAAGCTAGAACGGAGCCAGCGTGGGGTTTGGACTTTGAAGCGTTCACACAAACACGCACATTAAACACTGTAATTCTGTAGGGAGGTGGGTCACCCCTGGCCACCATGAGGGGGTAATTATCACACTAGTGAACACTCCCGAGTTCAAAATTAAGACAGCTCTCTCCTCCAGCAGCAAAAGCAGCCTTCAAACGAGCATCAAAAACACAGAAAAACACCCACACACCTTGCAGCTCTTTAAGCTCCATATTCATAAGGTCTGGCCTTTCAGTAAAGCAGAAGCCTATTATCAGGAATCTTAAAATTCAGAATGGTTTCAGGACAAGAGCGTGGACACATTCACACAGAAACCCCTAAAGAGAGAAGCATGAAAATAAAACAAACCAACCAAATAAATAAAATATGAGACCATTCTACAATGCACAAGATTAAAAACCATCCGCACAGAATGTAAATAAAGTTTTATGACAGGTGGCTTATACAGATCAAACATGTTATATATGGATCAAACGATCCGAATCCAATCCCATTACTCTAACTGGGGTATACTGTTGTACTGTAGACTGGTGTGGGTAATAAGACCAACATTAAGAATCCACTGGAGTACTGGCATCTGAACCGACATTAATCTATAATGCTGGTTTTATACTGGGTTAAATTTGATGTCTTTTCTCATATAATCCTTTGATGTTGACTTAAAATAACACAGATCTTCCACATGAACATAAGGAAAAGCTAAATGGTTTGTTGACAGGTCTGTCACCCAGGTTTTAACCAGCAATTCCCTGGGATACAGTGTTTGTTCACGTGTAAACAAAAGGCAGTTAATTACTGGGTATAAAGAAATACTAAGGCAGAAAAAGCACTTAAATCAACTGATACATTTGTAGACCCATAAGCTATAAAGTAATAACACTAAAGATTGTAATTCCCTCATTTACATTGAGTGTGCCAAATCAAACATGTAGACAATTGACTCCCTAACAGGAGCAGCCAAAAGGAATCATTTATTCATCACAATATCTAATTATGTTTAGTGAAGTGATAAAGCAGCATTATTAAATTACAAAACAGAAATGCACCATGTTATTTGTAACATGTGAACTGAGAGTTAAACCTGACAATCACTCTTTGTGGAACTTGTTTGCCTTGTGGTTTTAATGATCCTTTATTTTAATAACAAGTCAATCTGTTTAACTAGACACAGGAGAAAACATTAAATAATCTAGATTTTAATCAGCTACTTCTTACTGTGATAAACAATAGAGCTGGTTAATGTTATGATATTAGCAGGAAAGGCAGATTATGATTTAAATTATATATAATTCATCAGGAGAAGCCCAACTGTGGAATCAGTCATTCATAAAAACCCCTGCCTACTACAGGAAGACCATCAAGCTGCTAATGTAAAACACATCAATAAATTATTTAAAAATAAGGTGCTGCTTAATAGAGCTTATTAGAATGGAGTAAGCATGGCTGACGGTACAACCCAGCAAAGGTGAGGAAGTGACTACAGTGGATGAAGTAGCATGGGTGTTTTTGTGACCCGATCCACTTCTGCTGTGCACCCCACGAACAGCACCCTTCACCCTTTAGATAAACCGCAGTAATAATGACCTTGACCTGCCGCCCCCTCGGCAGCCTTGTTCGGTTCTCCTCCCACTCTCTGTTAATTACCACCAACGTCCGTCCACAAACAGCAGTGACAGGAACCATCACACGAGCCAATTACTAGGCAATCTTTATTGCTTTCTTTCCTCAACTTGCTCACTTGTGCTCTCTCACATAAACACATGCACACACGCACACACGCACACACACACACACACACACTGCAAATTACTGTCTGAGAGAGAAAAGAGACAGATCTAAATCTAGAAATGAAATGTTTTGGATAATTGTTGGTCAATGCATTGTTTACAAAACAAGAACACACTGAACCTAAATTTCAGACCGGGGGCAATAAATTAAAGGTAACGTTTGTGGTAATGTGACCATCATACACAGGAATAATAATAATCTGAGCAACTTTCTGTTACCCAGTTCTGCTGCTTTTGTGAATCCTAGCTTTCTGAGTAGTGATGAGAGTAAACATTGTAGCTTTTCTCCAGATTCTTAGTAGATAACTGCTAGCCAACTGTGGTTATCTGTTAGGTCAAGTCTAAACAATTCAGCCTTTAGTGCTATTTAAGCAGTTAGCCCACTTCCCAATCTAAATCAGCTGCAAGGCAAATAGCGAATTGTTCCATGTGTGTTTGTCTTATCTAAGAATATGAATAATAATGAAAGCCTGTCAAACTGAAACAGTTAATGTGTTTATTTCACTGATATAGCATGTAAATAAAAAATAATAATAACTGCAGCAGATATCATATTTTGCAAATAATTTAGACATTGAGTTATTCTACATGTCAGCAATCAGATAAATAGACTCCAGGTCTTATGAGCCACTTACTAACCAGGTTTTAGTTACTTCACACGCAGTAAAGCTACTTCTTTTTGAATAATGTCACTTTTAATTGAACTACTTTAACCTAGTTGCCAAATAGCACTGATAAACTATGCCAGGGGTGCACAAGGGCCAGAGTCCAACACAATTTGGTGTTTTCTATGTTTAAACACACCTGATTCAACTCACCAGTTAATCCCAGAGCTAGATTTATGACAGCTAAGAAATCACAGACCTGTGTGGACTGCAGGCCTTTGTCAGAATAAAATGACTATAATGAATGTGGACTAATCTGTACATAATATTTAGCCTGGTAGTTTACATTTAAGGAGCAGCTAAATTGCTCATAAAACTGACCTTCATGTTTACACAGTAAGACATTTTTAACCAGGCAACATTCTTATTCTGATGTAAGACATTGGAGCATGCTGTTTACCTGAACAATGAAGTAAACTGTCAATATCCAATAATGATTGTATAATGTACATACATTTATATTAAAAGTGTGGTTTATGCTCATTTTTCCAATAGAATGTTGTAATATTTGGATGGTCAGTGCCATTACATATGAACATTGAAATTTATTTCCAACATTCATTCATTTTCTTATCCGCTTATCCAATTAGGGTCGCTGGAGCCTATCCCAGCTTTTCAATGGGCGCAAGGTACACAGTAACACCCTGGACGGGACGTCAGTCCAACGCACAGCAGACACACCCACACACCCACACCCACACCCACACCCACACCCACACCCACACCCACACACACCCACACCCACACACACACCCACACACACACACACACCCACACACACACACACATTCACTTATAGGGCAATTCAGTGTCTCCAGTTAACCTGACTGCATGTTTTTGGACTGTGGGAGGAAAGCGGAGCTCCCAGAGGAAACCCACACAGACAAACTTCGCACAGAAAGGACCCGGACAGCCCCGCCTGGGGATCAAACTCAGGACCTTCTTGCTGTGAGGTGACAGTGCCACCCACCGAGCCACAGTGCCGTAATTTCCAACAGTTAACACTTAATCTGAATTGATAGAAAGCTCTGTTTTAATGCTTTTATATTACTTAAATCAACAGACCTATGACACACTACGATGCCAAATAGTTGGTTGGTTGAGTTTTATCACCCGATGCCAAATAGAAGCTGTTTAGTATCATTATGAAGTCTGGATGTGACTGGATGTTATATTTTGCACATATGGATCTGTGTAATGTTAGTATCATGTCCCAGTATGAAGGTAAAACTTTGGTCATTACATAGTACTTGCAGTGATGATGTCAGTAAGAGCTTTAAAATACCAACTGTATGTTTATTATTTGACGAGCATGTTCTACTACATTCAGAACACTGAACTGGGTACATTTATCACATCCATGTTATTGTTTCACATTACTTCCACTTCCACAACATTACACTGTTGTTTATTAAATGAGGTACAAGTACTTGTTTACATCAATTACTATGATGGGGCGCTATAAACATGTCGGTTATCGGTTGAACATCAACAAATGATGGTCATTACACCAACAATACATCTATGTTAATCAATCTCAGATTGTAAGACAAACTACAGTATATTATGTTACAGACATGCAGAGGTCATGCTGATGAGTCATGTGAGATCATGTCATGGACTTTTGTTACAGATCATAACAGTATCCAGAACGTGAGTCCTATACACACCAGCTGGAAGATGCATGATTTTTTCCCCTCATAAATTCTAACAGCCGGACAAGACGTCTGAATGTATCTGAACATGCGTGTAACTGCTTCCAGAGACTGTTGTCCTTTTCAAGCATCAAGTGTTGCAGCATTGATGCAACGCAGTGCAATTTAGCAGCTGCTCGTCATCCTCCGCATGATTAACAAAGCTCGAGCTCAATTAGCCAACCACTGGAGTTTGGAGATGTTTTTATTTTTAACAGATGACTTCTATGAAGGCTATCGTGTACTAAAACAAGCCTTTGCTACAAACTGTGTGTTTTTGTCAGCTGGGGGAAAACGTATTTAAAAAAGCCTTCAGCCAAGCCATCAAGTCGAACAGTGAACTTCACAGTAGTAGCTGCCTTTCTATGCCTCTCCTTTTGATGTTACCTCCAAAGCAAAGGATCAAAGGCTTGGAGTGTGGCGTGGGGAAGTCCCAGGCTCTTAGCCTGCCAGGCCGTGATATATGCAAAAGTCTACACCAGGGATAGAGAGAGAGAGGGAAAGAGAGAATGGGGAAGGCGAGAGTAAGCTAGTGAGAGCAAGCTTGCATGGAATGTGGCTAAATAGTGTGCTTCACCCTAATGAAGGCCAAGCATGATGCAATCACTCTCTTCAGCATTTTTTAAGGACTGTAAGCTAAGGCTTTTGTTGGAGGGGGTAGAAAATGTGTGCACCCTTCTTTTAGCCCTACCTACACTCCTTAAGCTCAATGCTCTCTTCTCACACTAAGAGGAACCAATGGATCCCATTGTCTTATTAATATATAGAGTGCTGTTAAAACAGATTTTACACTATGAATTAGCATTTTACCCATAGTGCTGTTAGAACTCAAATGGTCATGTTCACTGTTGTCCAGTTATCTTCATGATGCACCATGCATTTGCAATAGGAGACTAATACATTTGCAATGCCATGGGCGCTGGTGCCCCCCGATGCCATGACAGATGTTGGATTTTGCACATTTTACTGATAAGGATCGGGATTGGTTCTTTTTGTCTTCGGCACGAGAAGAGAACCTAACGTCAATTTTTCCATCTGAGAGCTCAGGTCACACACATTCAGCAGTGGTTTTCAGCCTTGCCCTATGTGGACGAAATTATTTGAAATTTTGCATTGTGAAATGTCCTTTTTGAACTAATTCTGTCATTCTAAAGCCATCTTTGCTTGTGGATCCTCCTTTTAAACCCATAAAGATACCCTCACTTGTTACCAATTAACCTGCTTTTTAAACTGTATGACAAATGTTTTATTTATCTAATTTTGCCTGTCCCGAATAAATAAATCACAGTCACTGTGTGAATACAATCACTGTGAATGTAACATTCGGCTTGGGTGGAATTACATCTACTAGTTTAAACGTATTTGATTGATTTTGAACCTGTATAGTCCATAGAGTTTATGAGGTTAAAGTTAGTAAGATAAATAATCTAAAAAAAATTAACAACATGGAATTAAATCTACATTTTCTTTTGTTTCAAGCTGCGTGAACTTTATATAAATACCTGATAAACAAAATAAAAGGGTGAATGCAACAGCATCCTTTATACAGAGCATAAACAGAACCAGGCTTGTACACAAACAAGCACACACACACACACACACACACACATGGATGCAGATACCATGGTCTCAGCTGTGTTGAATATGGGAACAGAGTTGCCAAACCTTTACTGGACACATGTACTGAAATACAGGGACACACCCCCCCTTTCCCCCTAGGCCTATAGGATTAAAAGGTCCAGCTGCTGACAGCAAGCCCTTCCGTCCAACATATGCCAAAACGCCACTCCCCTTCCTACTCCATCCCCTCGGCCCTGCTCCTCTCTGGCAGGAAGGAGGACACACCTGAACTTGACATCGATCTGCCCCAGCTTTTCCTGTGCAGCTTTTTATGCCTGTGAGGAGTGCGAAATGTAAAAGGTTAGGGTTACGCTTCACCTTGTCCAATGATGCCAATTTAATCTTCCATCCTTCGTGTTTTTAGACAATGTACCAATGCACATACTTTACCACACACACACACACCATCTACAACAGACATTATTATCTTTAGTGGGTCAGTGCACGTGTGGCCGTGGGTCAGACAGCCAAGCCGTGCCAACGTCTGTACCACAGAACCAGATTCTTCAAGAGTCACAGCCTCAGGAACGAGGAGGGAAGACCTGAAAATATAAAGGGCCTGTTGTTGAAGGGATGCAATGACCAAAAATTAGAGAAAGAAAGTGGGAAGTAGTGAGGAGGCCCAAAAACATGGCTGGATCTGATTTCAATTTGTCTGCCAGGTCTGATCGGGACTGCTGGCTTACTGTCTTGCTAGCTGTGCAATGAACACTGTTCACTTGACACAGCACTAATGAAACTACCAACCTGATGCAAAGCAAGAACACATGCAGCCAAGTTGCATATGCTAATGTTTACATATATACAGTAGATATAAAAAATCCACACTCCCCTGTAACAATGCCAGGGTTTTGCTATGTGTGAAATGGGACCAGGAATAAGACTTTGAGAAATTCATACAGGGGTTTGGCTTAAATGTAACAAATATATGTCTCTGGAGGGTGGACCCTATAGAAACAGCTTTAATTAAAATAATATTTTATTCCGAACTGTACACTACCATACTAAATCCTATTTTACATTTACATCATTTAGCAGATGCTTTTCTACAAAGCAACTTACAATTATGACTGAATACAATTGAAGCAACTGGGGGGGTTAACGGCCTTGCTCAGGGGCTTAACAGTGGCAACCTGGAAATGTCGGGGTTTGAACTAGCAACCTTCTAATTACTAATGCAATACCTTAACCACTGATCTACCACTACCCTACTATTATTATAGTTCCACATAATGTAGCACATAGGTTGCTGTTTGGAACACAGCCACACACTTGTGTGCTGCATAAACGTCTCTCATTGCTCTCATGTTTCAATGACTGTAGCCATCATTTTCTTTAGCACATAATTACTTAAACTGTTTGGTCCTAAATGTGATCAGACACACTGCCCTGTTACCAGCAGTGATTATTCTTATTCTTAGATTTAATGATGTATTAAAATGACCAGCCACCTTTTATGATGGTATGTGCAGAACTGTGTATTTATTAACAAGAATTGAGCTGAAACTAAAACACTAAAGCACTAAGCTGCCAATAGGGATGTGCTGCTAAATCTGGGCTTCAATTTGAACTGCAGTGATTGATGGCTAATGAGAAAGAAAAATCCATCCAGTACTACAGCAAAATACCTCAGCAGTGATGGCTAACTTCCCACATAGACTTGATGAGACAGAAGGGGAAAAGAAAGGGAAAGCATGAGGAGTGAGTGCTGTAAAGGAGGGGGAATCACAATGATGACAAGTGAGCGCAAAGGCCGATTAAGGATTTACTTTCAAAAGGGTCTCCATTGATCTTTTTTGATAGACCTGCAATAAATCAAACCAGATTGACTCACATGAGAATGAAGCCTAATCCTTTAGTCAGATCCAGAAGAAGTCAAACCAAACCAGCTGTTAATTTAGGCTTTACAAGATAAAGCAAGAGAAATCCAACCTGATGTACCCTAGGGCAGGGGCTTACTTTATCTCCGTAAAGCAATCAACTTATTGCCAGGTTGGAGAGGTAATCAGTGTGAGAGAGAGGGTGAGAGCAGAAAGACAGTCCTAAAGAGCCAATGTAGTGCTGGCATGGGAAACACAAGAGCAGAAAGTAAAGAGATGGGAGCTATAGCCTGTACTGTATATACCTCCACACTAGCCTATGGGTTAATGTACAGTACAGGCTATAGAGATGGATTTTATTGGAAATGCAATGATATGATACCCTGGATCTAAAATGCTTGCTCAATATTGGATTGGAACGGATATATGCATTTTTAAACCAATCATTCATTAAAAATTAAAATAGGTTTAGCCAATAATTCACTTACTAAGTTTGTCAACATTTTAGCCCACCTCTATCGGCGCTATTGGGCAGCCTGCGTCTAAACAGACAAGATTTCCTAATGGCTACATCTGGCTCAAGGGATGGACTGATGTTTTGCAGTAAAACCAGACCTGCACGACCATGACAAGGATAAAACAGTTGATAAAATGAGCTAAAAATTAAGCACCTCTAAGAGATGTAAAAATAAAGTGGACACAATACTCTGTAGGGCAGTGGTATCTCAGAGGTTAAGGTTCTAAACTAGTAATCAAAACGTCTCTGGTTCAAGCCACTGCCAGGTTGCCACTGGACTCTTGGGCAAGACCCTTAGACCTCAATTGCTTGGGTTGTATACAGTCACAATTTTAAGTTACTTTAGATATAATTGTCCACAAGGTCATAAATGCTGTATTTTTAATTTTGAGTAATATTACACAAAGAAAACTCTAGGTCTCTGTGAGTCACGTAGTAATCAGGCTTCATTAGGTTCTTTCAGTTGGTACAGCTACTTTATTGCATGGTTCAGTATCAGGTCTGATACGGACCTAAATTGCTAACTCATTATTGGATTGCAACAAAATAAATTCATTATCTAATCAAATCATAAATCTGTCTTGACAACAAATATAATTCATGTAAACACAGGGCACAATCTTTAAATGTGCTGTCCTCCAAATGTTCTTTTGTATCAAACCTAAACCATGAGATCGGAAGATTCCTGGACCGCAAGAGAAATAAAAGAAATAGGGAAGGAAGTGGAAAACCTGTGGCACCAAATAAAAGTCCACAGGTCATGCCTCAGCAACCACATCTACACCATGCCATAATTATCCATGCTAATTAAAACTACTATGTTTGTGTTTACTTTGTGTATTTTTTTTTTTTACTCCAGTTTCCTCTCTGGGTAGAAAGCACGGTTAGCAACATTCAGTCCTAACTGGTTGCATTTCTAATGTCTTTTTCAGCCCCACATCCTGTTTGTGAGTGGAATAGACAAGAAACATGGAGACAGACTGACAGAGAGAAGGAGAAAGTTCCTATAGGAATAAAGTCTGTCCACTGAGAATCTATCTTTGCAATGCCCTAGGCCAATTGCTTTCAGTCATACCAGGCTCCCATCCATTTGAATGGAAAACAAAATATAGACTTATAACCATGGATGTTTTAATAATATTTAAAATCACTGACTAAAATGCTGCATTAATACTTTATTAATACAACACAGTTGCTTTTACATTCAACATTTTTAGCCAATAGAAAATTAGGATTCCCCCTGCACACTATTTTAAGCCATGTTCAGTTTTTCTTTCAATGCCTTGATTGGGTCTAAACTGAAGGTAAAGTGCAAGACTATAACAGACCAAGTGTTCTACTAACCATTGGCTCTTAAAGGATGGAACTTACTGTATTACGACCACTGTGTTAAGAGTTATAAAATCTGTAATTTCAACCAGTGACCCATCTCAGCATTAGCTACAATGGAAATACAAAACAATCATCACAAAACAGCAAGTGCATAACTCGAACCACAGTCGAACCATCATACGTGCACATTAGACCACATGCTCTTGTCTTTAATGCTGTGTTTACTATGCAAGAGATCACATCTGTAATCCAAAAAAAAAAGCAAGCTTGTAGGCTCTGCACAGTGTCCAAGAGAACCTGAGGCTCAGACGTCAAAACAAGAGCTCACGTGAAATCAAGAGAGAGAACAGGAGCCCTCAAGCCCCTGCACCCCCCCCCTGGACACACATGCTGCACACAGGGATCACTTGGACTTTGGGAGTCTGCTCTGACCAACTAAAGCCGTGTATAAAAATGCTGGTGGGTTTTAACATGCACACACATCCACAGGCAGGGGAGTGCCACTTCTGCTGCACACTGTTACACATGCTATCTTTAGTTCTGCACTGAAGCACTTCCTCTCACCCCTAACCCTTTCCTTCCACTGCTGTAATGGGATCACACCACCTAGTACCATGCCTCATCTTTCCTTACTACTAGCCCAAAGTCAGGATCATGGTCACGATTTTAATTAAACATAAACACTAATCCCATCGGGCAGAGGGCTAGTGACTACACAAGTGCCATCATTACTCATAGTTATTTTCAAATTATTGCAAACACGACGACGCCACTGAAAAGGATCTGCTTGACAGCTTAGGAAAAGCAGATGTGCTCTTGTGCCCAGCATCTGTAACAAAAATTAAGAAGGCGTGAAGAAACAGAACAGGATAAACCCTGATTCAAATGAAGGGTACTATAATCAGTGAAAGTGGAATAGACAATTTCCATTCAAAACAGCAGGCTCGAGCTTGAAACTCAAGTGTGGTTAGCCACATATCAACTAAAAAAAGAAGTGACAGTGTTCTTTTCTTAAAAGAGGTACCGTCTTGTTTATCGGTTTCATCCAACACTGTGGTTTTTCACTAAGGAGAATCCCAGGAATCCACTCTTTCCTTGAAAACCCTGAAGTGAGCCTCAGTTTATAGGCAACCTGCCAAAGTTCCATTCGTCCTCCACCACTCCCTGTACCACGGGCTTCAGTTGACAATTAGTGGTCATTTGTTCCAGCGTCTTTGACCGCAGCTCTACAAGGACTAAACTCTGCAGCTTCCCTATCAAGCCCTCGACATAAATTAGTCAGTGACATCGACTGGGCGAGCAGCGTCAATGCCAACATCGATACAGTACCTTCAGTGGTGACAAGAACACGGACACCACTATTTAACCAAAGTGGTTACACATGTCAATGCTCAGCTCAATGTCATCATCCGAAATAATGCCAATAAAAATAGTTGGATCCTGGCATGCATTCGTGTCTGAATGTTCACCTGTCACGTTACTTAGTGTTAATGGATCCCTGATTGGTGCATGTTCTGGCTGGGCCCTGAGTATCATGTTTCACGTAGAGAGCGAGGACTTGCATGCCACTCCGGGGAGCAGCTTCTCAGCCCTGCACAGAGCAATAAATCTGCCCAAGAAATTATAGGACATGCACCAATGCAAAATGACTCTAACAATTTCCCTTTCATAAAACACAACAGGACAGGAACCACATTCTTATTTGGTCTGTCTAGATTTAAAGCTAGGCAGTGTTTAAAGTGTTACTGTTCCCTAGCAAACAGAGGCCATAGGGTCACAGGCAGTATAGCTTTGCCCTTTCCCCCATAAGTCAAATTATTTTAAGACTGTCTCACATTCGAATCCATATAGAATAGCTAGAATACATTTGTCCCCCTGTTTGGCTCTAATAAGACTGCCAGTGTCTCCCAAATGGAAACACATGCGCCAGGAGGAATGTCTATCACTGAAAACTGATCTAAGGAGCATATAGAGAAGTGCAAGCAAAATATTTTTCTGTCTGTATTAGATATGGAAATCCACAATGCTACAGACTACAGCCTGCAGTTGTCCTGCGTCATATGAAAGAGATGTAGACCGAAGAAGAGGATGTAATTTAAAGTACTCTGAAGAAAAAGAGGTTGGGTTTCAAAGAGGAAAAAAGTTAAAGATCTGGAAAATGATCTTGCATGCCTGGTTAAGAAGGAAAGTCCTAGTAGATTAAATTGGAATCAAAGAGCATTTCCTGTGGAAACCCAGGAATTAATCACATATTCACTTGGCTACTAAATCTAGAGAAGTTAATTTTGCAAGTAACAGAGTATTAAATCTTAAAGAAAGTCTTTATTTTAAAGAATAAATAAGCACACTTAAATAGCATCATCCTGACCACAACAGCAGCGTGAGTGGTTCCTCTCATACGTCGATCCCCCAGTCATCTCGGACTCTTCTCCCCAGAAGTAAACGGTAGGGGCCATAAGTCATGCAACAACTGTGAGCAGGCCACTTGGCCGGCTGCCTGAGCCAGCTCTTATTTCCTGACTTCACTACCAGAGAGGCACGTGGTAAGGTGACAAGAGTGAAGGCCTGCATTTTCTCCAACTGAGAAGCCACCTAAACATGGCCCAGAGGATTCATACAATAGCAAGGCTTGTGGTGTTGGGTGATAGCAAAATCCAACTTCCCCCCCCAATTATCCACCCACCAGCATATCTGAAAAAGCTGTGGTTCGAGCTGTGCAGCTGTGAGCTATAAACTGACACCTTTTTCCTTCTTGCTCTCCCCACCCTGTGCCCACTGAGTTTGCATACTGTTCTTGTGTAACTGTCAAGTGGTTTTTTGCCCACAAGACATTACATGATTGAAACATACTGAACTCATCCACTGTAGATCGACTGATAAAATCATAGTATGCAAAATAGAGGAAGAGTTATGCATGGAGATTAATTAATATTAAAAAGTCTACCTTAAACAAATGTGACACAGTTTCATTGGCCTGTGCAGTAAGTAAGGCGTTTTTTGTTGTTAAAAAAAGGAAGCGTGTTTTCACACTTGATATGAAGAAGAACTCTGGATTCATTTTCACTATATGCATCAAGAAGTCATTCAATTTTATCTGCCAGTCTAAACACCATTGCCCATCATTGAGAATCTTGAAAGTAATGTGACACATTTAACCAATCATGTTATTCTCTGCCCGGCTGTGAAAACAGATTGTTGTCAGACATGGTGAGCCCTACATGAAACCAGATATCAGTACACAGGTCACACCCAGGCGCAAAAAAATGCTTTTACACATGCTCAAAACTGTCAAACTTGAGGTTCAAACTGACACAGAGCTAAATATTGTAAGATCGTTTAGGGAAAATAATGGAATAGAAGTGATGGTGGATCTTCAGCAAGCAGCGCCACAGACCAAACCTTGCAGTGCACAATAGAATGAACGAGGGATCTTCAAAAAGTTTCTGCACTTTTATATTTTTGTTGGAAACTGTGAGGGTGGGAGGAGTATTAATTGGTCGTGTCTGAGAGACTGAGAGAGAGCTTATAGTCCGGAATTTAGCGCCATCTGATTTCCACCTTTTTGGACCGTTCAAAGAAGCTTTAAGGGGAAGAAGATATTCATGTGATGATGATGTAAAAGCAGCGGTGCATCAGTGGCTACAGTGGCTAGTGCTGCTGGCATTAAAAAGTTGGTACGACACTGGGGCAAATGCATCTAAAGGTGACAGTAAAAAAGTGATTTGTTCTTGAAATTCTTAATAAATAGACTTTATGAAGAACCCGGATAGTAACAATGACATACAATAATTTGACAATTAAATGTTAGAGGCAAACTTGGTCGAAACGCAGTTCTGCTTCATAAGAAAAGTTCTTCTCTTGACCAATTGTCCCATGCAACCACAAGCTCACCAGCCAAAAATGGTGTTACTGTAAATGAAAGTAAATAGAGAGCAAGAGTGCATGAAGGTTTTGGCTGCTGATCCTGATGACTCTTGAGGGGTGCGGAGATGTTACTGTTGGGGCTGCTTAGTGGGCCGTCCTGAAGGAACACTTCGTCCTCCCTGCCTCATTTGCACAGACATACCGCTCTCCTGCACTCAGTGTATCTTTTTGTCACTTTGGCGCTCTGGGTCCATTTGTATTATCCACTGAAGGAGAGGGACATTTGTATTATTCACGGGGGGGAAAAGTGATGGCAACATAAGAGGAGACAAGGGGGAGGAAAGGCCCAAAGGAAACAGCCCTGCAACAACACGACGAAACCCCCTATTATATACACAAACACACACAGGCAACCATCCAGGCGCACACACACCCTTTCTGCCTTGACTAATGTGCCCCGACACTCGTACATCACCCGCAAATTGGCCAAATGAATTAACCACGGCCCCTGCTTAGCGTTACAGGCTTTAAATAGATTTTCCCCTTCCAGGTCTGCCCAATAATTGCATTTATCCATCTTGTTGAAGCGCAGTTTACACACTTGCTAACATCATGCCAATCCAGGCTACATTTTCCGCTCCAGTGGCAGGAGTGGGAGAGATTTGTCACTGGATCACAACAAGTAATTCAAACAACAATTAGCTGATTCCGCCGTATGTCAATGTCTAGCGGGCTGGCAGGCACAGACTTGGCGGGGCAAAGGGGACGTATATCTCTCCCTCTCTTTCTACTTCCTCCACGGCTATGCTTAGTGAGATGAATTGAGCTTAGCTGTGCTTCAGTATCAATCACCTAAACCACTAGGCTCTAGCAAACAGCATCCAGTGGAGTAAATTGAGCTTGCAACTACAGGTCCTGACTCTGCAGGCTTCGGGACATATACACAGTCAAATACAAATGCAAACATCCACAAACAAATGCATACATACGCACACACACACACGTACACCAACCTCAGGGTTCGAGGCTAAACCTGCGGTAGGGGTCATCTCTATGCACTTGAGTGTTTTAACAGTAGTGTATTAGACACTGCAGGGCCCACAGGACAATCGAGCTATGTAAACACTGAGGACTTCCTTCCCTGCAGCCCTTCAGGCCTGCACTGAGACAGCCCACTGTTTAAACAGCTCCGAATTCCACAGCACACTCGCTACCAAACATCTGCTCTCTATAGCACCGACCCAGCCAAGCCTAGGGCATAGGCTACAAAAATCCCAGGATTACAGACATTTTATAAAGACAGCTATAAACTTTCTTATGTCTTATTTATAGCACAAATAAAAATGCACTATACATGTTCAAATAGAACTACATTTCATCAGTGGTGTAAACCAGAAACAAATCCTGCCAAATCCTGCGTTTTGACAACGCAAGCAACACAGCTCCACTAATCTTTAAAAAATGCAAAGCATGACGGCTTGTAAAGATAGAGGAGCAGCAAAGCTGGCAATCAACAAAAACCGTGTTCTAAAGGGCACACTCTGGCAAACGGAACACTGATATAGTCACATGACTTCAGGCAGCGTGTCTAACATTGTCCGCCGTCCAATGCCAGCAGCCCCAGGTCAGGATTAGGCCCCGTTTCCTTATAAATCACTCCTAACTCATCGCTCACTCTTTTGCTTCTGTCAGATAGGCAGCAGGAGCAGATTACTATTTACTATCAGTGACAGACGCTCATCATCTCATTAAATGCCTAGAGTCGATGAATTACACACCTCCTCTGTCATTGTGATGAGTCTCACACCCTTGAGATGAGAGCGCATCATTACAATCTGACTCCACATCGCCGGCCGCCGGTTAATGTCTATCGCGCTCTCTGTACCCCAGGGCCGGTCAGACACAGATACACTTCCATTCAATTTTCTTTCACTTGGAATGTAATTGACAATTCGCTTAGCATGGGAAGTCAATTCTCTATCGTTTGGAATAGAGTATCTGTCCTGAAATTTTCCTCCTCAGGGTTTTTGCATGGCTCTGTAATGAGATGTCGTGAATGACAGCTGATCCAGGCTTATCACAAGAAATGTATATGTATTAAAACACTGAATCTGAAACATCCTGAATTGAAGTAAACAGAGTTATACTGATCTAAGAGTTGGTTTACATCAGATTGAGATATATCCGTGTCGAAGTATAATGTCCTATGCTACAGAATGATCCAATTTCAGTAATAAGCTTAAAAAAAAAGAGTATGCTATGTGAGGAAAACATAATTGTTTACATGAGTTCTAGAACCAGTAATGCTGTAAAAGTACCCTGTTTAAATCCTCAAGGAACCAATTTTTTCCTTGTAGCACCGACAAATGAAAAAGGAACATTAGCTGATCAATTCACGCCAAAACGAACCTTCATTATATATATTCTTTGTGGCACCATCAAAAAATTAAAACGTGATTTATTTGGGAAATCATATGTTTCTATGATGACATAACTATTACATACATTGCTTGCACCTTTACTTCTAAGACATTCAATTTTTTTAATTAATTGCTTAATTTATAGCTTAAAATAGATAGATGATTATATAATTGTAAAAATAATAAAAGCCCTGACCACAAAACAAACAAATTAAACAGCTAAATGTATATAAATGATATTTATATCTGGCTTAAGATATATTATTAATCCATGAATTACCTGGATAGAAAGTATATCATGTTTTTAATTTACCTTGACGTTACATTTGTATAGTTTACATTTTAAAGCTATAGTTTGAATATAGCTAACTCAACAGAAAACTGGTACTGACCTAGTCATGTGACAGAATATGGAATAAGCTAAAGCCATGTCAGTTATCTATAATGTTTAATTATCTTTCTTCCTGCAATAAAATGGACTGGAACTCCCGAATGCTTCAACATTATCTCCAAGACTGCAGGTGAGCTCTCATTTCATGCCTATCATACGAAGCAGAATACCTGCGTTATCCATGAGTGCATGACTAAGACTGCACCCAAAAAGTGTATTTGCGTGAAAAACAGAGACCCATTTTGTGCATTACCAGATCTAAACGTCTGCAAAACTTTACTCAGATCAATTTACTATTTTTTTCCAACAGCCCTAAATGAACTTTGTTTACCCTTCGCTCATGCAGGAATGCAGTTTCTTGGGTAGATCCAGCTAGACAATCAGTTCATAACCAGACAAGTCCACATTTGTAACACAGACACACACATACACGCACATACACACGCTCGTGTACTCACACGCTCGTGTACACACACACAAGTACACAGCCTTCCATTGAGCTTAACCGAAGCTATTAAAAGTTTAATTCATATATAAAAATACAAGGGTTTATCAGCTATTATTTTCTCCGTTGTCTTTTAATGATACATAATGTTGCCAAAGCACCTGCAAAAATAAGCGCAGAATATAAGAGCTGATATTTTTTTATTTGAAATCAGGTCATCTGGTTAGCTCAAGAACTATTTCATACAGTATATGCAAATATTAAACATGCCTACATAATTAACAGTAATAGAAGCTAGTTCGACCTTAACTGTCAATCATATTTTTTTAAACACACAGTGATGATAATTCCAATGATCAGAGGGCAGCTTTACTAAATGAATTGTGCGTGTTAGTGTGTAAACTTAAGGGCAACATTTGCAGCAAATATATTCCGGGTAGGTTACAACTGTAATTATATCGTTATCTTTATTATACTAATGATAAAAGTACCAGAAATCCTGCATACACATATACATCGCCAAACACACAGTAGAAACATAAGCACTGCTATCATTTATCATAAAACAGTAAGTAGAAGAACTCCTCTTCAACAGAAATCATGTTAGTGTTCGTGCACTTTGGCCAAGCATGTTCCAAACCAAACAAAAGCCAAGTGCGGCTGAATTCCAGAGCCAACCGAGTTTCTCTCGGAGCAGAGCTTCCGATGAAGAGGCACGGACCAGGCCAGATCACACCAGACCAGGAGGAGCTAATAAACGCAGGGACCGGGGTCGATTCATTAAAAGAGGAGAAAAGCCACACACGTAGCTTGTCCATCAAACAAGGCTATAAAGTTGTCGCCTCCCTGCTTGTCTATTCGGTCCTGCTGTGGTTTTACTCTCTTTTTTTAAACGTGGATAAATGCAAGGCCTCGGGGCTCTATTGTTTGGACATCTAACCAGGAACTGTGGCCGCTCTCATTGCCCCAGCATTAGCAGCAATTATGCACCCTATTCATGTAGCTTTTGTGCGTCTTCCTCCCCATCATGCACCCTCGGCCCCACCACAGCAGGCACACCGGCCACTGGCTTTCCCGCTTTTCTTAACCCCCCCTGCCCCCTCCGGACCGGCCAACACTGCACACTAACCACGCTTAACAATTTCACCTAATTACACACAATTACCCTGTTATGGTACTGAATATTATATATTTAATCATGCAACAATGTTCACAGTGAAAAATGATGCAACAGAAATAATTCTTTTAGAAATGTTGCTTTATCATATATATTGTAAATATGTAAAATATGCAACATTTGCAGATAAATTATTGTAAATATCCTAGTATCATTTTCACTAGAAAATATTAAATGTCAATATGATTAATATTAGTCCTGAGATTCCTGCTTGATGAATAAATGAAATTTATCAGCTGAAATTCCTGAAGCACAAATTCCACGGTCACTTAAATGAATAACTTCCAGAAGAAAATAATACTATCTGTGTAAATGTGAAATAAAACAGTACTAAATAGATATATTTAGTAATAAAATAACACATTCTCAAAGACAGTACTACTACAAAATAGTCAAACATGAAATTAGAATGAACTGTGCACATGTGAGGCACTGAGAGAAAGTAAGGGTGAACATAATGGGATTTCCATGTTTTGGGAGCCCCGCGCAATGCGGGCAGGCTGGAGGACTATATTTACCAGATGCCAAAAGTTGCATTCCAGATGTACAGTGCAATTTGTGTGTTAAACTTTATGGAAATAAACGATTCAGAGGAGGGGGGTCAGTGACACACAGCTGCTGAACCATCGTAGCTCCATGAGACCTTAAATTTACAATGGCTACAGCCTCCCGCTTCCCAGACACGGAAACAGCACTGCGCTTGCTGCTTTGCTACTATACACTTAAAAACACAAAGGATGTTATTTACTTGTATGCTATGTTTTAAATATTTTAAATGTCTTGGATTCAGTTACAAATAGTAGAAATTTAAACATATATATATATATGAGAATTTATGACTATTTTAATTCTTATATTATATAAATAATGAAGCAAATCTGCTTATCTGAGGTGAAAACATGAATTGCTTAAATTTACCAGACTGAAAAGACACTAAAATCACCATCATTAGATAACACAGTCTAGCATGCAAGAAGGAAAATATCAGTAAGTATTTACAACACAAATCTTTTCCATTCATTCACCAGGCACTAAGAGAACCTAACTGTACTCTTTTTCATACTCTCACCCCTACATCTGCGATTCATTGACTTTACAATTTACCACATGTCGAGATGGGAGAGGTCGAGACTCCATCTGAATCACGGCACAAATATGCAAGTGATTTATTGTTTTAAGAACCGTGGGCCGATTTAGTGCAACTCCATTTTTTCCTACGCATTACTCCTATTGGCAGGCCATGAACAATTACAGTTCGGACTAATTAAGCCTTGAGAATGTGCTGTGTGTCGTTAATGTCTCGCAGGCCCCAATTTCAGCTTAACGCTGCCAAACTTTGCTCCCCGACTTAACTCCCTCAAATCCGAAACAGATTGCGCTTTTTTGTAGCTGTTTATCAGGCCCGAACAAAATAGCGCCTCGTTTCTGTCTCGCGTGGGTCGAGAGACCGAGAGGAGGAGAAGAAGAGAAAAGGAAAAAGGAGAGGGGGAGACAAAAGGACAGAGACTTGCTTCTGCCATTCTTGGTAAACAAAAGTGATTTGCAAAACAAAAGGATGGCAACCTTCTAAATAAACTAAGAGTGTATTTTGTGAAGAGCAGCACAAAACATGTCCGCGTCGCTCGCTGAACCCCCTGCGGACAGCAATTAGGAGCCATCAACATGTAAAGCCAATTTGATAAGGTACGAGTCTATCCCTCTAAATCCGCATTAAACTGTCTTTTGCCCTTTACTTGTCAAGCCATTCAGCGAGGCAGCAGAACACACATAATCCACATGATATGATATTAGTGGTATTCCACGTCCACGGCTGTGCACACATGCATTTGTACTATAATTTAAAAAATCCTTTAAAACAGCTTCTTTTATAATTTACAATAAAGCTACTAAGTATTAATTCAATGTAATGGAGCTAAAAACAACATAACAAATGAAACGGAGAAGAAAAAAAGGAACAGGAATAAAGATTGTAAAACCGCCTAATCCAATGTGCCAAGCTTGTCATGGAAATGCCACATACTTCAGAGAATGCCTGTTTGCTGCTTTAGAACAGGACAGAGGACACTGGCTGTTGCAGGGTTTTTCCTTATTTTATTTTTGGCTTTTTTTAAACTGCACATAATTATACGTCGAAACCTAAAACCCCTGCCAAAGGTCTGCAGGCATGAGGAATTGTGGGGCCAGGGGTGGCGTCAAATATCTTAACATTTAGAGGCAGTAAATAAACCCTGAGGATTTACAAGCATAAAGCCGCTGTTCTGCATACTCCCGGCAAGAACCGAGTTACCTCAGCCTCAGCCTGCCGGTCCACACAGACCTTCTGAGGTGCAACACTCCCCTACAGCAGCAGTTCGCTTAACCAGCCACCTTTAAAACCACAACACAAACACACACACACACACACCCAGGCCACAGCCTAGCGCTCGCTTCATACCTCTGTCCTGCCCCAGCCGACAGGTCTAACAGCCGGTAATGGGGGAAAACCGAACTGAAAAGAGAAATGACTGACAGGCACTGACCAGGCGGCATCACGTCAAATTTCTAAACATTACCAAATCATCATAGGCCAGCCTAACTGGAAAAACAAACTTCCCGTTATTATGGGCCTCGGAGGTCAGACTAATTCAAGTCCTCCTCCTCCTTCCACACACACTCGAACATGAGACCAGGCGCAGGCATTTTATCACTATTGCACGAGTAAGCTCAGAAAGTATTAGCTGACATAAGGGATAGAAAAATTCAGCCGATTTTGTCACATTTCAAATATGAACCTGCATAACGCAGCCTTTCACAATAGTGACTTCTACTAATACCTCACGTCATCCATCCTGTGTATTAAAAGAGGATTAATACTCGGCTTTATTTGTATAGTCGTAAATAAAACAATGCTGCATTCAATTCTGCTGACAGTACGACGAAAAACAAAGGATAAATGAGTGAGCGAGGGCACTGCAGAGATGCATGGCACCAGGAGCGTTCAGCACGGGTGAGGAAAACGGTTGGTTATAAAGGTTTAACTGCATCAGAGCCAGCTAAGAGAATTCAGCTCTGTGTGTTTGTTAAACAAAAAGACAGCTAATCGATGCTCAGGTGAATTATTTATACTAGATTTAAGTAATGCGTTTGTGAATACAACTGCTTTCAACTTCAAAGCTGTGTGGATAGGATGCTTAGGCATCACACAGGTAGCAGAGCGCTAAGAGACAGAGACTGAGCGGGAGAAAATTCAATAGCTTGTGCACCTATTATAATAATAAAAAGCTCAAACTGGTTGCAATACCGTGATAACCAGGGTTAGACTTATCACCAGCCATAAAACAATTCCACGTTAAAGAATGTAGATGGAACTCTAATAAAAATAAATTCTACTACTGTTAAAGCTTAATTATGTTTTACAGAAAATTGCTTAAACAATTTCCAATCAACAAATGTCCCAGAACATACAGGACTGTAATACAGAAATCTTTAGACCATCATTACCCAAGCGAATCCCTCACTTTCTGCTCTAAATCCAACCATCGCCTCTGCAAACACCAGAGGGAAAAATGCACACACCCCTATTATAATCCCTATTCTTCATATAATAGACATTAAATAAGCAGTTATAGGGACACTCTGTATGGAATGCATGCGTGTCTTTCAGTAGAAACATGTGTAATTAAAACCAATCCCATGTTTCTGGTTTGATATTACACTCCAGTGAGTAAGAATAAGCTAAGAATGGTGGAAAGAAGACACTGTAATATGAAAACAATATTACACAAAGAAATAGCTTTAGGGACGTATGCTCTCAATGGCCATTTAATGACACACACACATTTAACAACACAGTCACAGTTGTTAAATAATAGGTTAATGTGACATTCATGAATTAAACAGTCCTAAAATATCATACATTTCTGAGTGTATTATGCATGTTCAAATCTATTTTACATTTTAGCTTTGTAGATTTAGTGTGTGTTACAATTTTGTTATTTTTAACATTTTTATTAAGCCTAAATACAGCTTTAAATTAAGTTTAAATTAAATTAATAATAACTAACTGATTAAAAAGCAATAAATTATATTGATTTTGAGAAAAGAATTAATTAGCCAATTTGACAATGTCCAGCATTTGTGTAAGAAGGCAATTATGTATTAAAGCAACAAGCCACCATTAAAAATTTAACACAAATACCAACTGCCTATTAAGTAAATTATCCTATTAAAGCCACATTGATTTCCTTAGGGACAAGTAAGTGTAGTTAAAAAAATAATAGTAATACATAATTCACTAATAAAAATAATATGCAGGGTATTTTAAAACGAGCAAAACTATACATGTTTATTTACCTACAGACAATTACCTACACCTAAACTGATTTTTTTTCCCACATTTATCACATAAAGTCAATCACGGCTTCCAAACTGCCGTCAATACATACATAAATGTTTTATGCAGGGGTGCATATTTTATGCAAATGTTTACTCACTTCAAATGTGGAAACGATTTTCATCAAGTGCCGCTGAATATTTCCCCTGGTTCATGTTTATAATGTTGTGCATACATTATTACGATCTAATCATTCCCATCCTGTTTTACACTTGTGATTATTGTTGGATTTTTGCATTATAATAATATTAATAAATGATAAAAAATATATGATTTGATTTATGATCGTATAATGAATCATATCTTGTGATAAATAAAAACAGATTGTGATAATTGATACAAAATTTACATTATAATATTAACAAGCAGTGTGAGCACTTTTATGAATTGAGATATTTATTTATATTGTAATTACATAATTAAGTCATATTTTAGCAGACCCTCTCCTAAAACAAATTAATAACACTAAAACATGCTGATATTAGTGTTTGCAGTTTTAAACTTATGTGCATAATTAAAATATATTTGTATGTGTACAAATAATATATAAACTAATATACAAATATGTATTTATAAATATGTATAAAATATAAATGTATATTTGTAATTAAGAATAAAAAAAGCAATATATCTAATGTATTAATACTATTACTACTAATATTATTATTAAAACGTGCAGGTAATTAGCAATAATAATAATAACAGCTTTTTAAAGCAAATTTATTTTGTCAACACAACTGTGTCACGAGCTTTGGATAAAATGACAGCATTAATTGTTTTAATGTATTATATTTTATTCTGAATTCTAAATGTATGTAGGTATTTTGAACCAAGTCAATTCTGTGCAACCGGTTTTCGATGCAGCAACGTTCAGAGTTTTATTTGAGGAAACGTTTAATTAAACAGATTTATAAACAGTTATTTCTAAATGAAAAGCGACAGAACATTTTAGTGTATTGTGTGTATAATGTGTATTGAATAAGGCAGCTGGTTTGTGTATTGTGTAAGTGTGTACTGTAATGAATAACAGTAAAGTGTGTGTAGCTGGAGTGGGCTAGCCTAGCCTGCATTGCGCTGTACTGCACTGAGACTCAATACCGGCGTGTGTGTGAGTGTGTGTGTGTGTGTGTGTGAGTGGAAACGTGAATGTAT